>NW_009798267.1:377737-384691 GCF_000520075.1 Aphanomyces astaci | reverse complement strand
AAAACAATCACGATCTTCTTCCCAACAAAGTGGTTTTGGTACGCTGGCGAGTTCTTCGATGCACGGTAAACTTCTTCGACAAATGCTGCGTTGTGCTCCATCTTGATGCTTCCACGCTCCATGCGATAGCAGACCAGACCAACGTCAGGCGACACAGCACATTGGATTTGCAGGTTGGGCCCTTTCGATGGCGGAAGCACCAAACAGGCACGAGAGCCTTGCTTAGACCGTCCAACAGAGCGATGACAGTAGATGTTGTAGTTGGTCTCGTCATAGTAGACAATAAAGTTACCGTCACGCTGATGTTGGACGAGAGTTTCGGCAAATTCTTTTCGTTTGGCCTTGTTTGTGTCGCTGTTGCACGTGGATGGTTCAATGCGAACTTGTTTCACGGTATAGAGCATACCGAGAAGGTGGCGACTGATTGTTTGCTTTGAGATGAGTGTTCCTGGAAAGTCTTGCGCCACGAAGTCTCGCATTGTACTGAGGGTGTACTGACAGTTTGTGTCGAGATAGCGCTCGAGAGCTGCCAGGATTTCAGGCGTGACTTTGGTTCGTCCCGGACGTGCGCCGCCACGCTTTTGGTGGGCAACTTGTCCTGTGCGTACGATGCGTCGGGCAGTGGTCAATGCGATGCCGTTGTGCTTGGCAACGACCTTCCAGTTCTCCCCATTGGAGTGCGCTGCGAGGACTCGAGTCTTTTCTTCGGTTGTAGCGTGCTTTTGTTTGCCTTGTACAGGCATGCGAGAAGTGCGATGCAAAAAGGAGAATGCTCTCTCTGAAATGCATTCTCTTTACTTCGTGTGGCCTTGGCTTGGCGGGTGTTTATCGCGCCTAAAAATTGACCACTTTGATTGGAACAAAATCCATTTTGATTGGAACTTATCCACGTGGCACAACTTGTCAAAATTTATATTTTTTTATTCAAACCACTTTGATTGGAACAAAGTGCCAACTTGATCGGGAAAAGGTGTAGTAATGTTTTCATATCTCGAAGTGAGCATGTCCGAGCACCAAATAATTACAGTCGGCAACATAGCGCCGGTAAGTAGTTAGCGTGACGTTCTAATGTTAGATGGCAAGATGGGAAGGAAGTACAGTACCAAGCGTAGTAAGCTGCTCCACAAGGTTGATTTACCTCTATAACAAATATGGGAAGTTCAATACTTGTAGTATCATGTTTAACAGGTACGATATTTTTCAATGATGGGCAATTAACGTGCATACCACGTTGCCCACAAACAGCTTAAAACAAGCGGTCCAATTTAAGGTGCACCATTTTCAGCATAGTCATTGTTATTATATTTGCGTATTTGTGGGGCGGTTAGGTTAAAACCTACCTTTCTACAATAGGAATTGATTCGCGTGCACCTTAAAATGGATCCAGTACTTTAAATTGAACTTTTATGTTGTGAATAATACTTCGAAGTACAGCTGATCCATTCTCCGGAGAATATGCGGTAAATATATATGAAATAAACTATAGCACTAGATTTTCCCCACATTGATTGGAACAAATAATTGAACCTAACTTTTGAGCTTTCCAATCCTTGTCAAAATGTACTGTCTACGACAATGTTGACCGTAATTAGTGCGGACCGCACTAATTTTCAACCTTGTCACCAGACTTACGTACGATATATGTATTAGTTCGACCCGCACTATATCTCAATCCGCACTAGTTATGGAATTGGAGAATTATTAATAGTGCATATCGCAACAATTTGATTATTGAAAATTAGTAAGGATTGTTATCTTGATTTTTGTATGTGGGATTTGTTATGAAAAGCCACATGAACAGATCGGCATTATTGTAAACAGTGAATAGTGCAGACGTATCATGTACAAGAGTTATTATATCACACTTGATGGCTTTCTATGACTACTGATACTACCAATTGGGCATTGTGGCATACAAGCATCCAATATTGCACGAAATTGTCCGCACTATTACCAACCACAAATTCCATCATACCTGGTACATGTACTGTACTTCGAATTATTTATATGGATTTCAAATATCCGTGACATGGTGCAAGTCATCTAAAGACTACAAAAAAATGCCTTGTCTTTCGACAGCTATTCCAACTTTGTATTGATATTTTTTAGGAAAATAAGCCGTAATAACGATACAGAAAGCCCAACAGAAGTTACGGTTCAGATTTTCGATTGGTGAAAAATTGATCGAGTAATAGAATTTAAACCAACCGGCCTTGGTCACTACTTTAGGTTTCATCCAACAACTTCATAATAGAGCTCTTTCGAGCTCTTTCGAATGTCATCTACTCTTCAACAATTATAATATATTAACCTTAGTATCTAAGGTTGGTACTAATATTAAATGTAAGTCTTATTAAATATAATACTTCGAAGTAAGTACTATGAAGTATTAATAGTGAGAACCACACTAATTCTGAATCCACTACTAGTATTCTTAATCCGTCCTACTAATTATGGTCAACGGTGTAGATGCTCTAATGCTGAGATGCTCTAAGAGCATCTCCAACGGTGTTTTTAGCAGTAGAATATTACTACTACTAATAGTATTATTGTATATAAAAAAAGTACAACTTGATAGCGACGAAGTACTTCGAAGTAGTACTTTTTGCTCAACGGTCGATGGACGTGTGCCGCGCCAGGAACTCAATGCCGTCCTTGGTGATTTTGTTGCAATACCACAAGTTGATGGACGACAAGCGAGGCAACGCGACCAAGCATTTCACACCCACGTCCGATAGCTCGCTGCATTCCGCCAAGTTGAGCGACTTGAGCGTTTGTATCATAGCAAGGTGGGGCATGGCGTCGTCCGTGATAAGGACACAATTCCCCATGTCCAACCTTTCCAGCGCCGGTAGCGACGACAGCGCCACCACGGCGGCTGTCGTTAGCTTGGAGCAGCCGGCCACATCGAGACTGCGTAGTTTGGTCAAAGTCGCTAGCTGGGCCATGCCGTGGTCCGTAAGTCCGTGGCAGTACCACAACACGACAGAGGTTAAGTTCACGAGGCCGCTCAACACCCGACAGCTCGCGTCTGTGAGGAGGCGGCAGTTGGCCAGGTTTAACATGCGTAACTTGGTCAGATTCTTCAGGTGTGTGACGCCGGCGTCCGTGAACTGACAGCACCGCATCAGGTTGAGGGATTCCAAGTTTACGAGCTGTTCCAATCCGTCGAGCGCTTGGTCTCCGAGCTGGCGGCACTTGGACAAGTCCAGCACCTTTGTCGCGGGGTTTTATGACAAGTTGATGGGTAGGCGCGGCGCAGGCAAACAAGGAAACTCAAACCCAGGTGTGGAGTTCGAGGCAAAATGTAAAGTCGAGTTAGTTAAAGGTGTGGTCGTAGCTGTATTCCTAAGGCTCTAAGTTCTACTGCATTGGCAGTTGACGGTTGAGGGATCTCCGTCTTGGTAGATCTTCAACACCCGGATTTGGGAGGTATATAAGGTCTGAGAGGTCTAGTCAGAACGAGAAAGGCAACGCGGTCTTCAGGAGAGGCAGAGGGTCGATCGGGGCCTCGTCTGGCTTCGCAGCCTCGGCAGAGTCGTGGACCCCGCAGTCGCACCGTGACACCTTGAGCTGGCATAACGGCGCCAACGCACCGATTCCAGCATCGGATATGCCAGTGCACGATCCTAACGTCAACGATTCCAGCCGCGTTAGCCTTGCAACGGAAGTCAGGCCCGTGTCCGTGATACTTTCGCAATTGCCCAGGTCCAGGGTTTTCAATGCGAGCAGTCTTGAACCCATCAGCGCCAGCGACACATCGGTAAGCCGTAGGACTTTCATAACGTTCAAAAATGTAATGCACGTGGACCCGTGCACCAAGTTGGCAACAGTGTCGTCGGTCAAGTTGGAGCAATACCACAAATTGCACGATTCCAGGGCGGGAAAGTGGCGTAGCATGATGGTACCGGCATCCGATATGGAATAGCACCCGGACAGATCCAGCGATCGCAACTTCACCAACGAATGCAGGTGCCACAAGCCTTGGTCGCTGACATCGCCGAGGTTGGCTAACTCCAACACTTCGAGTTTCATGCATCGAATGATGGCGTTCAAGCCGTTGTCTGAGATTTGACTGCAATTGGACAGAACCAACGACTTCAAATTGACCAGTTCACCCACGTACTCCATGGCCATGTCCGAGAGTTGGCCTTGATGGCAATACCACAAGTTGAGCGATTCGAGGGCTGTCAAGTGGGTCAATGCAGCGCACGCGTCGTCGTCGATTCCTTTACAGTTCTTCAGGTTTAATGACGTCAATGTGCGAGGTAACGCTGCCAAACTCGTAATACGGCCGCAGTAGCCCACGTCCAGCGATGTCAGTTGTGGCAACTGCCCCATCAGCACCATGGTGGCGTCGGTGACCTGGTCGCAGCCTTTGAGATGCAAAGTCTGCAGCTTGAGCAGTGACGCCACCAATGTCAACCCGTTGTCTGTGATCGCATTGCATCCAGACATGAGTACCTTCGACACGTTAGGAAACAAACGCAGCAACCTGTCAACGTGGACATCCTGTAGCGCTGCTCGAGCCGGCACCAAGTCCAGCGCTCGAGTCGCCACACGCAGTTCTTTTCGGATCGCGGTGCAAGTGGACGCCAGTTGCAGCCACTCGTCGGCGTAGCAATAGGCCGCCAAGAGCGGCATTTGCACGACAACCAACAACATTTGGAGGGCACAAGGTGGCGGTGGTGGTGGCAGGGCAGTTGATGTTTGACGAGTCCTTTGCGGGACGTGCAACTGCTGGAATAAAGGCAGTGGCGAGGCCCAGTACTTGTCTGCAGTGCGACCACAACCAGTCATGACGGCAATTGACTGACTCTAGGTCGCTGAAACGAGGATGAGTTTTGTGCAGAGAGCGCGCCAACTGCGCTTACTTGACATGTATACAGTACATTTGTAAAGGCTTTCTTTTCGGTTGAGAATATACGCCACGGTCCTACGTAAAACCGATGCCAAAACAAGTGCAAAGCACAATATTTAATTGCTACTTCAAATTTATAATTTTGTCAGCTGGCTCGTAGGTTGAATATATGCTGGGAATTGTATGTCGGGAACGAAAGCTACATTCACCCATCTATCTCAGCCCTATCCGGATTCGGATAAGGTATATCTCGTGTTACGCAAGACGGTATATCTGCAACAATAACTGTTACTCGTACAATAAGTACATGTATTACTTTGAAATAGGAAACTTCACACTGTCAGTCCCAGCCAAGGGCATCGTTATGTACTTGTGTGGTCCTCATTAGGCACAAGAACTCATGTGGACAAGGGCATCTTTTTCGACTAACGTTATCATGCGTGTAAATCCGATAAGAATTTATGAACAATCTATGTATTCGAATTGCCTCCCTCCATCGAAGCACTACACCCTACCAGGACGTTCCCCGACCAGGGTCAAACACTGGTTTTGATGATATCCGAGTAAAAGTTGACATAACGTTACCTAACGTTATTGTAAGCGTTTACAGTCGCACCAGTGGGAATGCACTTACAATAGTACATGTACTGTAGGGTATCCTAGGTATCGAAAACTACCTGTTCTCGGGGAATATCGAATTCACGGATAATTTTTGATGGCAAGATTGTCGACCAAGCACACGAGAAATTCCCCGGCAGCAGGTAGTTACTATACGTATGGCCATGGTTCCGTGACACTTTTTGGGACTCTTAGATGGAGGTGTTCCTGTACTCGAAATTGCTATTATGAAGTATAATACTGTAGTGTTTCTTAAATAGGAGAATTAATGCAGCTCGTAGGGCTGTTGAAATTCGTATTCGTGTTGATGGAAAATGAACTAAAAGAGTGAAAATATCCATAACTTACAGCTAGGCTGAAAACAGTTCGGGGACACTTGATTTTATCCAGTTACCACTCAAAACAGAAATGAAATTGCAGGTGATTGGTTGAAGATTTCAGAGTGATTGCTTTCTACGAACCAAGTTGTCATGGAACCACGCCCATACCTACCTGAACTAACTGTTCTCGGGGAATATCAACGTCACGGATAATTGTCTTGGTTCTTGCATAGTTAAGTATTGTGAGTTCTACTCAAAATTTCCGAGCGCGATTCGTTGAATCGCGACGGAGAAATCACGCCACGAATGAAACTTCCTGTGAAAACCTATAATATGATGTGTAAGGGTTTCTGAGCGCATCCAAACGCCAAATGGTCGATCACGCCACAGGGGAGTTCACGCCGACGCAGTCACCCAGTGAAGCAGCTTCCTGGTGTCACTCCGTTTCATCTCAATCACCCTTACGCAGAGCTCTCCAAGAAAGCCCAGGCATTGTCCAAACTCCTGCACAGCCAGTTGTGCACAACCGAGTGTCGCCATATCCGCTGCGCGTTCGTACTGCAGCTCATCGCGTCGAAAGTCAGACCCCGTCGGTGCAACCCTACCCGAGGTGATAGTACCCGTAAAGACAATGGTAGACAGTGTTCGGATGGGCATGTTGTCGTGTGGCTGCAGCCTCCATGATGCAAAATGCTCCCCCACACCAAGACCAAAATGATTTGCCGAAAAATGTGTTTGTTTTGACCAATAACTGTCCTGGATTCATTTGAGAATCATTTCAATTCAGTGGGCTGAATGGTGCTGTTTCAGCAAATTTGGGCCGAATTCACAATACTAGAATAGTGGAATGTCTAGCGCTTGGGTCCCAGTGGTCAATCACTGAAATGCACGGAAACAATTACTAGTACGTAGTATACGTATTTTTTTCCCACTGGGGTTTGGACGGAGTCCTAGCTTCCAGGTCTGCACGGTGTGTGTCATATCTGTGATAAGAACTGGGTTCTCCGGACGATTATCCGTTAATACTGCAATCCCTGAGAACAGGTGTAGTTTTCGACCTCCAGCAGGTGTAACCAGCTGCTGCCGGCGCGATTTCCTCATGGTCTCTACTATTAATACTACTACTATTAGTAGTAGTAACATTACTTACTGTAG
>NW_009798267.1:342807-376052 GCF_000520075.1 Aphanomyces astaci | reverse complement strand
GGTTCTTGCATAGTTAAGTATTGTGAGTTCTACTCAAAATTTCCGAGCGCGATTCGTTGAATCGCGACGGAGAAATCACGCCACGAATGAAACTTCCTGTGAAAACCTATAATATGATGTGTAAGGGTTTCTGAGCGCATCCAAACGCCAAATGGTCGATCACGCCACAGGGGAGTTCACGCCGACGCAGTCACCCAGTGAAGCAGCTTCCTGGTGTCACTCCGTTTCATCTCAATCACCCTTACGCAGAGCTCTCCAAGAAAGCCCAGGCATTGTCCAAACTCCTGCACAGCCAGTTGTGCACAACCGAGTGTCGCCATATCCGCTGCGCGTTCGTACTGCAGCTCATCGCGTCGAAAGTCAGACCCCGTCGGTGCAACCCTACCCGAGGTGATAGTACCCGTAAAGACAATGGTAGACAGTGTTCGGATGGGCATGTTGTCGTGTGGCTGCAGCCTCCATGATGCAAAATGCTCCCCCACACCAAGACCAAAATGATTTGCCGAAAAATGTGTTTGTTTTGACCAATAACTGTCCTGGATTCATTTGAGAATCATTTCAATTCAGTGGGCTGAATGGTGCTGTTTCAGCAAATTTGGGCCGAATTCACAATACTAGAATAGTGGAATGTCTAGCGCTTGGGTCCCAGTGGTCAATCACTGAAATGCACGGAAACAATTACTAGTACGTAGTATACGTATTTTTTTCCCACTGGGGTTTGGACGGAGTCCTAGCTTCCAGGTCTGCACGGTGTGTGTCATATCTGTGATAAGAACTGGGTTCTCCGGACGATTATCCGTTAATACTGCAATCCCTGAGAACAGGTGTAGTTTTCGACCTCCAGCAGGTGTAACCAGCTGCTGCCGGCGCGATTTCCTCATGGTCTCTACTATTAATACTACTACTATTAGTAGTAGTAACATTACTTACTGTAGGTCATTACTTTCGGAACTTGCATAAAATAAACATAACACGAGTTTACCGTAGGTTGAATTGTTTAACGTAAGTATATTGGAAGCTCGACGTATGTGGCCAGGAGCGGCCAGGAGCGGTTATAGTTTCCACACTGTTTCAACGTCTTTGGTTAAAACGTTTTTGGTCTGAAGGTGGCACACTTGTGTCGTTGCCTCGGAAAAGTTGTCAGTCTCTCTCTCTCTCACTCGCGATGCGGTTCCTCTTTGCCGTTCTTGGCGCTTTCCAATGTATCCTCGCTGCTTCTTCTCCCTCCTCACCCCAGTTCCACCTCAGCCTTGTGGGCGACGGCAGTGGGGACTACATGCTAGACTGGGTCACCAGTGTCGACGAGAAGTCCTCGACCGTGTTTTTCGGTGCTTCCAACGATAGCTTGGCAAACAAAGCCGATGGAACGTCCTCGGGCAACGTCGTGGTGACGCCATCGCTGTCGGTGCAGTGCTGGCATGCTCGGCTGTCAGGGCTAGGCGCGGCAGGCTCCACCGTCCACTACGACCTCTCGTCAACTGGCACGACCTCCAAGTCGTTTGTCGTGTCTGGGCCATCTATGACGTGGGCCATCTTTGGCGACATGGGGTCGATTGCAATGAAGAAAGCGTCGGGGATCACCTTGCCTGCGTTGACATCGGATCTCGCGGCAAAGTCATATCAGGGCATCCTGAATCTCGGCGATTTGGCGTACGAGTTGGTCGAAACCAACGGAGATGTGTACATGCAGCAGCTGGAGCCGCTGACGTCTGTCGTGCCCATGCACACCACCATCGGCAACGTACGTTCCTCCATTATTACCGCCACACTATTCAATCCATCGCACAAACACAAGTGTACCCAGGCACTGTGTTTAACACTGATTTTTATAGTATATACATCATTTGATTTTCGTTGTCTGCGTGGCTACATACTCACATACTACGTAGATATTTGTTGGTTAATATTTCTGTGCAGCGAATATATATATATATATATCACTTATGTTTCGTCTAGCTACGCCGGATATATAGATTGACATGTATTCTCGTTGTTATAGCATGAAATGCAATACGCCATGTTTGGAGCGCTCCCCAACTACATTCGTCGGTTCGCGGGGCTAGCCGCGGGCGCCGGGCGGGCGAGCGGCTCGTCGTCGAACCGTTTCTACAGCTTCAACGCGGGCTATGTGCACTTTGTTGTGATTGACACGGAAGTGTATGGGGACCAGTCGTTCATGACGCCTGGCACGGACGGCTTCTGGTCATCATCCGAGACGGCGCGGGGTCAGATGCAGGAAACCCAGCGGAGTTGGCTCGAGTACGACCTGAGCCGAGTGAAGCGAAAGGTCACGCCGTTCGTCGTAGTGTGCGGTCATCGTCCACCGAGTAAAATTCCCAACGCAATCACCAAGCCAGGCAACCAGTTTGCCGCCCAACTGCTGCCGCTCCTGGATATGTACAGCGTCGACTTGATGTTCTTTGGCCACGAACATGCGTACTACAGCATCGAACCGACCGTGGTCGGCAAGTACAACGTGCCGCCGTGGATCATCTCGGGCGCGGCAGGCAACAACGAATTAATTCGACCCGTGTCGAAGGTATCGATGGATCCCGTGTTTAAAGTGAGGAAAAACATCAACGAATATGGCTACGGGTACCTCAAAGCGACGGCGGACAAGCTCGTGTGGACATGGGGGCAGGCGGCAACTAGCTCCCCGAATGGCGAGTCCCCCACCAGCACCAGTTGGACCGCAGCCGATTCGGTGGAGTTCTTGAAAAAGGACATTGCCGACCCCACACCGACGGGAAAGCCAGTCATGGTGCCCGAGACTGCTCCGACCAACAATGTCACCATCGCCGCCGCTGGTATGGGAGAGTTTGCTACAGGGACTAGGGTTTTTTATTATTGTAGTAGCGCTCATCAATGTGGTTTTGAGCGTAGGAAGTGCCGCCCCGGCTGCTTCGCCTGAAAGTTCCAAGAATACACAGGCAGGCCCTTCCGGTCAGTCTGGCTCCACGTCAGTCTCGCCAACCCAGAGTAATTCTGGCGGGACGAGCCTGGTATCGAACGCGATAGCTATGGTGATGGTGGTCGTGGCAATTGCCTTGGGAAGCGCTTAACCAGGGCTGGCTTATTTTGTCACAAATATGTAGAATCTTCGTATATAATATACCCAAAGATGGACCCGTGGCTTGTTGTAGTATCGGGTAAAGTTGTTGACCGTCTAGTAAATCACTCGGTATCGGAAGGAATACTTGATACTACGGGGCCATGAAGGGTGAAATAAACGGCTGCAAATGAACTGCCACTCACCTGTTCAAGTGCCAGAATAAACGTGAGAGATTGCATGGATACAATCAAGAGCCGACGCTCCAGCACGCTAATTGGTGACCCCCTTCGCCACCACGACCAACCAGCGTGTTTGACCAAGAGGGGGCCCCATCGTGTCCTCGTCCACGGTCATTCGAGTGGTCAACTTTGGCGTCGTTGGGGGTTTCTGTCGGGGTTCACGGCGATGACTTGCTAGGACATTCCAAGCAGCGACCTTATGATGGCTGAAATTCGATACAGTCAGTCAGTTACACAGCATCCCCTTCATGCTTCAAACGGCATTGTCCACGGTTATTCAATACCCTTATCCTGGTGGGGCCGCCGTGGGGAAATTTCCCCCTGTGTGTCAGCACTGGGGCTTCCTCGATCGCTCTGGCTCAGCAACACGCAATTGAATGCGTTCCCCTTGAAATTGTGTCGATTCAAACTCTGAGACACATTTGCCCTCGATACCAACAACATCTCCATCACAACCCCGGTCTGAAAATGCCGTTTATTAATTACTGAGCTGTACCTGGACTCGAACACAACCAGCGAGTTCTCGACGTCTCTTGAAGTATATTAATTACTGAGCTGTACCTGGACTCGAACACAACCAGCGAGTTCTCGACGTCTCTTGAAGTATATTTCGATACCAAAACCACTAACGTTATCAACCCCCCCCAACGCCACGTTTCTCAGCTTGGGAAGCACGATTGACGTGTCATCCAACATCTCTTTTTTGTAACATTACCGAAAACGCCAATCAACTGCCCATCATGCTCTGTGTGATGTAGTCGGTCACATTGGGGCCGAATACCGTGGGGTACGGGTGAATATATCGAGTGGACAAGGCCGAACTGTTTCGAGTTCAAGCTATGAATACTTGCGACAAGGCAATGGAGTAGTTTGTGTAAAGAAATAATTCACAATGGCAGTCATCCATCACCGTTTGGAGAACCAGCAACTTGAAGGGTCGACCTTATTACTTTTAACCGCGGCGATTGCTGTGTTCGACTGCTGGAGTACATGCTGGAACGTTGACGATGTACCGCGTCGATTAAGCCCCTGCTGTACGTTACCGGTACAGTACGTTGAAATTTTCACATGCAAATTGCACTTTCTGCAGGAAGGGTAACTTTGGACTTGATTCGAATCTCACATGTTTATTGGGTGGTGGCTTGTGCTCACGGGGAATAATCCTCTGAATATCCCATTTGCACAAACTTTTAGAAAAGTAAAACTCGACACATTTCTCTCATATAAGTACATCAATCATGCTTTACCTTTCTTGCTTTATCAATTGTTTTGATGTGGTACCAAGCTCTAGGATACGGTATGCGACAGATCGCTGGACTTAAATATACAAAGGGTGATGTGTGGCTTGCAGTATCCCTTCGTGGATGCTTTATTGGTATTTTTCCTCACGTTTTTTTGTGATTTTTCCAATTGACACAGAACCGACATTGAAGTTGCCACGTTTCAACCCATGGAATTCTACATAATTAACAAGTCAAAGGCAAAAGAGAAAGATTTGCTTAACGTTATCCCCAGTTCACTTTCACACCTTCAGGTACTAGCTAAGTAGATGCACCATCCTTGGCCGTTCGTCGTCGTCGCCATGGCGGCATCGGCGCCAGATTGCGGCGACGACGTGTTGCCAGAGCTGGCGCAAGCGTTGTCTTCGTGTTCGACCGCTGCGTTTGGGAAACCAGACGTGTGGAACCCTTTCTTCACCCTCGTAACGGAGCTTCGCAAGCCCGAGTCGTTTGTGTTGGCGGATTTTTGCTCCAACGGCCTTCCAGGATGTGCAGACTTGGTCGCGTTGAGCTCCAATCGATCGTTTGACTGTAGCTGCTGGCTGTACAAAGCCACCGCGATCAACGTATACCAAGACATCCCGTTGTTGTGCCCCAGCATGCACCCCACGCGCACATTGCAGCTGTTTACCCGCAACGACAAACTCGTGACGGTGCAAGGCCAAGCGCTGGTGGCCAGCCCCCGGCTCACCGCGTTCAACCAGTCGTTCACGTTCGACATGGCCACTCACCACATCGAAAGCAATGAATTGTGTGGTCACTACTGCATTGAAGCCACTCCAGCTTCTCCATCTACCAGCCACACCTTGGCCATAACACTGACATTAGCTCCATGCGACAACGTTAACTCGAACCAACAATGGCAGGTGCAGCCGTACTTGAACCGCGTTCGGCATCTCAACGTCCCGAATGCCTGCTTGTCGGCAGACCCGTTTGCGACCAACTACGCGATTCGCGTCGAGCCGTGCGAGTCGGCGTTTCCAGCAAAGCAGTACTTTACCACGTCCGCGCCGTACGACGACGGGTGCCCTACCGCCGAATACGACGTTGATTATCCCGGCTTTGACCTCGAGAGCCGGGTGCTAGAACAGCCTAGCGCGTGCTGCTTGAGCTGCAACTGGCACCCCACCTGTCGCGCATATGCGTGGGCGGACGGTGTGTGCTACTTTAAGAGCGCCTTCAACACGTCATCGCACGCAGTCCCCAAGCCTGGCGTCGTGTCTGGGGCAGTCACGAAATGCAGCACGTGGTCAGAAGCGTATGACATTGTCGGCATGGACGTCGGCTCGGTCAAGTCGCCGACGAAAGAGCGCTGCTGCGACGTGTGCCAAGCCACGCCGACATGTCGAGCCATGTCGTGGAGCAACTTCCAAGGGGGCACGTGCTGGCTCAAGTCTGGCTACGGCGACTACCAACCAGCCGAAGGTGTCTGGTCGGCCTTTGTGATCGATTAACAAGTTCTATTTATCGTTGGCCACATTTGCTTGAGAAACTACAGTAGGCACAGATAGGTTTATAATATATCGGTACAGGTCTTGCAGAGCTAAGCGTTTGGGCAAAACGAATGTATTGGTTAATTCTTCCATAACTTTTCCCCCATGTATCACTTTTTAGATCTGAAGGTATATACGAATATAGGAGAAATCAGTTCATCGGGTGAGGGGTTTTATAATCAATATAACGGGATATTAAATTACCATATCGTTGTTTCAAATTTCGCTCCTGCCATACCTTCTGAGCAAATTAATATACTCAGAACAGCGATATTTAAATAAAAAATAGTTCTGCACTCAGACCAAAATTTATAATAATACGAGCGGGAGTACTGAAAGTAAAGTACTACCGTACCGTGCGTTTGGGCAAAACGAATCTTTCGATTTCAAATACTGGTCGGATTTAGCTCGTTCTTTTCTTAATCGCTTCGTCTTGAATTAAAGATGATGAATCCCCAGTTTTGAAGGCTAAATATGAATGGTGATAAACTTATGTGCCTTCGCGACATGGGGAATCCAAGCATTTGCTTGGGTCGGATTGGCACGTATTGAAAATAAAATAGCTCGAAATTTTAAAAACTTGCAAAGGGAAAATCCACTACGGTAGTAACGTTACTTGACTTTCAGTACTCCCGCTCGTATTATTATAAATTTTGGTCTGAGTGCAGAACTATTTTTTATTTAAATATCGCTGTTCTGAGTATATTAATTTGCTCAGAAGGTATGGCAGGAGCGAAATTTGAAACAACGATATGGTAATTTAATATCCCGTTATATTGATTATAAAACCCCTCACCCGATGAACTGATTTCTCCTATATTCGTATATACCTTCAGATCTAAAAAGTGATACATGGGGGAAAAGTTATGGAAGAATTAACCAATACATTCGTTTTGCCCAAACGCACGGTATGATTCTTAGTACGCCGGTCGGTGCATATGAGTTGGTAGCTCCATGCTGCCATACCAAATGAATATTTGCATTGGACATTGTATATATTTATACTATTTCTTGTCACAATTCAGATCCTTGGCGATCAAACCATCCCCTTGGTCGCCACAATTGCTGATCAACGCTGACCGTTTCGTCGGCGAAACCGTCAGGGTGTGATGGGCGCGTCGGCCAGCGTCAAGTACAGGCAGCTTGATGGCAAGTACCACGTCCAGGAAAAGGTCAGATTGGTCGAAGACAAGTGCATTGTGCTCCTGCATGACGCTATGCGACGCGGCGAGCTGACGCGGCAGCAGCTGCGGGTCCTTGTCGCCATGTTGCAGGCCAAGGAACAGTACTTGGAGCACTTCGCACACGAAAAGATCCACCCAATTCTGGTCGCTTTGCAGCCGTACTACGACAAATACCAACCCATCGCCAAGAAATGCGTGGACGGAAGCGTGCGGCAAACCAAGTGGGTTGCCCGCAAGATCGACGACGTGGTCACGACCACCACCCTCCAAGCGCTGTACCAGGCGAGGCGACAGGTTGTGTCCCAGCTGTCCATCGCGACCATCTCAACGTACTTTAACATTTCGCTGCCCGAGTAAGGCTTCCAACACGTGGCACCACCTTGTCACATATTTTGATGTGTTCACTGTGATCCCATTGTCACATATCGTGACACGTGAATATGGGCTTAGGGTGATCAGTGTCAAAGTCAGCAAACGGCACTTTACCATCCAAAACTGCGGGCCAGACCTCCGACATCAAGAAATCGAATGGACCTGCGACATTACAGACCCCAAGGTAGGATATACTTCTTCATATACTATACAAAATGATGGAGTTTAAGAGGGGGCTGACTATACATATTAGTTTATCAAGCGGTTGTTCACACTGCAGTGGGTTCCATGGAAACCAACAACTTCGACAGCGGTGAAACTCACGGAAACGTTCATGCTCGATGTCGAGTACTACGTCCGCAACGAATACGCCATCAAAGTGGTTCAACATATGAACCTACGTGCAGGTAGGCGCAACAGCACAATTTTCGTGTTTCGACATAGTTAAGAATCCTCTAGGCTACAAGTGGGTCGCGTTGGATACAAGGCAAGGCAGCGTGTCCACTCCACCCAAATGGCTGCAACGAGTCGACTACAAAGAGAGGGAAAAACGAAGTACGTTGTTCTACGACCTCGTAGCCCAAATGTACACACAAATGCACCGAGAGCACCTTCGATCTCTGGAGAGAGAACACGACGCGCGGCTAGCGGCGGAAGCTAGCAAGCCGCCCCCCCAAAAGCTCACCGTGTTCACGCCCGAGCTCATCAAGCGGACGTTGGCTACGTTGGCGGACAAGATCATGGACGAAGACCGATTCCTGTTCTACACGCTGGGGGAGTACGAGTGCTGGCGGATGGAAGGGGAGGACGTTAAGCAGCGGGGGGACTTGACCATTGGCGAGATGTATGAACTGTTTGAAATGGAAAAACAGGATGACCGGATGCGTGCGTTTGCGAGCGAGTTGCTCGCGCTGGGGGAACGCGTTGCTATGGAAATGGAGGACGTGAATCGAGGCGAAACCAAACACGAAAGGGAATGTCGATACATGCGCCGATATGACGTGGACGTCGAGTCCGACGACGACGAGTGAGGGATGTCATAATTATAACAAGTTAATAATTCGTCGGTTATTCATTCAAAAATGATAGCAAGACGGCACCCAACGCGAATGTTTAACGAATAGCAGGTATACCTTTATGGCCCCATCTTCAAAGCCACGCCACCTACCCGTAGACCGAAAAACTAAATGGTCATTCCAGTGTATGAGGCCGCTGCCGCTCGGGTGGATCGTTTGAAACGCTCCGGTATATTTTAAGCTTCAGAGCATTCGAGGCCCTTGAAGCGATGGCATCACCACCACCGCAGCTCAAGGGGCCTACGCTGAAATTGAACCAGCACCGCAACGCCGCGAGTGAGCCATACGTTCTCGGTCTTCGCTTGCGCTGGTTTCGTCGGCTTGTTCTCACGGTTGTGTACACGTTGCACATCATGTCCGCCATCTACTTTCTCAGCCTCGCCTACCTCATGCTCACCCTGACGCCGTTTGAGGCCACTGCCATGCGGGCGTACGCCCCCCGACCGTCCTCGATCCTGTTTCTAGGCATGGCGTGCCTTCACTTGACACCGTTTTTCAAGCTGTTTTACTCATCCAGCCCCATACTGAGGCATCTAGTCCGGAGAGTTGCCGCAAGGAAAACGGCCACCCGCTTCACCGCACGCTCCCCGCATTGGAAGCCAATGTACGGAATAATCATCCCGCCCTCGCTCGTCATGTCCCCCAACATGTCGATGGCTACGGGTCACTTGTTAGAGATTTCATCGGAAACGTGGATCGCCGGTCAAATGGCTAAACAGATCGTCGATCGCAAAGTGTCATTGTTCTATGCCATGGTGCTCGCGTCCAACTGCCTCATCACGACGTGGGCGCTGCTGTTTCGCAGCTCCGGTCTCAAGAAGACCCTCATCGGCATCCTCGACGCGTGCCTGTCGTCCCTGCTTTCGGCGATCATCCCCCTCGTGTTGTTTCTGGTGCCCCTGGTCGAATACAAGGTTTACGGCTCTGGCAACGAATCGCATGACTTTACGTGGCTGGCCCAGTCGGTTACATCTGTCCGGACGTTGATCGTGTGGACGCCCGTCCAGCCCGTTATGGTGATGCTGCCTAGCATCATGAACTACCTCGCTTTACAGGCGCTGTCTAAACGAGTACGCACCACGAAGGGGGTGACGCTGCGCAATGTGCTGGTAACGCCAATGGAAACCACCCTTGGCCACAGTAGCCCCCTTGGCCACAGTAGTAGGGAGCACCGACGACAGCCTAGCAATTTTGTACACCCAATGCTACTTGCTCCAACGGCGTCCATGAACTCGTCCATCCCAGCGGCAGGACGAGGTTTTAGCTCCATCGGCAACTCGATTCAGTCGTACGTCGCGTCCAAAACACAAGCATTTACCTGGCATCAAGAGCACGAATATGTGCTGCGGTGTGTGATTGTGCTCAGCGTTTTGTGGGGACTCGCGGTGGTTGCGGTGGCGGTAACCGCGGAATTCTACAGGCTCCCGTGCCCCCCGGGCTGCATACTGGACTCGGCTCCGTGGTTCTCACGGTCTTGCAATTGCATCTACTTTCGATGGACGTGCAACTCGTCCAACTATGACGACGTGTTGGACGAATACATCAATGCCACCGATCTCGGGCAAAACCTCCTCTTTTTGCACATCCGAAAGTGCGGGCTACGCCAAGGTTTGGCGGCGGAGACAATGTACCAATTTCAATCGCTGTATGCATTTCACTTTGAATTCACAAGCATGCAACAGTGGAACATCCCAAGCTCCGCGATCCCAAACACAGTGATCGTGGCCCTTATTCGGCACAGCTTATTGGACCACGTGCCACTTGCGTTGCAAACTCCGGGCCCCAGCCTCCGATCTATCTTCCTTGTGGGGTCCCCCCTTCAAAACATTCCAAATGCCATCTTTAACAACTGGCAGCACCTGAACTCGCTGTGGCTGAGCTCGACCAACTTGACGGAGTTTCCACTACCGGTGCTGCAAATGCAAGACTTGGAAGTGTTGGCGCTCGACTCGAATCACATCAGTACCATCCCACCCGAGCTGCATTTGCTGCCAAATTTGTACTGGGTATATCTCGACTCGAACAACATTTCAGTCTTTCCCGACTCGCTCGTCACGGCCCGCCACGGCATTTACCTCTACCTGAACCACAACCCCATCGAGTTCATCTCAGACGACGTGGTAGCTCAATTGGACCCGTGGTATGTGGACATCTCGTCGACCGTGTATTGTCAACAACGTCAGCTCCCCCTGCTGTGCACATCGGATTGCTCTGAAAGCTGCAGCCATGCTGATTGGGGGAATTACTTTTGTGACCCCGAGTGCAACTCGACTACGTGTCAGTACGACAAAGGCGACTGTGCCTTTTGACAAGTGTTACCAACCCCATGGTGGGCTTTCCACTGGCTTCTTGAATAATTGAACCACACCAGTTGGCCACGATTAATATGGGGCGGCGTACAGTTGTGCCTAACTTAATGTCTACCCGACCACGAATACACCAACGTTGAACACTGTGTAGAAGAACGCAGTCATGTTTAGGTGACTACATGTAGTATTAATAGTTACAGTTGGGCGCAACATATAGCTAGTTCAATGGGGATGATTAGTTTGAAAACAAAAGTATGATCGACCGTGTTTGGATTACTTTTTAGGGACTTTATCCAGAAGCACTGCAATGCGAGCCAGGTCATACTTTTCCGCCGCGACCAAAATAGCCGACGCGGCAATGTCTTTGTGGACTGGCAGAAGTCCTTGTTGCTCTTGCCGCCGCTGGTCTTGGCCGAGTTTAATCACATTCCCCACTTCAGAAATGCCCACGTAAATGTTGTAATTGTGCAGCAGGCCTTCGTGGACCTACGAGACTAGTATTACGATTGCGGAGATATATCACAAGTAGTACCTGCTTGGCGAGCCCGAGGCGCCGCTTCTCCCACTGCTCTTCCTCTGCGCGGTGGTTTGCCGCGAGCAGCTTTCGATGGCCGTCGAGTCGCCACGGCCGAGTGCTTTCGCGGGCGTGGACTTCGCCTTCGGTCGGATTGAAGGGGATGCGGCGCTTGGGCTTTGAAAAGCCAGCTTCCACCGACGCAATCAGCGACGGCGGGAGATTGTCAATGTCCACTTCATCCCCTTCGCACGGAGTGCCGTCCCCAAACACATCGTGCTTGCGATCGCCCCCGTCGTCGGGCATGATTTTGGAGGATTGTGTGGCGATTTGGGGAGCTATTTATACACACAAGAAAGCCCCTTTGCGATGCATGTATACTTTGTCGAGGTGATATACTGGATAAACGGTTGAAGTCTGTTGTTATTTACTAGTTTAGCGTCCAATCCAATTATAATACGTGTGATGGGGTCTATATACTGTACTACTAGAAACCCTTTACGTGATACCATCGTTGTGTGCGTTCATTCCTGGTGTTATTTATCGACAAGGAATAGTTCTAACTTTACCTACTGCATTGCCTGTACCTTGCATGTATTGCTTCATCCATAGCTGGCCAGTTCCAAGGACTTAAAAACGAAGTCTGTCTAACACTGTACATCCAACTCGTCCATACATACATACGAGTGTATTATTCTTATAACCCTGCTTCTTCCGCAGAAGATCGTCGCCCCCCTTTCCCCCCTTTCGTCTGGTGGGAAAGCCCCAAAGCCCCCCCCCCGCCTCTGTTTGTTTCGTCGTCGAATGTCTTGGCTCGTTGCCTTGGAGATGTTGCACGAAAAAGTCCCATCGTTTGCGAGTGCCATACGCGCTTCCACCGGCGCCGTGCCCTAGCTTAGGGAACACGACGACATCCACGTCCTTGTCGGCGTCAATCAGTGCCTGCACCAGCTGAAACGTACAGGCGGGGTCGACGTTGGCATCGAGCATCCCCACTGTCAGCTGTAGGTGCTGGTGCGGCTGCATGTGGTGGGCGTACGTGGCGTTGGCATTGGCCGCGTACAGTTGGTCGTTGAACGGATGCCCCATCCACAGCTCGTTCCACCACAACTTGTCGACACGGTTGTCATGGCAGCCGCAGTCGGCCACCGCCACTGAATACATGTCCCCATGATGGAACAAGCCAGCGACCGCATTTTGCCCGCCCGCGGACCCGCCGTAAATGCCGACGCCGCCGGTGGATAAGTCGAGTGACGGGAATTTGACTGCAAGGGACTCTAGCCAAAGCTTGCGATCGGGAAAGCCGGCGTCCCGAATATTCTGAAAACAAACGTCGTGAAACGCCTTAGACCGGTGCGCCGTGCCTACAACCAAGTGTGAGGAGCGTAACCAAATTGAGAGTCGACAAGATGAGAGAAAGGGAGCGAATTCGATAGCATTGTAGTAGTCGTAGTACAGTAGTAGTCGTAGTAGTAGTACTAGTAGGAGTATAGTACAACGACATTCCCGGTGGGAATATCAACCGGTAACAGTCAGTCACACGATAATATTACTCTACCAAACTTTGGCAGAAAGCAGCACAATACTATTAATAGTATATATATATATATATAACGAAGCCGAACATATCTTCAATATATGGAGGGTTCGGATATATGGGGGTTGTGAGTTCTTCCATCAACTGAAAAAGCAACGACTAGTCACCATGTCACTCAAACGCCCTAGTTTTTCAAACACACGTGTGGCATACATATACATACAGTATACTACTACATCCCCATTGGGCGACAGGTCAGTAGGAGGTTTCATAGTAGATACTACTAGTAGTAGTAGCAGTACTAGTAGTAATCGTAGCCCTCCTTACCCATGCCATCAACTTGCACGACGGCAAACCCGAGTTCGGCCAGCTGTTGCATTTCGAGATGCAGGCCAAATGCTTTGGGCACGTGGGCGCCGTGGGGACCTGCGTAAATGTGTTCGACTACTCGAAGTCTGGTCTCAAAGTCGTAGCCAATGGGGAACACGACGAGGCCGAAGATGAGGGTGACGCCATCACGACCAGGACAGGCAAACCGACTGGGCGGCTGCCACTGCACTTGGTCTTGGAGCGGTTTATAGTTGCCTTGTTCCAGCACACACACCAAGCTACCGTCCACGGACCGGCGAAGTTCAATGCAAGGCGCCATGTCCACACGCGAATACCTGCAATAAACCACAAATATTATATTAGCATGGACGAATTTTGAATTTTCTACTATAGGATGGACTATTATAATATTTCCCTTAATAGCCGTTCGTACAACATGGTAACGTGTAAAGAAGAGCAGATAGACAAACGACTGTCAATCGATGGACCAATCAAAACCCAGATAAAAAATCAAGTGGCCAATCAAATTCTCTCGCTTTCACATCGACTTCGTGTGTGCCTTTTCTTGTCTGGTGCATTTTGTACATACAAAATCCAAACAACCAGGATTTTTGGCGAATCATCCGCACACAAAACTCCAAATGTTGGATGAAAGGTTAATATATAATATATATATATATATATATATACATAACAATCATATCTGTCTAAATATATATATATACAATCGCACGTATCCAAGATCACCGAGCCTTATGTATCAATCACATCTGTCAAGTATATATATATATATAATATATACAATCACACCTATCCCAGATCACCGAGCCTTATATATATATATATAATCATACCTATCCAAGTACACGGAGCCGTCGGCGGAGTACTCTAGCGGACGGTGAAATCCGTCCGCTTTTGTCAAAGGCACGAGCTCGTGTGTGTCAAGATGCAACCGCAGCACGTGAATATAGTACGGGTCTTGGTGTGGGTAAAACCCACTCACTGCCAACGTGACCGTTCGAGACGTCTCGTTCACGTCCACTACCTTGCGGACGACATACGGTCCACTTGTGAGGGCGAGGCCGACCAGTTCAGTCATGTCATGGAAGCTGGCTGGAACGTTGTATAGGTACAAGTGGCGGTACCCAGAGCGCTCGGATATCCAGAGAAGCTCATGGGTACATGGAAGGAAGTGCATGTAGTGCTTGGTGTGGAGTATAAACTTCGATGGGGATGTGTCCTCAAGCAGCACGCGCGTGTCCCCTGTCACATGGACTGCGACGATGCGAAGGAAGCCGTGGCCCCGGGGATTGTAGAGGAAACTGAACCAGTCGCTCGAAGGATGCCATGTCAGACCCGTCACATCGTACGGTGTGTCGCATAACAATGTGCTCACGGGAATACACGTTTTGGACTAGAAGGATATATTATATATATATATCAGGACGACCAATGTCGGCGTGATATATCAGTGCATTTTTTCCATGCCGTTTTTATACTAGTAGTGTAGTAGTGATGATGATTATACACTAACTGTAAGGCGAGAACGTGGAGAATGGTAAAAATCGACGACACACAACTAAATATAAAGGAACCTAAGAAGTAGAATCGGCAAACGTATTGAGCCAATCCGATGGCAGGAAACCACCATCAAGGTCTAATTCGTAAATGACTGAAAATAGTGTGATATTTCATTTCCATGTGCCATTTTATATATTCAGTGATGATTCGACTACAATACTGTATACAGAATAGAGAATCGACAACACAACCAAATACATAAACTGAAGACGCATTGTGAGCCAATCAATTGTAAGCATTCCGCATGTAATTGTATCACATTATTAAATGTGATTACAATCCCCACCGGGCAACTTTGTACATTTAAAATTTAGTACAAAGTATCGATCGATCGGTCGATTTTTGGCAAATCGGCCCCAAAAAGTCGAATTTCTCAGAGTGAAAATTCAGTATCACGTCATCGTGACATATCATTTCGTACGTACGGCAATGTGGACCACAAACGGGCGGAAGATCCGCATGTCGTCGCCTGGCTGGGGGTACTTGTGTGTTTGAACGGTCGGCTTTGGTGCCCCGCAATGTTCCACCAACGTCAGTGTGTATGTCGAGGCCTAATGTATTTATTATTCGTGTATGAAAATGCAAAAATTAAACATTAGTAACATTTAGGAAGCGCCAAATATATAAAACACAAAATACAATATATATATTCGAAAATTGCATCATGTGTGACCTGAAAAAGCTAAACCAAAAAAAATTCGTTTGCAAAAAAAGAACGAATATATATATATATATTTATATATATTGTGGATCCGATACGAATTTCCAGACCCCGTCGCATCGAGCCGAATCGAATCACGAATCGACGCTATTGGCTTATCCATTTTTGCGTGGATTTGATTGGCTCTTGCAGAAAAAAGGACAAGTACCGTGTAACGTATGGCAAGTATCCGGATACGGATAGTGTCGAGTACCATATGCATACAATAATCAAGTGTAATAATACAGAGGATTATATAATTTTACAGAGGAGTCCAAATCTATATGGTTATCTAAACCTACACCTATATACGCTACACGGTATAAACAACCAATCACAACTCCACCGTGATTCAATACTAATTCGACCAGGCGAATTTTGCAAGGTTGTTTAGAACGAATTCACAATACATCGAACCAAACAATATGTTGGCAAACAAAAATAGAACGAAAAGCATATATATATATACCGACGCTGGTTCGACCACAAGCAAGCACGCAATGTACTCGCCATTGGGCGACACCGTCACATGGTCATAGTGTGCCTCCGGGGTGCCATCGAACGTGAGCTGGATGCCTCCATGTACAACGTTGAACCCAGCAGATAAATCATCATTATCAGTAGCAGCATCAGCAGCATCAGCTACATCAGATGCATCTTGGTCCGGCTTGTCGGGCAGTGTCCATGGCACCAGTTCGGTCAAGTCGATGCCGAGAACGGTCACTTGATGGGGCCCTTCCACTGCACGGTGCCACGTCATCGACTCAGTTTCGTGTGTCAAGTGCCAAACGTGGCCTGCGTACGTTTGTTGAACGACGGACGCTCCGGGTGCCACGTCGTGGTATTGATGCTGGCGGCCTGGGATATATATGTGATGATGTGTTGTTGGTTATGAGCAGTGGTGGCCTACCGTCGCCATCGACCCAATACACCAGTAGATGGAACGCACAACCGTTGGTAAACTGCACATGCGTCTCGTTGCCAGTGTGCTGCGTCACCATGCGACGAGGTTTCAAAGCCATCTCGTCAAGATGATGATTAGACGGATCGTTGTAAGGCGTGTCCTGGACTTGCACGGCATAACGCTCTAAATCGACTTGGAACCAAGACTGTGGCGCTACTCGATGCAACGAAACACGAGTGTCAATTCGTTGATGTCAGGAAGAGGCTACCTAGCACGGTCGTGACTTGCGCGGTACCTGGAGGTAAGGGTGAGGGCACTGCCACGCGGACACGAACGACGCGTGGAGCGTTGTCGACCAACGCCACGCTGCGGAATCGAATCTCCCGAGGCTCCAGGGATGGGAATTCATCGGCCAAGACGTTCCCCATGGCTGCCTTCAAGCGATCGTTGTCCACGAGCGACTCGCCAGTATGCACGTCGACGACGCACACTTCGTTGCGGCCATCCAACGCAACCTGCCGCAAATACCACAGCCGCGTGCCGTCTGAACTCCACTGAGGCTCTACATGCTCATTGAGCACCTTGCCTTGGAGGAGGTTTGGCAGCGACGCCGCCCGTGCGTAGTCGGCAGCCGACCCAGTCCATCGTCGAGTTTCCATGAACGGATTCAGCTGATTCGAGAATCGACTTGACATACTAGTGTATGTATGCGTCAGATTTTAAGCTTATGTAATGTATGCAATAAGCATATGCAGGTCAACATTTTGGCTTGGCCAAACTATACTAATTGATGATTGGTAGAAATGTTTCGTTAGTGAACATCTCATTGGCTAGGACAATCGCAAATGGCATTTGTGAAATTCATTCGATTCTATTCCACGGCAAAGTCCCATAGTTGGTGTGATCTTCACCAGGAGACATACAATTAGAACTGACATATTCCCATAATCGTTACGGGCACCACACGAACGACCCAAACAGGGCACAGTCGCCCTTGCTGTACTGCAGCAAGTGTTGGGTCAACGGCCAGTAAGGTTAGCAAGTGTTGGTGTACGTTGCAGCACTTGTTGCTGGGGTCCGCAGTGGTCGGCACCGCGGTGGCGGACGAAAGGACTGGCGTCTTTCTGGTTGATGTTGGAGTGGTCACTGGACGAGGGGTCACTGGGGCCAGGGTGGTAGTACTGTAGCAGTCGTCACTGGAGTGGCAGGGCGAAGCGTCGGCTGCGAGTCGCTGAAGTTTGTGCTACTTAACTATGTAAATATCCGCGCAGTTCCAAATCAATTGCCGGTCCAACGGATCCAAGCTCGGGTTGTTGCCTGCAATGTAAAACCACCGCAGGATGCAGTGCGAGTCGCCCGTAGAGTCCAAACACCTCGTCGCTGTGAAATGACTTGGTGTATACATGTATGTAGTCTCCATGTCCGTAGGGGCCAGATACACTTGGCAAAATGGCCGGAATGCCACGCTTTGATAGCATATTTCGTAAATGCCACCACATAGAGAAATCTAGTAGACTCGTGTTTTACGGTAACGTTTCAACTAGTATTGATGAAGCTAGCATAAGCTCATTCAAACGACACACACAAAGTAATCGCATTTAATCACACCACACAGACCAAAGAAAGAGTTGGCAGTGGGCCTTGGCATAAGGCAGCACTTGTTGATTAAGTGGCCAGAAGCAGACGTTGCGGTTGCCATTGCACTGGTTGGACGGCAGGGGGTCGTCGTGAGGGTAACGATGGGCTTGGTCGTGGGGGTGACGATGGTCTTGGTCGTGGTTGGGGTAGATGTGGTGACGGTCTTGGTCGTAGAGGGGGGGAGTCTCGGTGGTCACGGGCTTGGGCCACAGAGTGCTTGGGGGGAAGGCACTGGTCTGGCAGGACAAGTTATCGCCTGGGGCTACGCCGAGCAAGTTGGCAAACTTGATGTAATTGGCGATGCGGGACTTCTCCGACTCCTTGTTGGCCGGGTTCGGGCCACATTCCAAGCCCCCGTTGATAATGTACGTGGTGTACGCAAACCCCCCCGGTTGTCCCACCACGTCGTGGATGTTGCCGTTCCACTTGTCCACGTTCCAGAACCAGTACGCGCTCCACCACACTAGCCAGAGGTCTTGCGCCACCAGATCGGGGTTCGCCACCAGATCTTTGCCCGCAGCAATGCCAAAGTCTTTGTAGTTGTAGTTCCACGACAACTGGATCGGCCCCCGACCAAAGTATTGCTTGCCCGGGGCACACGGGTAGTCGGCCGATGCCTCGCACATAGTGGACTTGTTGATTTCTTCCACGTATTGCAAGTACCCCGACTCGTGCGCGATTTGCCCTAGAAAGGCCGCGACTTCGCGCTTGTCGACGTCGACGTTGCCCGTGTTGGCAAATGCGGGGTAAATCTTGGACACGGCGATCATCTTCTCGTACGAGTAGATGGGCAACGCTTTGGGAAAAACGGACTGGAAAAGCGACTTGGGCAAGTACGTCTCGAGGCCCGCCGACTGCACGGCCGCCACCGACGCTAGCAATACCACCGTTTTCATTGTATGGAATGTGACTGAGGCTAAGCAAATTCAAGAATGAGAGCAAGGCGCAAGGCAGGCTGGCTGGCTCACGATAAAAAAGAATTGTGTGCCGTCCACCGCTGGATCAGACACTTTATGTGCAGTGGGATTTCAATCAGTGCTGAGTTGATCGTTCAAGTTGAGGGCATTTGTTCTGCATGGCGCTGCAGAAAGACCTATGAGCCTTTTTAGAGGTCGGCTCATGGTCTCATCATCGGTAAGGCCGTTAGTCTCCATTATGTGCAGCATGCTGCCATTCGTCGTGCGGTTGTACGCCATTGTCGAGCGGTTGTACGCCATTGTCGAGCGGTTGTACGCCATTGTCGAGCGGTTGTACGCCATTGTCGAGCGGTTGTACGCCATTGTCGTGCGGTTGAAAGATGTGTTTTGTTGGCGCATTTTCATTGGACGTAGACTTAAAAAAGACCAGAAGATGTAGTACTATTAATATTTTAATATTAATAGTACTACATCTACGAATTACTATTAAAATAGTAATTCGTAGTAAGAGACTTCAGTTTGCAATTTAAATCGGCCTCCGCACGAGGTTCCCGTCCGGATAACGACGGAAGCAAGAATTCTTTGACCCCATCGCCCGAAGGAATAGGTCACCAAACCAGTTCGTCACATATTTCGGAAGAGCATGAATGTTTCAGTGAAAGCCTCGTTTATATCCAATATGCTTTAGCTACTGATGACTTGCTCTGGTATTTCTGAAGAAATAGAGTGTTTTCCTCATGAGTATGCAATTCAGCAATATCCAAGTCATTTCCAAAATGACTCGATAGTAAGCGATAACTGAGTACTATTAATAGTAGATCGGAATCAAGGACAAGTTTCCATAATAAAATAGTTCAGATATATTTATACTTGTTGTTTGTATGCATTTTATTAATATTACACTATTGCATACAAATTTCAAATAATTGATTAAAAACCACATGTATTTATCAGCGGCGACTACAGTCCTGACAAAAACTATAGACGCACTCGAGTTTTTGAATTTTTTGAAACAATATTCAATTTTGAATCATCGTACTTTGGGATAATACTTTGAATTGGTATCGAATTGTGATACTAGTCTAAAAATTGTGAAATCCAATTTACTCTTTTGTAAAATTGAGAAAAACCAGTTTTCAGGGTGATAAAAACTATAGACGCACTGAGATTTCATTCACTATTTATTGATTGCACCTCCGTTTCTCAAAACTACTTGAGCCATTCTTGTTGGCATACCTTCCACAAGATTTGGGAGGTAACTTCCCGTACTCGTCATGGGAGGCAAGGCCACGTGAAGTACGGCTGGCGCGGGCAACTTCCGTCGCAAACCGCTCTGCACGGCGCTGTAGGTATCTGCGTTGGTTCGCGGCTCTCTTTGAGGTGTTTTCAGCTACCACACACTTGTAGCGTGCCATGACGGCACGATAGTAGTCATTAGAGAGGTTTCGCAACTCATCTTTATCATCACCCTCAGCTGTGTCTGCCAAAACCGGAAGTATACCTGTAAAACCTAATTAAAGATAGTGCAAAACTTGATTAACAATCACAAGAATTGGCCAACTGTGAGGACAATCATCTTTGTCCTAAGTGGCCCTCGAGGCGGAACGGCATCATACTTCCAGGACGGCTTCGCCGTATTCATTCAGACTTTGCTGGAGGGTGTGGATATCCGACGCAGTCTGGTCCTGGAGGCGCTCCATCATAGACGACACATTGAGACGCATGGTACACAGGAGATGAAAGAGATGAATTATGAGTTACGAGTAAAGGAATGGTTAGAAGGCACTCTTGAGGATGTTGAGCTTTCGTTGTGATTGACGCGAAAAACTTACAGCCAACGAGAATTTGAGTCCAAGGGCGATGGAAATATACCTCTATGTTTACATATTTGATCAGTAACTTCATACTAGTATTTGACAAGTAGATGAGTAAATTACGAGGTTTCTTGATCACTGATGTAGTTGTCAATCTTTCAGCCAAATAGTCAGTAAATCATTTTATCGTATATATACCGTCAGTTGAGGTACAAAATGCGAAATATCCCGATATGATTCCAATATATTGCACTATTTGAGCAAAAACTGTGTAATTGGTCCAGAGGCCTAATGAGTGACTACGACCACCAACGCTCGCTGTCCCCTGTTAACGGGACGGAACGATCTCGATCCCGAGAAGCCAAACTCGGACGTCCCTTGCGCCGTTAAGTGACTACCCCGTTCACCTCTCCACGCCGGCGTAATATCCACCAGCTGTTGACCAGCGGCTTCAACCAGATGGCGACGCAAACACCCCATTTACGGCGCACACACCGACTCCCGTGGCCGCCGCATTTGAACCCCCGCGCCAGCTGCGACACCAACTGGCACCACCGACCTGCCCCCTGTCCCCGATGACGATGATATGGGATAAGGCGATGAGCGCTGCTTCGTGTACAACGCCGGCGCTCCCTGACCCGCCCTCGTTCAGGCAGCTTCACCAAGTCGGGGCGGCGGTGTTCATCCGCCTGTACAACAAGTAACTGGACCAAGTCAACACCCTAAAGCTCAAAGGCTCAAGTCCGTTCGTGATACCTGTCAGTACGCGCAGGGACGTCTTTACCAAGAAGCGTGTGGCGATGTGGGACATGGCCAACCGCGACTACCGTGGCGTTGCGAACACACAGTGGGCCGCATGGTTTAGCAAGGCCTTTGAAGAGAAGCCTCAAGACCTAGAAGTGCTCAAGAAGCGTTTGACGACGGCGATCCGGTTCGACACGACCATCCTGGACGCCGACTCGCAGATTGGCAAGATGCTTGACAACTTGATGCAAGCCTTGGAACGCGACGACGAAGCGTGGGACTTGGAAAAAGAGAAACCATGACAGTTGTCGACATCATGGTCAAGGCGATCGAGCCGCTTGGCCTGCAGAAGTTGGTCCAACACCAGCTGGCCCTCAAACGCAACAAGCCATTGAAGTCCAACGTGTACTGTTTCGTTGACTGCCTGCGCATGCATGCCGCCCGGTACCACTTGTAGGCCCCGGTGAAAGACGATAAGATTTCAGCGCTGCCTGCGACGGTAGCCGCAGCTCCATTGCGGCCGTTCAAGCCTGGACGATCTGATGCCAGCGTTGGCAACAGCAGTGGACGTCCCCGGCGCCATCCCCTGAGTAAGACAGTCCGAAGTACGAACGCAAGAAGGGAACATGTCTCAAGTGTCGCAGCGAGAACCACAAGGTCGTGAACTGCCCCAAGTGCGCGGCTAGTGAATCTGAGCGCCTGCTCAAGGAGCAAATGGACAAGTGGGAGAGCGCGCGCAACAAGAAGATGACCAAGCTTCAAGGCAGCGCTACCAAGTCCCTTGACCGCGAAGCCAAGATCGAAGGCATCGTGTCCGTCACGACGACCCTCCTCGACACCGGCTCCGACGTTACCTTGGTGACAGCCGGTGTCATGAAGTCCCTGGAGCGGGTCGGCGTGGAAGTCAAGGTGATTTCACCAGAGCCATTCGTGATCCAGCCGTATGGTCAAGCACCTGCCCTCAAGCTCGACCGCCAAATGCAGTTCAAGTTCGTCATGCTGGACACCCCCTGTGGACCTTTGGCCCTGCGTGGACTCAAGGCCTGGTGGACTCTTCCTCCAACGAGGCAGAGCTCCTGATTAGCCGGGCTGTGATGAAACGGCTGGGTTTCTCTGACGTTGAGTTGCTCAGCCACGCCTTTGCCAACCAAGAAGTCTGGGATGTCAGCGATGTGGACAAGCCGTCTGCGATGACAAATGTCAGCCACCTGACTCAAGTGGCCGCCACAAGTGACGAGTGCGGTGATAACGGCATGCACTGTGCCACCCCCAACATCCAAGTCCCATCTTCTGAAGACGCAGAAGGCGAGCGGAACAGGCGGTGAGCGGTGGTTGAAGCGGTGATTTAAGACAAGCTCCATGCTGCCGAAGACGGAGGCTTGACCGCGGCCCTCCTCGAGAAGCTGCGATTCCTCCTGGCCAAGCACGGTGATGTATTCCGGCTGGAGATAGGCCATGACGAGCCGATCAAGGTGGAGCCGCTACGAATGCGCATCAAGCCTGGCGCCGTCCCTGTCAAGTGTGGCCTGCGACGATACCCCCCAGCCCATGTGGAGTTCCTGAAGACACATGTGCACGAGCTCGAAGCAGCCGGTCTGGTACCGAAACAACCGCGCAACATGGGCATCGGCGCCACGCATCCTCCCCAAGAAAGACCCTGGCGACTTGCGCATGACCATCGACAGCCGGCCCATCAATGCGTGCACGGAGCCTATGCCATGGCCTATGCTGAACCCCGAACGCCGCCTTGACTGTCTTGGTGGGCGCGCGGGCGTTTTTAACCCCCGACTGGTTCAAAGGCTACTGGCAGCTGGCGCTCCATGAAGACTCCCAAATGTACTACTCCTTCATGACCCACTTTGAAGTGTACACGCCCACAAGAGTGCTTATGTGCCAGACCGACGCGGTGGTGGCGTTCTGTCACTCGGCGGTGGACTTCATGTTTGCCGACCTATTGTTCAAGGGACTGCTAGCCTGACATGATTAGTTAGCTACACCGAGACCCCTGAAGCCCTCATCGACCTCCTCGACCAAGTCCTCACGATCTGCTCCTCTTTATGCCTAACGCTCAACACGTGAATATAATACGGGTCTTGGTGTGGGTAAAACCCACTCACTGCCAACGTGACCGTTCGAGACGTCTCGTTCACGTCTACTACCTTGCGGACGACATACGGTCCACTTGTGAGGGCGAGGCCGACCAGTTCAGTCATGTCATGGAAGCTGGCTGGGACGTTGTATAGGTACAAGTGGAGGTACCCAGAGCGCTCGGTCATCCAGAGAAGCTCATGGATACATGGAAGGAAGTGCATGTAGTGCTTGGTGTGGAGTATAAACGTCGATGGGGATGTGTCCTCAAGCAGCACGCGCGTGTCCCCTGTCACATGGACTGCGACGATGCGAAGGAAGCCGTGGCCCCGGGGATTGTAGAGGAAACTGAACCAGTCGCTCGAAGGATGCCATGTCAGACCCGTCACATCGTACGGTGTGTCGCATAACAATGTGCTCACGGGAATACACGTTTTGGACTAGAAGGATATATTATATATATATATCAGGACGACCAATGTCGGCGTGATATATCAGTGCATTTTTTCCATGCCGTTTTTATACTAGTAGTGTAGTAGTGATGATGATTATACACTAACTGTAAGGCGACAACGTGGAGAATAGTAAATATTCGACGACACACATCAAATCAAATATAAAGGAACCTAAGAAGTAGAATCGGCAAACGTATTGAGCCAATCCGATGGCAGGAAACCACCATCAAGATCTAATTCGTAAATGACTGAAAATAGTGTGACTACCATCAAGTTTTTACAAACAATATATCGATTAATAGATTTGGCAAATCTAACCATTTTGGGTCAATGGACAATATCATCGTGATATTTCATTTCCATGTGTCATTTTATATTGGAGTGATGACTCGACTACAATACTGTATGCACAATAGAGAATCGACAACACAACCAAATACATAAACTGAAGACGTATTGTGAGCGAATCAATCACATTGTAAGCATTCCGCATCTAATTGTATCACATTATTAAATGTGATCACAATCTCCACCGGGCAACTTTGTACATTTAAAATTTAGTAAAAGAATCGATCGATCGGTCGATTTTTGGCAAATCGGCCCCAAAAAGTCGAATTTCTCAGAGACAAGTATATTCAACCAATCACAACTCCACCGTGATTCAATACTAATTCGACCAGGCGAATTTTGCAAGGTTGTTTAGAACGAATTCACAATACATCGAACCAAACAATATGTTGGCAAACAAAAATAGAACGAAAAGCATATATATATATACCGACGCTGGTTCGACCACAAGCAAGCACGCAATGTACTCGCCATTGGGCGACACCGTCACATGGTCATAGTGTGCCTCCGGGGTGCCATCGAACGTGAGCTGGATGCCTCCATGTACAACGTTGAACCCAGCAGATAAATCATCATTATCAGTAGCAGCATCAGCAGCATCAGCTACATCAGATGCATCTTGATCCGGCTTGTCGGGCAGTGTCCATGGCACCAGTTCGGTCAAGTCGATGCCGAGAACGGTCACTTGATGGGGCCCTCCCACTGCACGGTGCCACGTCATCGACTCAGTTTCGTGTGTCAAGTGCCAAACGTGGCCTGCGTACGTTTGTTGAATGACGGACGCTCCGGGTGCCACGTCGTGGTATTGATGCTGGCGGCCTGGGATATATATGTGATGATGTGTTGTTGGTTATGAGCAGTGGTGGCCTACCGTCGCCACCCAATGCACCAGTAGATGGAACGCACAACCGTTGGTAAACTGCACATGCGTCTCGTTGCCAGTGTGCTGCGTCACCATGCGACGAGGTTTCAAAGCCATCTCGTCAAGATGATGATTAGACGGATCGTTGTCGCAAGGCGTGTCCTGGACTTGCACGGCATAACACTCTAAATCGACTTGGAACCAAGACTGGCGCTACTGGCGCTACTTGATGCAACGAAACACGAGTGTCAATTCGTTGATGTCGGGAAGAGGCTACCTAGCACGGTCGTGACTTGCGCGGTACCTGGACGTAAGGGTGAGGGCACTGCCACGGGCTCTCGTCTGTTTACAGAGGAGAGCTGTTAATTCCCCGCAAGCTATATAATTCAATATAGTTCCTGTTTAAAACGTTCATAACTACGACAACAACAAACAACACTATATGCGGCGGCCAATCAAGAACTCCCAATCGAATGAGCGTAACTTTTTCCGAATATGTTATCCGGATTTAGCCTCATCATCCATGTCACCATTACGAAAAACTCGAGCCAGCGCAGCAATTACATGAGAAAGTTGTTGTGCAAGATCAACGACGGCGTGGCATGTGACAAGATGCGACAGCACTCCAACGATGGGTTCAAGACACATGTTGTGACTGTTCATAAGTTGGAGTGGGTCCGCAACGGCCGCGAAACATTTGGAGTGAAGATCGATGCCCCGCCACTCCAGGACGCTCCATCCAACGAGGATGATGCCATGTATGCCGATAGTATTTGTCGGCGTGGCTGCGTAGCGAAGGTGACTCTTTTGTTGATGATGCAAATAGGTCACAAAGTTGGCGTTGCCCCATACGAAGTGCTTAGTGCTTTAGTCGTGGACGCACCAGTCGACGTGCCAGTGCAACCAATCACGGTAGAGCCTGTCGCGACTCCTACTGATGAAGTCCTCCGTAGTGCACGCCGCCGCCGTCGAAACTAAATCTAAGACTTCTGATTCTTTGTATTCCATGGTACTACTCTGGTTCGAAATGTTTTTACCAATTTTTTCAACGTTTTGCCATTTTCCCGGTATGTATCCGTTGCTTAATCTAATTGGTGCAAAAGAACGAAGCCTAGCTCGTCTTTGATTGGCCAGTTCAAGAAGTTTTAATCCCAACACATCGTTGAGATATCGCTCGCCAAGTGCGCCACGTCATTTTTTTCAGCATAAACCGACCCGCCAGTCAATCAAAATCGTTGTTATCACGTGCACTCAAAGCTTAAAGCCCTTAATTGGTGTCTTAACAGTTCTTAACACTGCTGAGGAGCCTGGTACGTTTGTTGTGTAGTCTTGAGGACTGATGCAAGGTCTGGCGACGATGATAGTTGCAGCATGCACAAAATCCTCCAGGAGAATGCTATAGAAAAACTTTGAGTGCGCATTGCACTATAATGCAATTCATTGACGGCATACCCGTATCTTGAGTCTAGGCGCATCCACAGCACTCGCATTGCCTCAGTATGCGGCGACCACCTTCGTTGGCCTATTTTGGGGTATAAACCTTGGATAATTAATATGTCCTTCATAATACTATCGAGTTAAAGAGGAATAATCCGAAAATTTTCGAAATTGCATACTTTAATCAAGTCTAAAACATGGTACAAACATAACGGACCAGAGTAGTACACTACTATGTCAAGCCGATTCTCGAATCAGCTCAATTTCATCAAAAAGAACAATACATCGGGATACCTGAATCCGTGGGGGTGTCATCATGGAACCTGGACGATGGACTGGGTCGGCTGCCGACTACGCACGGGCGGCGTCGCTGCCAAACCTCCTCCAAGGCAAGGTGCTCAATGAGCATGTAGAGCCTCAGTGGAGTTCAGACGGCACGCGGCTGTGGTATTTGTGGCAGGTTGCGTTGGATGGCCGCAACGAAGTGTGCGTCGTCGACGTGCATACTGGCGAGTCGCTCGTGGACAACGATCGCTATATGTATCGACATCGTCAAGTCTATGCGGATATTAGACGTTAACCGGACTTTATATAGACTATATAGGCGAACTATATAGGTTATATATACGATATAGTCCATATAGATACTCTATATAGACTATATCGTGACACTATATGGGCTGTATACTTTTATGATACGGTATATACAGATACACTACATACACTATATAGTGTCATTATATACACTATATAGCCTACTTTAGTTGATTTGTTAGATCGGAAAAGAATGTGACAGTTCAACTGCCAGAATGGACAAACCACGGAAATTTAGATAACTTTTCAAAATAAAATTAAAGAGGGTAATACTGTATTGAGATTGTTTCACGTTTAGTACTACCAAATAGAATAGGAGGTACAACGAATATTGACATGACATGTTAATATAAAGGCTTATAAATTTGACAGGACATGTCCATCAAAATGACCAGTTTACTGTCCTGTCCTGTCAAAAATCAATTGCTTCTCACCAAGTCCATTCATTTCTCAATTTCCCACTCGTGGAACACGAAGTATCCGGACCATCCATCCGGATATTTGCGACCTTTGACCAGGCCTCATAACAGGTGCGAAATCCCAGTTTTAACAAAAATAAGCTAAAATTGGGATTTCGCCGAAAAAACTCACTATTTCTGGGATTTTTGTCCAAATAGTCAGAAATGTTGTTTTATTGTCTTATTATCGGGGTCAAAAATCATCCTCCTTGGCCAGCTCGTCTTCGGCGCGGAACATCAGGCCGCCAATGATATCGTCAACAATCGTAGGCGGGTGAGGGAAATGGTCATATTAGAACGAACTCCATCAAGCTGATGCCTATAATTGAAATGCTACACGATCGGATCAGTTCATACTTCACCTGGTTGACAGAAACCTTCGTCGTCGCATCTTCGCTGGCGATTTGGTCGTCAACCTTGCTCCATGGAAGCGCACTTCTTCGAAACAAGAAACCGCTTCGTGGATATTATACACACAGGGCTATTAATAATTGCTGTATGTACACTGTACCTATACAAACTAAAGGATATAGTCCATATAGATACACTATATACTTATGTTGATTTGTCAGATCGGAAAATAGAAATCCCTCTAATTAAATACTTTGGTGTATCATTGTAGAGAGAATACTGTCCACATACATAACTTTCAAAACAAGTATATATCAGATTTTAGAGAATTAGCGACAGCATCTCACCGGCGTGCAACAGGCATACCTCGTGTGAAAAACATTCCTCGCAATGGCCCAGCAAAACATCAACGAGTGTTTACCTCGTATACAAGAAGCTGCATATTCTCAAATGGCTACAAAACAACACAATGGAATCAACGTTGGACACGTTCTACAAAGGATTCACTGGTATCGCTCGCCAAACATCATCGAAGAAGATTCTGTATTGGTGCAGCCAGATTGATTTCATAACAAGTGTTGCGAGGCGTCCATCGCATCAAACCGTACGATTCGTGCCATCGGGACTATGCGGCCGAAGAAAACATCGCGAGCCCGCTACGCGCTGACGGTGTACCTGTTAGTCGACTGCTCCTGTCCTGCAAGGCCTTAGAAATCGCTAAAGACCTTGGCCTCTCAGCCGCTCAATTCAAGGCTAGTCCATCATGGGTTGCAGGCTTTTTCCATCGCTGGGGAATGTCTATGCGTGCGAAAACTCTTTCGGGGCAATTAAACCTCGAAGAAGGCGAAGCTGCGCTCGATGAGTTTGCAAGTCACGTCAAAACTATTATTGAATGACATGGGATCGAAGGCATTTACAACGCTGGCCAAACCGGGATAAATTACGAGGATTTACCCAAAGAAACAATCAACTCTAAGGGCTCCAAGACCGATTGGATCAAATGCTGCGCTGGCCACGAAAACGATTGCATGACCGCAATGGTTCTTCCAGACTCAAAGGGCACAAAGTACCCTCTGTTTCTTGTCCTAAAGTCGCAGAAGTCCAAGATTAAAGAAGTCGTCGAAGACAATGTTACCCATCGAAATGGCTTTGGACGACAAGTGTGGCAAGACATCGAAGAACTGCATGAGCGGCACCTTTCCCGCATCTTTGGCAACCCTACGGCATGGTGGAACAGTACGATTTCAATTGCGTTCTTGACGTACCACTTCGGACACCGCCAAGGCCAAAACGTCAAGAAAATCCTTTTGCTCTGGGACGATTTCAGTGCACACTTCACTGATGACGACGTGGCCTACGCGAACAAGGTCAATGTCGTGCTGGCAAAAATACCTCGAATATTCACCTGGATCTGTCAATCGGCGGATGTGGCTTGGATGAAGGCCCAAAAGGCGTACTTTCGTCGTCAGTGGGTCAATCACTTGCGAAATGAAATCGACAAATTTCAAAGATTCGCAAGGTACCTTCAAGCTCCGACCGCCCGATCGCTTAGAACTCGTTGAGTGGGTCAACGATGCATGGGACAGCCTTTCGAAGAAGACAATTGTCAGTGGATTTAAAAAATGCAAGATCATCGAAGCAACTCACCCTCAAACGACCGAGCACGTTGAAGGCCGTCACGGCCATGACCACGATGGCCACGACCAACAAGGCAACGATAACCATCTCAACGGTTCGACAAGTGACGACATCGTCAACACGGCAAACGCTCTCGAATCCATCCTACAAATGGGTGTTGAGAACATCGAAACCATGGACTTGAATGACGACGACGACGAACTACCCTTGGCGTATTGGACAATAACGCCGTTGGCAGCGCGTGTGTAGATACATGATGGCTCTCTACCACAAATAGAAGTTGTCAGTGTTTGGAGATTCTGTCGTTCTTACCCGTCATTGCAACCATCGCCAAGTTATCCAACTTTGTTAATCATACTCCGGAGTATTAGCTTCCACATATAACGTCACGTAATATCGCTTTAAAGTCTTGTTTCAAAAAATTCAACTCATGCCATGATAAAAGTAATGAAGCGGTTTCTTGTTTCGAAGAAGTGCGCTTCCATGGAGCAAGGTTGACGACCAAATCGCCAGCGAAGATGCGACGACGAAGGTTTCTGTCAACCAGGTGAAGTATGAACTGATCCGATCGTGTAGCATTTCAATTATGTGTAGGCATCAGCTTGATGGAGTTCGTTCTAATATGACCATTTCCCTCACCCGCCTACGATTGTTGATGATATCATTGGCGGCCTGATGTTCCGCGCCGAAGACGAGCTGGCCAAGGAGGATGATTTTTGACCCCGATAATAAGACAATAAAACAACATTTCTGACTATTTGGACAAAAATCCCAGAAATAGTGAGTTTTTTCGGCGAAATCCCAATTTTAGCTTATTTTTGTTAAAACTGGGATTTCGCACCTGTTATGAGGCCTGGTCAAAGGTCGCAAATATCCGGATGGATGGTCCGGATACTTCGTGTTCCACGAGTGGGAAATTGAGAAATGAATGGACTTGGTGAGAAGCAATTGATTTTTGACAGGACAGGACAGTAAACTGGTCATTTTGATGGACATGTCCTGTCAAATTTATAAGCCTTTATATTAACATGTCATGTCAATATTCGTTGTACCTCCTATTCTATTTGGTAGTACTAAACGTGAAACAATCTCAATACAGTATTACCCTCTTTAATTTTATTTTGAAAAGTTATCTAAATTTCCGTGGTTTGTCCATTCTGGCAGTTGAACTGTCACATTCTTTTCCGATCTAACAAATCAACTAAAGTAGGCTATATAGTGTATATAATGACACTATATAGTGTATGTAGTGTATCTGTATATACCGTATCATAAAAGTATACAGCCCATATAGTGTCACGATATAGTCTATATAGAGTATCTATATGGACTATATCGTATATATAACCTATATAGTTCGCCTATATAGTCTATATAAAGTCCGGTTAACGTCTAATATCCGCATAGACTTGACGATGTCGATACATATAGCGATCGTTGTCCACGAGCGACTCGCCAGTATGCACGTCGACGACGCACACTTCGTTGCGGCCATCCAACGCAACCTGCCACAAATACCACAGCCGCGTGCCGTCTGAACTCCACTGAGGCTCTACATGCTCATTGAGCACCTTGCCTTGGAGGAGGTTTGGCAGCGACGCCGCCCGTGCGTAGTCGGCAGCCGACCCAGTCCATCGTCCAGGTTCCATGATGACACCCCCACGGATTCAGGTATCCCGATGTATTGTTCTTTTTGATGAAATTGAGCTGATTCGAGAATCGGCTTGACATAGTAGTGTACTACTCTGGTCCGTTATGTTTGTACCATGTTTTAGACTTGATTAAAGTATGCAATTTCGAAAATTTTCGGATTATTCCTCTTTAACTCGATAGTATTATGAAGGACATATTAATTATCCAAGGTTTATACCCCAAAATAGGCCAACGAAGGTGGTCGCCGCATACTGAGGCAATGCGAGTGCTGTGGATGCGCCTAGACTCAAGATACGGGTATGCCGTCAATGAATTGCATTATAGTGCAATGCGCACTCAAAGTTTTTCTATAGCATTCTCCTGGAGGATTTTGTGCATGCTGCAACTATCATCGTCGCCAGACCTTGCATCAGTCCTCAAGACTACACAACAAACGTACCAGGCTCCTCAGCAGTGTTAAGAACTGTTAAGACACCAATTAAGGGCTTTAAGCTTTGAGTGCACGTGATAACAACGATTTTGATTGACTGGCGGGTCGGTTTATGCTGAAAAAAATGACGTGGCGCACTTGGCGAGCGATATCTCAACGATGTGTTGGGATTAAAACTTCTTGAACTGGCCAATCAAAGACGAGATAGCCTTCGTTCTTTTGCATCGATTTGATTAAGCATCGAAGTAGCCTTAAAATCCGTCGCCCCCTATAGTCGTCACTGGAGTGGCAGGGCGAAGCGTCGGCTGCGAGTCGCTGAAGTTTGTGCTACTTAACTATGTAAATATCCGCGCAGTTCCAAATCAATTGCCGGTCCAACGGATCCAAGCTCGGGTTGTTGCCTGCAATGTAAAACCACCGCAGGAAGCAGTGCGAGTCGGCCGTACTGTCCAAGCAATTCGTCGCTGTGAAATGACTTGGTGTGTATGTAGTCTCCATGTCCGCAGGAGCCAGATACACTTGGCAAAATGGCCGGAATGCCACGCTTTTGATGGCATATTTCGCAAATGCCACCACATACCCTGTAGAGAAATCTAGTAGACTCGTGTTTTACGGTAACGTTACAACTAGTATTGATGAAGCTAGCATAAGCTCATTCAAAACGACACGCACAAAGTAATCGCATTTAATCACACCACACAAACGAAGGAAAGAGTTGGCAGTCGGACTTGGCATACGGCAGCACTTGTTGCGTGAGTGGCCAGAAGCAGACGTTGCGGTTGCCATTGCACTGGTTGGACGGCGGGGGGGTCGTCGTGGGGGTAACGATGGGTTTGGTCGTGGTAGGCGCGGGGGTCACGATGGGCTTGGTCGTGGTAGGCGCGGGGGTCACGATGGGCTTGGTCGTGGTTGGGGTAGATGTGGTGACGGTCTTGGTCGTGGTTGGCGACGTAGAGGGGGGGGTCTTGGTGGTCACAGGCTTGGGCCACGGAGTGCTTGGGGGGAAGGCACTGGTCTGGCAGGACAAGTTATCGCCTGGGGCTACGCCGAGCAAGTTGGCAAACTTGATGTAATTGGCGATGCGGGACTTCTCCGACTCCTTGTTGGCCGGGTTCGGGCCACATTCCAAGCCCCCGTTGATAATGTACGTGGTGTACGCAAACCCCCCCGGTTGTCCCACCACGTCGTGGATGTTGCCGTTCCACTTGTCCACGTTCCAGAACCAGTACGCGCTCCACCACACTAGC
>NW_009798267.1:299995-341212 GCF_000520075.1 Aphanomyces astaci | reverse complement strand
ATGTCGATACATATAGCGATCGTTGTCCACGAGCGACTCGCCAGTATGCACGTCGACGACGCACACTTCGTTGCGGCCATCCAACGCAACCTGCCACAAATACCACAGCCGCGTGCCGTCTGAACTCCACTGAGGCTCTACATGCTCATTGAGCACCTTGCCTTGGAGGAGGTTTGGCAGCGACGCCGCCCGTGCGTAGTCGGCAGCCGACCCAGTCCATCGTCCAGGTTCCATGATGACACCCCCACGGATTCAGGTATCCCGATGTATTGTTCTTTTTGATGAAATTGAGCTGATTCGAGAATCGGCTTGACATAGTAGTGTACTACTCTGGTCCGTTATGTTTGTACCATGTTTTAGACTTGATTAAAGTATGCAATTTCGAAAATTTTCGGATTATTCCTCTTTAACTCGATAGTATTATGAAGGACATATTAATTATCCAAGGTTTATACCCCAAAATAGGCCAACGAAGGTGGTCGCCGCATACTGAGGCAATGCGAGTGCTGTGGATGCGCCTAGACTCAAGATACGGGTATGCCGTCAATGAATTGCATTATAGTGCAATGCGCACTCAAAGTTTTTCTATAGCATTCTCCTGGAGGATTTTGTGCATGCTGCAACTATCATCGTCGCCAGACCTTGCATCAGTCCTCAAGACTACACAACAAACGTACCAGGCTCCTCAGCAGTGTTAAGAACTGTTAAGACACCAATTAAGGGCTTTAAGCTTTGAGTGCACGTGATAACAACGATTTTGATTGACTGGCGGGTCGGTTTATGCTGAAAAAAATGACGTGGCGCACTTGGCGAGCGATATCTCAACGATGTGTTGGGATTAAAACTTCTTGAACTGGCCAATCAAAGACGAGATAGCCTTCGTTCTTTTGCATCGATTTGATTAAGCATCGAAGTAGCCTTAAAATCCGTCGCCCCCTATAGTCGTCACTGGAGTGGCAGGGCGAAGCGTCGGCTGCGAGTCGCTGAAGTTTGTGCTACTTAACTATGTAAATATCCGCGCAGTTCCAAATCAATTGCCGGTCCAACGGATCCAAGCTCGGGTTGTTGCCTGCAATGTAAAACCACCGCAGGAAGCAGTGCGAGTCGGCCGTACTGTCCAAGCAATTCGTCGCTGTGAAATGACTTGGTGTGTATGTAGTCTCCATGTCCGCAGGAGCCAGATACACTTGGCAAAATGGCCGGAATGCCACGCTTTTGATGGCATATTTCGCAAATGCCACCACATACCCTGTAGAGAAATCTAGTAGACTCGTGTTTTACGGTAACGTTACAACTAGTATTGATGAAGCTAGCATAAGCTCATTCAAAACGACACGCACAAAGTAATCGCATTTAATCACACCACACAAACGAAGGAAAGAGTTGGCAGTCGGACTTGGCATACGGCAGCACTTGTTGCGTGAGTGGCCAGAAGCAGACGTTGCGGTTGCCATTGCACTGGTTGGACGGCGGGGGGGTCGTCGTGGGGGTAACGATGGGTTTGGTCGTGGTAGGCGCGGGGGTCACGATGGGCTTGGTCGTGGTAGGCGCGGGGGTCACGATGGGCTTGGTCGTGGTTGGGGTAGATGTGGTGACGGTCTTGGTCGTGGTTGGCGACGTAGAGGGGGGGGTCTTGGTGGTCACAGGCTTGGGCCACGGAGTGCTTGGGGGGAAGGCACTGGTCTGGCAGGACAAGTTATCGCCTGGGGCTACGCCGAGCAAGTTGGCAAACTTGATGTAATTGGCGATGCGGGACTTCTCCGACTCCTTGTTGGCCGGGTTCGGGCCACATTCCAAGCCCCCGTTGATAATGTACGTGGTGTACGCAAACCCCCCCGGTTGTCCCACCACGTCGTGGATGTTGCCGTTCCACTTGTCCACGTTCCAGAACCAGTACGCGCTCCACCACACTAGCTGGGGGTCTTGCGCCACCAGATCGGGGTTCGCCACCAGATCTTTGCCCGCAGCAATGCCAAAGTCCTTGTAGTTGTAGTTCCACGACAACTGGATCGGCCCCCGACCAAAGTATTGCTTGCCCGGGGCACACGGGTAGTCGGCCGATGCCTGGCACATAGTGGACTTGTTGATTTCTTCCACGTATTGCAAGTACCCCGACTCGAGCGCGATTTGCCCTAGAAAGGCCGCGACTTCGCGCTTGTCGACGTCGACGTTGCCGGTGTTGGCAAATGCGGGGTAAATCTTGGACACGGCGATCATGTTCTCGTACGAGTAGATGGGCAACGCGTTGGGAAAAACGGACTGGAAAAGCGACTTGGGCAAGTACGTCTCGAGGCCCGCCGACTGCACGGCAGCCACCAACGCTAGCAATACCACTGTTTTCATTGTATGGAATGTGACTGAGGCTAAGCAAATTCAAGAATGAGAGCAAGGCGCAAGGCAGGCTGGCTGGCTGGCTCACGATAAAAAAGAATTGTGTGCCGTCCACTCGCTGGATCAGACACTGTATGTGCAGTGGGATGTCAATCAGTGCTGAGTTGATCAAGTTCAAGTTGAGGGCAATGTGTACTGTACTTGCGTGATGCAATATTTGTACAAGGCGTAAGCCGCGTGTAAAGTGATGCTGACCATTCATATGTTCGACTCAAGGACAATCGAAAATGGAGTTAGCCATGACAGTTGGGGTGCTCCCGACACAACACAAACAAAAAACTTTGGAGGAATGACGACTGCTGATGTGATGATGAATGATTCAAGTCAGTTTCAAACGTCAAACCGTCCAGTGCAAGTACAAGGTAATCGTAGTCAACCTCCCACTATAAATCATCCTACATGTTGAAGACGTCTGAGCCACACATTACTACTGTATGCCTCTGAGTCTGGCGGTCGGGTTTCGATTGATCAAGCCGTTTGCATTGATAAATCGAGAGTTTTCGGAAGCACTTTGAGATAAGATTCAGGTTGTGGAACTCAAGAGTGGAAAAAGTAAAACTTTCGATAAAGAACTCAAGATGCGGTAGTACTTTTCAGAGATTCAGATACGGATATTAATTGAGCACCGTTGATTGGCGTCTCCCGGAAGCCGGTATAACCACGAATACTGACAGAACCACGCATGTATGAACATACTGTTTGTACTTGTATCTGAACCGGCGCCTTATTAGTGGACATTCAACATGTTCACCCCAGTTCCTCGGTTCCTTTGCTCTGAAGAATGACAACCAGTCCCTCGGTTAGCCGCTCCGCTATTCATTCTAGGCGTCTAGCTATCGCTCTGTCCAAGATATGTCTTGTATGGATAGTTAGGCGACTCGAGGAAGTCATCACTTTAGTCAAGCACGAGCCTATGAATGTCGATTGCGTGAGGCGAGGCTGGCTGATGGAATAATCCCCCACAGCAGGTATAGTACCTACCTACCAAGTGTACCTTACTAACCTTCAAAACACCTTTAGTGGGGGAATTCCTTAGATAAGACTCCGCACACATCAAAAAGAAACTTGTAACCTAGGACTTCGTCTTGGGCACAGATATTTCGAAGTATAATGATATTTCCAGGGTTAAACGCATCACAGCGGTTAGCTACGGGGTATCGCTAACCACTGAGATTCCTTAAACTCTAGCTTACATGCGTTCCTGGGACTACGGTATCACTAGAAACCACACCACTATATATTTGTGCAACAAATCCTCAGTTCAGGCGTCCTGATTGGCTGTTGCAAGGTACCACAGAATTGTAAAGGTAGGTATACTAGTAGTTTGGGTGCTAGTATCCATGCAAGCTAGTAAGCTTATTAATAGTATTATAGGCACATATCGTAAGTCTAAAGTACTCCGAGTAAATTGAATTACTTGCTGTATCAAGTACACTGACCTTTACCACTCCCTCCAATCCTGGTATTTCAATTTGACACATTATCCCTCATAGTTTGCATGGAGCATAAGACAGCATTCATTATGTGGTAATAGATCTCGCCTCAACATTATACTTCGAAGTAGATAAACACGACATTATATATATTGGATCGACATTGTAGAGTTAAGGACACGGATAAAACGATTACGTTTTAGTTGGGGGTGCGACGGTGGCGAGAGTTGTGCTGGTTCAACTCATTTAACACTTTGAGAACCTGGTCGAGTTCGGCCAAGTCCACTTCAGGCACCTGATCGCCGCCTTGGGGGGCGGTATCATCCTGCACTCCCACCACACTTTCCACTTGCGCCTCGCTGAGTTCGTCAGCAGGGGGAGCCTGGTTGCCACGCTGAGGAGCCTTGCCAGCCAGTTGGGCGTGCAAGTTTTCAATGTCGCGAATGCTGTCCACTTGCGCCTCGCTGAGTTCGTCAGCAGGGGGAGCCTGGTTGCCACGCTGAGGAGCCTTGCCAGCCAGTTGGGCGTGCAAGTTTTCAATGTCGCGAATGCTGTCCACTTGCGCCTCGCTGAGTTCGTCAGCAGGGGGGGCCTGGTTGCCTCGTTGGGGTCCGTCAGCAGGTGGAGAGGCGGTGGCGTCGTGGTGGCGGCGGACGTGTCCATAATGAATCCCAACGCGCTTGGGTTCTTCGGGGTGCTGGTTCCCACGACCGGCCAAATTGGCAAAATCGTTCATGCTGTTGTCATGTGCCAGTTGGCCCTCGTTTGCGGGCGGTGCCTGGTTTCCGCGGTGGGGGGCTTCCTCCGCATCCAATTGCAGGCGTAGCTTGTAAATATCAGCCAAACTGTCCAACTCGGCGAATCGAGCAAAATCGGAAGGAGCTCCCTGGTTGTTGTGCTGGGGACCTACAGAGGTAGACACGGCAGACCCGAAGGACGCCGTGCCACGAGCCACTTCCTGCGTTTCGTTGAGCGCCACGGCGGCCACCGTGCCGACGACCGCCAGCACGGACACGCCCAGCGCGATCTTACGAAACATCGCCTTGCGCGACGAGCCGTCGTCGGGCTGCTCGTAGGAGGGCGTGGGCATGTCGTCTTCATCAGGAAGATGGGGAGTTGACGGCAGGTTCGAAAGCTTGGCAGCCATCGATGGCGTGTCGATCTTCTTGTTGTTAAACATGAGGTTCATGTGCTCGACCAGTTAAATGCAAAATGCTGGCTCCTCGCATTCAGCCGAATCTGAGTTGGCCACAGTTGGATGGTGTTGCTACAGTAGACAGTCGTGTCTCTCATCGTGCATCTGTTCTCAACTTGAAGTGAAACCCGTCCAAACAAGCAGCTTTGGTAGTTGCTGCCTAGACAAGCTCTTCCTTGGTTGTTTCGTTGAAGGTATCCTGCCCTAGTTCGCTTCCATAGTGTACACAAGTATGTACCGGCACATGCCTTACATATTACCATTTCAAAGCGAAAGGTATAGCAATCATGAAAAGTCGCGGCTGACTCAGATGTCTTATGGACATAAACATAAGTGGCCGCCACGAATTACTCACCTAGTGCAGTTTCAATGGGCATATTCTTTGGTTGGAAATTGATCTACCAAAGCGCATTCGTTCTCCAGAGTACTACTACAGTGCTCTGAAATAAGTGAACCATCATGGTTGCCTTGCCTTGGCGCGCCGTTTCTTCATGTGTGGATTTAAAGCGCTATCATTCGACTGCTAGTCGTATGGCTATTCATCACCAGGATAGTTAGTGAGTACTCCGGAGTAAATACGATATGAACGTGACCAACCAATGGTGTGGCCATTGCGAAATCTGACTGGCTCGTTGTTGATGGATCTGACTCGACAGTGGAACGCCCAGTCACCGTAAAAACTAGACAACTGGTTGGTTGCCCAACCTAAACCGACGCAGGTGGGGACTTCTCAAAGCAAGGCCACATGTTCACTCGACATGTCGAGTGAATAAGGCAGTGATAGCTAGCTAACCCCCCAATCAACTTGTTAGTACATATTGCGAGGCGAATAACCATAGTGACGTCAACTTCAATGTCGAAACAATCAATGAAATCGGGCAAGATGGCGATGACCAATCCATACTACCGGTACATTACAGTGCTGTCACCTTTAACGATTCTACCTACAACTGTACAGCATTCTGTTAGGTACTAGTATTACCTGGTACCCACACAACAATGAGTTTGCCTCGTACACTCACAACGCATGTCCAAATGCTTTTCCTATCTTTTACTGTAACGTTACTGTGGTGCACGTCACCTACAATATACACGACCAACTTTTCACAGAATTTTCTTGCTGCTATTTCGTAGTACTACCGAGTACCACCGTACATTACTTTGAGAAATGAAGTAACGCTATTCATTCTCAAAATGTACGTACATTTTTCAGTTCACTTCCACAAGTTGAATCTTAACTGAAAAGCTCTTACGAAAACTCTCTATTATTTATGCTATTTCCGGGGTTAAGTTGCACCCAGTGGGTAGCTATCGCTAACCACTGAAAAGCACTTAACCCCTTGCCGAAATGTGTTGTGTTGCGCTTATATTTTCTAAGCATTCGACTATACTTATCTGTGCAACAAACCAGAACAATTATCCGTTTGTGTTAACTCAAAATCCCCCAAATCCCCCCAGAACAGGTAGTTTTCGACATTCAGCAGGTATTAATACTACCGTGCCTTTCGATTCAATGTTGGAGTGGTACAGCCAGGTACTCCTGGCTGTAGCACTACTGGAAAATTTGATATTCATTGCCTCTAGACATAAATATCCTTTCAGAAGTAATGCCACGAGCAAACTTGAAGCGACTTCCTGCAGATTTCAGCATGCAAACTTGAGCTTGTAAACTGACATTGACACCTCCATTCACTTTCCATTATGCCGTGACCGTCCCATCGCAAGCCCTAAAATGTACTTGTATGATTTCAATTTGAGTTTGATTGCCCCGAAGAACTCCCATAAAATTATATTCCTCCAACATCACATCGAAATATTAATTTTGAATAGACTAGAAACAGAGTGGTCACAGCCGAGTACCACTCCAACATTGAATCGTTACGGTAGTAACGAACCAACTACCTACTGCTTGGGAATTCCTCACTTGTGAACTGTAGCAAAGTAAAATGCGGTTGTTTTGGCAACCCCCAATTGTTGACACGACAGCAAAATGTAAGCCTGTCTGACTTTTAGCCAATAGCATCCAGCTACGTGATACGTGGAAGTAGTCACTTTCGAGCATCGCTACCTTATACGAAGAAGGGACAGCGTATCGCTCCTCGCATCGAGTGGATTGCCTCTACTACTATACAGTACCGGTAGCTCCACATGACAACTCAATGTAATCTCCTAACAAAGTCGCAAATGTAATTTATATTTCGCCTTGGTTACTGTTGAAGCTTCGTAGGTTTCGTCGATATTCACCCTAAAAGAAAACCTATGTAAATCAAATAAAAATCAGGATGCTTCGTCGAAATGCATACTACGTAGTTGATATAATTGGTAGATATCTACAAATCAAAAGCTGTAGACGTCACACTGCATCCATTCAATTGGCGGAAACTTCTGCTGATCAGATCAAAGTGGCTGTGACTATTTTAAGTGGTTGTTAGGGCATCTCCACCGCATCCCCAAATATGTCCCAACTCGATATTGGGACATCAGATGGGACAAAATCTTCCCCACCGGATGTCCCGAAAACCAAATTTGGGGTCGGGACATCCACTTTGTCCCGAAAATTGCACACTATTGGGATATCCCAACTAATTGTCCCAACAAATATACTACGATTTGTATGGAAAAAGCAAGTCCATTGGTGCAGTTTCCCAATATCGGCTTTGGACACCGCGACTGGCGGTCGGTATCGTGAACCACGTCTCGCCGTCGTCGGACACGCGAACGATGTGGCGAACGAGAGTCACCAGCATTCATTGATACAGCGATATCTGGCCGATATCTCTGCGGCAGTGATTGCCGGTGACTCTCGTTCCGGCGCTGCGGTGGACGCGGGTTTGTCCAAGAGGCGCAACCGCATTACGCTATGCGGTCGCGCATCACGGACAAGAGTCCGCAGCAACAATTACACTCTATAACTTGGTGTGTGCGTGGGATTACATAATCGCTGCGGTCAAGTAGGCTTGCAAGTACCGGCATCACCGACCTTGGGAAACTCAATAACGTTAGCAAGGCGATGGTCACCATCGACATGCCATCCAGTCGTAATCTCTGAAAAGTTAACTACCACTAGAGAGAGGCAAGCACCGTTCATAACTCCGTTCCAGAGTGAACTTGACAGCCTCTCGATGTCATACCATGCACTTCCGGCTTGAGGTCAATGGGGAAGGGGACAGCTACCAAAACGGTAGATTTTTTGCAGACATCCCAAAAACAGTGAACTGGCTCTATTATAGGGATGGGGACAAAAATATTTGGGGATGCGGTGGAGATGCTCTTATACTGTCATGTAAGATCGAATCGCTTTATTAAAATAACAGGAGGATCAGTACGATCGACAGCCAATGGATTTTATTAATATGGCCCAGAGGTCGCCGTGATATGCCAAATTTCCTAACAGGTAGTACTACAATATGGAGAAGTACGAAGGGGTATTCTGGGTGCCAGCCCATAAAATTAAACCGTTTTGGCAAGACTGCAAAAATTTCCCAAAGTCTCATATCCCATGAGAAAGAGGTGAAAAGAAGTAACCACAAAGTTGTCTGATGTCAGTTGAATTATGGAAAAATTATTCGAATGCCGATTAAAATGCAAGACTTCACTGTCAACATGAACACAAACCTCCATAAAAAAGTTGGACCAAATCGGTCCATTTTTTTATGCCATAAAACACCCGATTCTCAATGAAATTGCGGTATAATTTTTTGATTTTTGGTGGCATCCAGACGCACGAAATCTCGAAAAATGGAATATTTTGATTTTGGAACCTATTCTCCAAAAAACGGCCATTTTATGCCATTTTCTGTGGCATCCAGACCTTGGTAGGAATTATCAGAGCGTGTTGATGAGCACAGCGAAAATTGATCATTATTCTTTTTTTTCTTTTGAGGATAGCTTCCACAATATTAGGACAAACAACGTGAATTTGACACTTTCTGATTGGTCTAGGAATTGTCTATTTCAAAGTATGTCGTACTACATAGTTTATGTCTACTACCACTAATTGATCGACATATCCTGATTAAATGCTGAAAAAGCGGCCTGGAGCAATATAAGTGGGACAGAGAGGTGTAGTACAGTAATAGAATCATTTTCATTTTATACCGTAAACCTACCTTACTGTAGTATATTCACAACATGATGAATTCCTCCTATGCATGTCCTCGTTGTAAAATATGTTTGTCGAGCCTGTATCAGAGTTGTGTACACACAGTAGCAGGTCAACTTGTTTGATTTGGACAAACCTTATAACGACATGGCGTCAAACACGTAGGCAGGGATGTGCGTGTGCAGAATCGACGGCTTCAACTTGGTCACGCGAGCGAAATGCTGCAAGAAAATGAGCACATTGAGCACGTTCGGGGGCAGGTGGTCGGTAGTTTTGGCCTCACTGATGGTACTGCGGACGTACTGACCCACGTAAGACACAAACTGCTCCGTGTAGCTCGGGTGAAACTGCTTGAAGATGGTCGACAGCCCCAGGATAAGTGGCGCGCCGTCCACGGGGTTCGTACCCACCTAATCACAACCAAATAAATATCCACAATATTACTAAAATCATGAAATATCAACACATAGCCCAACAACCCAACATCAGTATCCAGCTTTAAGCAGCATTCCCACTAAAGCTATCACCTATTAAAGTTGGAAAACCAAGCAAAACGATAGCTCAAATTGTAGCAAGTATAGTAGTATAGCAAGCATTGCTGTTGTGTGGATTCGAAATTGGAGATTGAATAATCTACACAGCCAACTATAATGTACAGAAGAATCAACAGAAATATGGTTAGCCAATCAGATTTCAGGAAACCATCGTATACGTCAAATTAGTGTATGAATTCAATTAGTGTGAATACTATCACCACCAGACAAACTTTTTACATTTGACATTCAGTTCAAAGAATCGATCGATGGATTTGGCAGAGAATCAGCTCAAAAGTCCAACTTATTGGTAAAAGAAAGATAATACCAAAAATCAGAATAGGGTTCAAAACAACAACGCTTCAAAGCCTCTGGATACAATCCTTCAAATTAATCCCTGAATCAACAGCAGCAACATGCCCTTGGTAATGAGTCCACACCACAAACAGCAGTAGATCATACATAGTTAATTCGATTCGAAAGTGGAGTGGTGGGTTTGCTCAATCGAATGACCAGTATGTATATCAAATCGGCAAATCGGCAGACAATCGATCGACCAATCAAAAATACCAGACCACGAATCAAGTGGCCAATCAACGTGTGTGACTTTTATTAGTGTGACACTGGTCCATATTTCCATACAACCTTCAGTCCAAACAATCGACCGATCAAGGATTTTTGGCGAATCATAATTTTGGCTGAAAGGGTGACAATATATATATATAAATATCCAACGAACCCGCTTCAACGCGCCACACTGGTCGTCGTACTGGAGCTTGGGCATGTATGCCAACACAAACAAGAGGAACAACGCCGACAGTTTGTCGAGCGGTTCGTTCATCGTGATGAAGATCTTGGAGTACGGATCCGTGGCGCCCATGGTTTCCAGGTACTTGTTGAGCTCCACCAGCACGGCCGCGGGCGGCACGGCCGAGTTGGACCGGAAGTGCGCGCGCAGGTCGTTCAGGACGCTCTTGTCCAGCGTGCCCACGGAGCACGAAAGCAAATGGGCGTCCAACTTGGAAGAAAACGCGAGCTCCGATACGATGGCTTTGCGAAGCAGCGCCGCTTGGCCAATGATCAGCACGGCTTTGAGCAGTTTACTCATCACTTTTTCAACCTAACACATAATATATATAAAAATGAGAAAACACACACACATATATATATTGTCAAATCTGTTCCGATTTAGGACTTTCGAATGAACTTCGACAAACGTAGTTGAGAATGACCTAGCCAATCAAAGTGCACCAAGTAGAAATTTCTACCAATCATCGATTATTCGAATAGTTTGGCTCAGTCCAAATCTTCATCTTCAAATATGTATACCATACATCGAATAAGCTTAAAATCGGACTCAAATGGATTCTCGAATCAAGGGTGAAGTCTAAATAAGACAAAGCGAGGTATTGGTAACGAATCTCTCACTCTCTGGATATATATATATATCATATTCATTGCAGCAATAGTATGTATGTGCAGGAACATGTATAGGATGATTGGACTCTGACAAACCCCAAATCAATATATGTAGATATAACGTGCATTACGTCGACAGCTTGTGTAGGAATACATATCCAGTAATAATGGACACTTGCACATCCACAAAGCAATATATATATATATCGATGATATTCAAGGATTCAACTGGTTTTACCTTTTTCAACGACGCTTCGTAGAGCCGCGAGGCGTTGTCGGGAAGGCGCCACGCCGGTTCCAAAGCCGTGGTGAGTTGATCCAACAACGGCAAGTACGGCGAAATGGCAGTGCCCCAGAACTTGATCAAGTTGTTGAGGGTGTGCACCTATTTGGAATAGGTAAAAAATATATTTCCATATATATATATATATATTTATACATACGATACGAAACGAAAGCATGCGGTCGACACCCACGAGCCCAAGCAGCCCAATGCTCTGGTGCAGCACAGCAAACGTACTGAGGCCGGCGACTTCGACGCCTTGCTGCAATATATGATATATGAGCAAATATATAAAATAAATAAATAGAATATATAGTGTATGGGCTATACCTCGTTGAACCACGTGAGGCATTGGAACGAATACACGGTTTCGTGGGGGTCGGTCATTAGAAACAGCGCGTGCATGAGTCTAAAATATACATAAAGGAAAATATTGGTCAAAGCTGAATATCTTATATATATATATCGATACATAATATATATAATTGTTGATCAAAGCTGGATAAGTTTACATATCGAAACATACATGTAGAATTGTTGATCAAAGGCGGATATGTTATATTTATATCGGCATACGAAAGCCAATCCCGTTGTGAATTATGGTCAAAGTCATTCAACATGGAATCAACTTATTTTGTGGGTTGGGTAATACTAATAAAATATTCATGACTGTCCAACAATATTCCATGAAACAGATTCACCATTCAGTTTGGACAATTGTAAGTTTAAATTTGGATTGATTGGATAGCACCACCATAGAACAGCAACATCCATCCATTGAATCCACAAAGCCAAAAACAAGATTATTATTTTTGTACTATATCTTGTATAGAAATGTGAATTATATATATATTATTTAAAAAAAAAAATTTGATTTCAAGGCATATATCATCACCATGTCGATCGAGAACCGTTGGTCGACTCGACAGACACAGCGAGTACCATATTTACGAATTTTGGGGGATTGTTACCACGCAATCGAGCCAAGCCGTATGATTGGATAAAAATAGATTAAAGGTCGCAATATAATTGGCTGAAACGAATGAGAATAGGCTCAACGGTATACCGTGGGTTTCAGCCAATTATATTGCAACCTTTGTTTTATATTGAAAACACTCGGGCGATTGATTGGGTGGTTCATCAATCAGTCAACTGCCGCGGTAGAAATCTCGAATACAACAACACACCAGACCTTGCACATCCAATAGAATCGCACATATCTTTCTTGTTATTATGTTCACTGGAACACAAAACCAAAAAACGTACAGAAAAATATCGGCAGTAGTATTAAGCCAATCAAATCGAAGGAAATCCACCTCAACTCTTTAATTAGTGTGTGATTACTTCAATGTGATTACAATTACCATTTTGGACCACGTTACACCAGTACAACCGATATCGATCGATAGAGTTGTTGTTGGCGAAACAGCACACATGGATAATGAATCGACACAACCAAATATACTGAAGAATCGGCAGAAGAATTGAGCCAATCAGATTGCAGGAAACCGTCATCATCGTCAAATTCGTGTGTGACTTCAAATAGTGTGATACCAATCACCACAGGACAACTCTTTTACATAGAAAATTCAGTACAAAGAATCGATCGATTGATTTGGCGATTCAGCACAAAAGTCCAAATTGAGGGTAAAAGGACAATATATATATATATATATAATAGCAAGGACGATAGCCGTACCGGCCCATAAAATTGATGCTGCTTGGATCGTTCGGAGGCGGCGAGAAGCGGGGGATGGGGATGGCGCGGGACTGGAACTGCGACGTCCGATCGTACACTTTCTTCTTGAGGTACCGATTGCATTCGGCTTCGACGTTGTAGTTGATCACCCGACTCAGCTCTTCGTGCCACATGCGCAGGCCATAGATGCTACGAATCAATCCATGTTTAGCCACCAGTGGTTCGAGAATGTCATTTGTCACTCGAGGATCAAAGGATTGCCACCACTGTCGTCACAATATTAGGACGTTACCCGACGTAATCTTGAATGTACTCGAACGACAACCGATACGCTTGCAACGTGCCGGCCAACGTTTGAAAGATCGCCGTGCATTCCTTTGCTGTCGTCGATTCTGCCGGTGGAAACTGCAATATGTCGTGGTACGCACGGCTCACCTATAGACGAGATGAATGCCCAATAATAAAAATGCCCAGTAAAAACAACAGCATGGACAATCCATCCATCGCTCCGTTGTATATATATATATTATATGTGTCCATTCGAATCGAAAAATCGAGTTCAATATCGAATGCAGAGTATCCCAAATCGACAGACAATCGATATACGACCAATCAAAACCCACAACACGAGTCAAGTGGCCAATCAAATTTACCATTCCTCATCGAATTTGTGTGTATCTTTTCGTGTAATACTAATCAATTTTTGACATAGAAAACTTAAACAATCGATCGACCAGTGCAACATCCAAAGTTTACTATAAAACATCAACAAAAGATAGGCTCATGGGACGTACTCGGTAGACCAACTCCTTTCGCAGCCCTTCTTCCAACACTTGACGCGGGTCGACTTCGAGAATGCCCAGCAATGTCTTTTTCATGGCCAAAATACCTATAGAATGAAATCGTCATGATCTGGAGATGAAACTAATATATATATATATAGTACGAATCTTGGAATTGGGAGATATAATATACCTTCCGTGTACTTGGACACTTCGTTCGTGGCTCGCGCCAACCGGTATCGCTCGCTCAACTGGGCGTGGTTCTTGAGCAAATTCGCCTCGATCTTGACTGGAATCACCTTCATATGATCTACAAAAATGAGATTATATATATCAATATATATATATGACATGAATAATTCGAAATATAGTCGTCCCAACCAAGGGTTTGACGTACCCGTTTGCAGCTTGATGATACCCGCAAGGATACGAAACACACTTTGCGGAATAATCTCCATCACTCGGCGCACATAATCCACGATTTCTCCAGAGTAATACTCGGCCACGGAGATCACGTCCGACGACTTGCACTGGTAAATGCGCGTCAGCGGCACGTCCAAGATGGACGCAAGTTTTAGAAACAGCGCCTACAAGGGTGTCAAGTTTGATATTGTTGTGTATTACCACCAAATGCATGCACCGACGAATCGGCACACGTATTGAGCCCATCAGATGGCAGGAAATCCATATCTCAATAGTGTGTGACTTCAATTAGTGTGACTACCATCACCACACGACAACCTTGTACAACATTCATAGTCGTCAAAACAATCGATCGATAAAAAATTTGGCGAATCCGCACAAAACTCCAAATATTTGTTGTTAAAGGACAAAAAGTATGACAACATTCAGTCTAACGTTCACATAATCCAGTTGAATCAAATGTCAACGTTTGCATGCATTGCATACTATCTTTCGTGAACCGATAGTGTGTGATATAAAAATGCCAATACGTAGGCAGGCGTACCCGTAGTAAAATCACACAGGACGGGTCTCGTTTCACCCGTGTGTGCAGGATGCTCATAAAGTCGTTGATGATTTCCCACGCATAACTCAAATCCGACACGGCTTCGATGATCCCCATCACTTCTGGACGCACGCGGACGGTGCGCACCTAGCCAAATATATATATTATATATATTCATATATAGGAAAAAGGTACCATTTCCGTAAGGTACGCGCGGGACTCGGACAAGAACGCTTTGACTTGGAGCGACGTGTCGATTTGATCGAATTGTTCAACGTGGCCCAGGGCCTCAATCAGTCGCTTGATGCGGCGACCCGCTTTCACGTGATTCACATAATCCAAGCTCGCCACCTACAAATATTCTCAGCAAACGAGACGACAGCAAGGAACGGGGAACGATAAATAAAACAAAAAGTAAAACAATGTACATACGACTGTCATATGGCAAGAAAATGCATTGCTAAGACAGGGTGAAAGCAATTAGCAAATGTTTGAAGCACAGGTATGTTAAGTCTTTCATGCAATCGACGAGAATATATATATTCATATATGTATATCACAACACAAGAACCCCGTCAAATCAATACTATACAAACAACACAATATACATCCCCCCAACCAAGCATACAGTGGAAATAATGCAAACATAAGATATTGTACTTTCACCCAAATTTGCCAATTTTAGGGAATTGTTGAAATCGCCAACAAATCGAGCAAAGCACTGTGATTGGCTAAAAGTATGAATGTCTGCACTATGATTGGCTAAAAATTATGAATGTCTGCACTATGATTGGCTAAACAGATTGAATGGCACCAAGACACCTGATAAACATAGTTCAAGTTCGCAGGTCCAGCGATATTGTTTGGCGGTTCAATCAACCACATCGGTAGAAGACATTTTGAGTAAAACAAACAACAATATATATATATATACATCCGCAAAAACTCATTCCCATATATATCTATATATATATCCACGCTGCCTTACTTTAGCCGACGTGTCTGCAAACCACTTGATCAAGTCTTCGTTGCGCTCGACCCTGGTGAGTGGTTTCTCGCCCGTAAAGTACTCGCTGAGCTCCGAGAGGCGGTCGCATGTTTCGTTGATGCAGTGCTGCCACCGGTCCTCCTTGGCCGCGAGCAGTCGTTCAAACTCGTGCTTGAGCTTCCACTCGAGCTGCGACGTCTGCAGCAGCAGCGTCACGAGGCGATCAGGGTCCGTGCCCTTGTCGAAAACTCGGCGCTGGTCCCCCGAGTGGTTCATCATGGGGATGGTTTCCTGCATGCGGCTGTGCAGGATCGTCCACCGGATCGTCACGTTGGCCGTGCGGATGCAGTCCAGCAGGGCGTCGATGTTCTCGAGAACGTACTGCTCGGTGAGCACGCCCTCGGTGAGAAAGTGCGTCAAGGACACGATGCTAGAGGCGCTCGTGTGCATTTTGGCTTTGACGATTTCGACCAAGTTGGACACTTCGAGCGTGTTGGCCAGCGCCAACCGGGCGGCAGGGTACGGTGCCCATTCCTAGAAAGAGAAAGAAGTATATTATGACAACAGTTTCACATTTCGTGGTCGTGGTAGTTTATATAGATATAGTTACGACAGCATCGAGGAGAGGAAGATATATATAATATAGAAAGGGAGACTGATCCATATTCAAACGAGTACAAGGTGGTGGTTAGTGAATGACATCCGAGCCTTCGATTCAGGCACCACACGTACGACGATATTGCGATACACATGGAATTCCGGTCGGGAATTCTCAAAATCCAACTTATTACCATACGGAAATACTCTCCAGCCCGGAAACTGTGCATGACAGTACATGGACACACACTGTACGGATAGGACATATATATATACAATGTAGAAATAGGATAATATATATACATGTCTATCTATATATGGACACACAATGTACGGATATATATACATAAACAGTACAATGTATGGATATATCTATGTGTATATATATATGGACGCAATGTACAGATATGCCATAATGTATATATCTATGTAATTGGAAACACTGTACGGATAGGATATATATATATATCGACGCAATGTACGGATTGGATATTAATATATATATAGATAGATATATGACACAATGTATACGATATATACTAATACATGTATATATATACAATGTACGGATAGGGATATATACGTACCAGGGACAAATCGGCCACGTTCCCCATGTACGTGGTGATGATAAAGTTGTCGTTGAAGTGCCGGTCAACGATTTCGCGCATGGTGGATTTCTCGTGGATCAAAATATCTGGCGCAAAGTAGAGCACGACGTACAGCACGCTCGCCTGGGCCGCGAGTCGCGTGCTGCGGTGGTCGCGATGGGGAAATGCCGGCTCTTGGAGGTACACGTCATCCGTCTGGAGCTTCCCGATGACCATGCTCACCACCTGACGAAGCCAAAGCGGTTACAAATGATAGAGATCGAGAAAGTACTTCTTTGGGAGGGGCAAATCGCTTAAAGTATCGCTCGGGGTACTGCGCGGGCTTGGGACTGCCGGGAAGGAAGCCCGTCACGCGGCACAGTTTGCACACTTCGTCGATGTTTTCCAACGCAGATTCGCCCTTGTTGCGGAAGAATGCAATCACCTAGATAGAATCATGTATAAGACAATATATGTTGTATAAGACATGTAATCCTTACCATGCGTTCGCGCGCGGGTCCTGGAATGCGCTGGTCGAGCAGTAGGAGCATGACCCCGTACAGGTACAACGCTTCACAGAGGAGTTGCGCGCCGTCCGTGTTGAGGAGGATGTTCGCCAGGTTGTGCTGGATGAAGAATCCTTTCTCCAGCTGATCGCAGAACGCGAGAAAGTCCTGGATGTACTTGTAGATCGAGTCAAACAACTGGTAAAACCGGTCCAAGATGTCTTCGTGGTTGCCCATGAACTCGTCGTCGACGTCCAGGAGGTCCGTGTCGCTGTTGACGCGGTTTTCAAACTCCTCAGGGTTCTTCAGGTACGCAAAGTCGAACAAGATGTCTAGGTACTTGCGCTGCTCGGGGTCTTCCACGAAGGCCGACCCGAGGAAGATGCCCGGAATGTTGTTCGACAGACGCAGCAACTCCGCGATGATGGCCGAACCCCGACTCACGAGGCGGAGAAGCGACTGGCCGCAGTCATTCTCCTCTGCAAGGAACCCCAGCTCCATGAGATCGCGGCGATCTGAGGTTGTGTTGGAAATGTTGGCTTTTCTGAAGTCGATACTCCCTCTTAAGTTCGGAATATCCGTGTGAACAATATTTGAGTTTGCCGTCGTTTTCGATATATTTGAAATATCACGTTTAATGGTAGTATGAACGCAATGTCTGGGACGTTTTATAGCCTATCAGTAGTCTCCAATGTCAAAACCTTCAAGAAGCGATTAAATAACTCAGGTAAACTGCTTTAACGCATACTACTGTAGTACAGGAATAGAAGTTACGTTGCAAATGTCGTTGCTTACAGTTAACATATGTACACTACCGGTAGAACTATTAATAATAGTAAGTGGGCATGCATTATTATATAACATGGGCAAGAAACCTCGTTCCAGAGCCCAATGCACGTTACCTGAGGCATTCCTCCTAAAGTGCACTCACTATATATCGCTGTAGGATGATGCCACCAATTGGTTAGCAGTCGTTGTATACGTGCCCATAGCTACAACAGCCGCCAATTCAAATCCAATATATTCTCTTCCGCTTAAGTACATGCTCTTCTGCATGGTGGCCCGCTATGAACTCGTCCAACCCATGGGCCGTTTACTATGTATACATCCTTGGTGCACAAGCGACATTTAGCGGCGCGGTGTCCAGAGCCAGTAGTGCTCGAACTCGGCTCTTACATCGGTTTTGACGTTAACAGTGTAGAAATATAATCCAACAAGTAACTAAAAGCCTTCCCTTGGAAAATGCGTTGATAAAATTGGACTTTACATTATCCGATTACTTGACGCGTCGTCGTTGAATGCATTAATATGATCTTCGTTGGATGATCCAAGTAATATGTGGTTGTTGGTGTTCTCCTTGTCAAATTCGCAGGCGGCGATCGATTTGATTTGCAGCAGCACGCCAGCATCCACCCGGAGCTCGGGGTAATCCCAGATGAATCCTATCGCTTCGAGCTGCGCATGGCGTTCCGCAGACATCGAGTCGGCTCGGAATCGCATGTTCGTCACGGCTTGGCCTACTCCTCAGTATATAGTAACCCTCGACCAGTACTTAGGTACAGTGAACACGGTTGTATTGTACGTAGGTAGTAGCTATTGCCTAGTCGATTCGAAATCGGTGGTCAATCGAATGAGCAGCACCAAAAATCCGCAGACAATCGATATATCGACCAATCAAATCCCAGAACACTCATCAAGTGGCCAATCAAAATCGCTCTTGGACAATTCAACACCGAATTAGTGTGATACTGGACGTACAAGGTCAGGACAAAGAATCGATCGATAGATTTGGCGAATATGAGCACAAAAATCAACCAAATTTTGGGTAAAAGGACAATATGTATCCCACCTAGCTTCATCGACCACGACCGTTGTGGCCACGGCGCGGTGGACGGCACCACAAAGTCCTGAGGGACGACCAGTGTGCCGCCGAACACTTGCTTGAACGTAGCCAAGGCCTGGAGCTTCATATCCCAGTTCAACTCGTGGCTGTCCCACACAAACCTACAAGGGACACGACAATCATTCCCACATCCATGCACTCACCCAAAAGACCATCATTCCTCAATACATGCACTCTCGTTGTACTAACAAGGGAACATACCCCAACGCATCCAGCACGTCGCGACGCTCGGGTGTTAAATGGTCGCCTCGGCATCGCAAATCGTGTACGGCGCGGCCAAGTTTGAGTTTCCAGCATGTTGGAGGCCACGATGGATGGGTATCGGGGACTTTGAACTCAAACGGCACGTGCACCTATATAGGTGTGTCATAGGATGGCGACGTAGCTACACACTAGGAATCGACTTCTTACGTGGCCGTGGAGCTGTTTGTATGTGTTTAGCGCGAGCACTTTGATGTCAAACGTGAGCTCGTGCGAGTCCCAGACAAACCCCAGCGCGTCGAGCTCGGCTTTGCGGTCCGGAGGCAGCTGGTGGGCTCGGGACCGAATGTTGGTCACGGCGACACCGAGTTTGCATCCCCACAGGTCTCGACTCCACCTACAACTCTACTAAAAAACTTGATGCAGCTGGACTGTCGTTCATACGTGGCGGCGTGTGGCGGGACCGTAAACTCGTACGGCACGAGCAGATTGTGATACAACGACTTGTACGTCTTCAACGCCAAGACGCGCAAGGTCCAGTTGTGCTGCTTGGCGTCCCACACGAACCCGACGTTGTTGAGCGCTTCCACTACGGCGGTGGGAAGCACGCCATCCTTGAACTGCCTGCGCACCCTCGCAACTTGAATCGTGCGACCGCGGAGAGATTTCGGCCACGGGGTGACATCTGGCACTGTGAACCGCGCAGGGAAGTTAACGTAATCCGATGTCGACGACTGGATCGACCGGGCGATCTGCACCACCTCCAGCAGCATCGCGTGCGGCGCGGTTGGTGCCAAACCCATCCTCGCCAATCACTGAACAAAATGTGTGAACTGAATCCTGGCTCAAGAAACTATTGCGTGCCAATCACAGGTCGCTGTATCCGGAAAACTCGTTCGAATTATGCCTCAATTATATCGATTATATCGGCATAACGTTATCACCCAAATTTGGACTTGTGCCAAATAGCATTCGAATCTATTGATCCAAGTTAAGCTTGTACAAACTATACCGTATAATGATTAGTATATACATGCATTGACCAACTGGGCCGAATTATTAGTTTGGATTGGCAGAAATTCAACGAAACCACATTCTTCCAAGTAGAGATTTGGTATCAACCACCGAATCGGGCGTCGTTGATTGGTCAATCTAAAATTACTTGTTCCTGATTGGCTACAATCATTTTCGATTTTTCTACTGGAAAGGGTGAAGTGGATATTAGCCAATCAGATATCTCGCCGCCGCGGTTTCTGCTCGGTTAACAAACCATGGAAAATTGGGCAATATGAAGAATATATCGACAAGAATAGTATTCGTGGCTACAATATTAAATGGCATCGACGGCGGCATTTAAATACGACACTACATTTACATGGGGATTCACCACCTCCCGGTACTCGAACGCGTCGCGGGTCCATCCTTCGCGGCGATGGGTGTGGAGAAACGTCACGACTTCCAAATGTCCATTTTGTGCCGCGCGATCGATGGCCGCCGTCGTCGCGCCTTCTGTTCGATGGGTGTTTAGAAATTCGACGACCTCCAGATGGCCGTAGCGCGCGGCGTCGTCCATGGCGCGGGTCGTACATCCTTCCTGTCGATGGGAATGCAAGAACTGTACGACCTCCAAATGGCCATAGGCGGCGGCATTGTCCATGGCCGAGGTCGTACAAGTGGCGTCGGTCGTACAATGCAGAAACATGAGTACATCCAAATGGCCATTCGCCGCGGCACCGTTCATCGCCTGGGCGGAGATGCCGTCCGCGCGGCGATGCGCGTGGAGAAACTTCACAACTTCTAAATGTCCGTGCGCTGCCGCGCCATCCATGGCTTCGTTCGTGCCGCCTTCCTCGCGATGGCTGTGTAGAAACTTCACCACCTCCAAATGTCCATACGTTGCCGACCAATCCATCGCGCCAACACCGCACCCTTCGTGTCGATGGGCGTGGAGAAAGCGAACCACCTCCAGATGGCCATTGCGTGCTGCCCATGTCATAGCATTGCCCGTCGCGCCTTCATGCCGGGTATCGTGCAAGTAGCGGACAATCTCCAAGTGGCCGTTGTGCGCGGCGGCGTCCATGGTGCGAGATGTGAATCCGGGCAGATCGCGAGCATGTAAACAGCGCAAGATATCGAGGTGGCCTTGCAGCGCGGCCGTGTCCACAATGAACCGGTTGGGATACACGAGCCCGCGGTCGCACAGGTACGTGAGCAGGTCAACGTTACCTGCGAACGCCGCATATGCAGACAAAATGATGCGCATGGACTTCTTTTCTTGGGTCAAGAGGCGACGGAGACCAGCATGACCGTAGATTTCGAACCCGGCTTGGAACACCGCGTCGAAGCGGCGGAGGGGCTCCGGCCCCATGTGCTTGACGTAGTACCAATCGTCGACGTTGAACGTCCGAGGGTCAATGCAGCAAGAGAGGAGAGGAAGCAGATGTGGGTACTTTCCATGCTGGTAGTCGCAAATGAGGACTACCAGGTCTGGCATCCGCAGGACCTCAAATGCCTCGGCCCCTCGCGGTGGCATTGTCAAAAAATCGTCGTATGATGATGGAGTTGATGCATCATTGCCGGATAAATTGATTTATCCGTACATTAAGAAACCTGATACTTCCGGATAAAATCATCCGTGCAACAATACTACACCTTTTTTCAATTGAAACAAATAAATTTTCAATTGATTGGGTCACGCATCCAATGGATTTGCATTTGCGTATTTGGCACGCGATCCACTGGAATCGGCACATGCAGCTCGTGTGTCCAATGGATTTGGTACATAAACCATTAAACTCGGCATCCGCCCAAACAAACAACCGTCCGTCGCTTGGATTAAATGATGAGTGCAATTGAATCGGTAGAAACGATATTTTTGAACATTCTAGAGTAGGGATGAGAGATCTTCGCGCGCTTTTACCTATAAGACCGTCCACTATGAGCCACTCCAGATGAACGATCCATCGTTCAAGGACAAGCGCGTCGAGTATGTTGTGGCGTTTGGCGAACTGATGGGTCAAGGAAAGATCCCCAACTGGATTGACGAGACCAAACTTCAACTTGTTCACTTGCCGCACGAAGGCACGGTCCCGACGTGGGACCGCTGTCGTTGTCCGCGGCGGGACGCAAAAGGGGAAGAATCTCCCAAGTGATCGGTGCCATGTTGTCTGCCAACTTCTTTTTCTGCATCCACAAGCGTGGGGCGTACAAGCACCAAGACGCAAACCTTTGGCTGCGTGAAATGTTGCGTGCGGCGTCTCAACACTTTGGACGACTCGACGACATTGTCGTTATTGCAGACAATGCTCCTTGTCACTCCAGGTATGAGTGTTGATAGATTTGATTCCAACATACGATTAGGTTGGAGCAGGGTTTTGAAGAGGAGGAGTACGACAGTGCAACACTACCGTTTGTCTTCGTACTCACCCATGTTCAACCCGATCGAAAACTTGTGGTCAGAGTTCAAGTCGCATGTGGTGACCCTTTTGCGTGAACGCCTTGCTGCCTTCATGGGGCCTCCCCCAGACGGACTCACCTGGGAAGAATTCCGAATGCAGTAACTCGAGCACGTGGCTCTAGAAGTCATTCGAGGTATGTTATTGAAATGAGCTTGATATCTGACAGATTGATTAGGCATCGACATTCATCGATTGAACGGTTATGCTCTACGACTGGAGTATTTCTATGGCCGTGCTGAGCGCATGGAAGACATGGAAGTCGGCATGTGATCTTGAAAGCCCATTTGCCAAGGCACTGCTGATTGCTCCGCGAGCTCATTGTTTGCATATCTGCGTAATTTTTAGTTGAGTTTTGCTTTCGAAAATATCGTTTCTACCGATTCAATTGCACTCATCATTAAATCCAAGCGACGGACGGTTGTTTGTTTGGGCGGATGCCGAGTTTAATGGTTTATGTACCAAATCCATTGGACACACGAGCTGCATGTGCCGATTCCAGTGGATCGCGTGCCAAATACGCAAATGCAAATCCATTGGATGCGTGACCCAATGAGTTGGGTACTACTGTAGTATATGTTTTCGTATTTATAATATTAATCACACAAAAATAATAATTACAATGATGCAGGTCAAACGCAACCAACTGTACTAACGTAAGTACGTAGATGTGGCCACTTTATAGCGCTATAGCGCATGGGACAGTTTAAGGTGCACTCAAATTGGCCAATAATGCAATTACTTGATTTTTGGAATAGCCAATCGAATCACTAGAGTAATGAAATAAATAAAAAAGAACAAAATAAAGCTCACATATTTTAAGCTTACACTGTGCTCCATAAACCGTCCTCGTATGTATTTTGCCTCGACTTGAGTGGAAATCAGAGTAAATGAACGCTAAGCTGAAGGCTATTCAAGCCGGTTAGATAATCTGAAGAATGCCCAACCTTTCAGCACTTTTCCGACTCAGTAAGCTGTATTCTACGACGAGGTCTCCTTCAAGTGCACTTAATTGGCCATCTACGTTAGGTTCCACTTGTGCTTGCATTACTTTTCGAATCAAACCAACTAGGTAGCAGATGAAACGAATACTATTAATATTATCACAATTCATCCCTTCTACATATGAGCTACAGTACTGACTGTACATATGGATTGGCTCGAACAAGTAAACGGTCATGCCCACACACTCGTACACTTGTCATAAATTACTCGTACAAAACAGTTTCGGACGTTATAAGTACGGAATCTGTTGAATATCCAGATGCACTTGCGGCAGCTCAGCCGCCCACGTTTGCTCGACAATCAGCGAGACCCGACAGCAGCCCCACACTCGAAGGCTTCGCAGCGTCGTACTACTCGATAACATCAGCTCTCGGAGCAGCGCCAGGAGCATATCATTCGTGAGCCACGTGCACCCGACGAGGCTGAGGCTCTCTAGACGCCTGGGTAAGTGGAGGAGGAAGCCGGTTTCGACAGCGTTGAAGGCGGAGCAGTCCACCAGCGACAGCTTGGTCAAGCCGGCACATTCGCTACTCAACAACACCCCAACTACTGTAACTACTACTGTACACTACCACCACCGTAGTTAATATGGATCAGGGGGGGTGTACATACTGGAGAAGCGCGATGGAGATTTCATAACATTGCACCAGCTCCAACTCGGTCAAGTAGGGACACCCCGACCAGTGCATGACGATATCTGGCAGGTCCTCCCACGAGTCCAGGGACGGGGAGGAAGTATACGCGTCTGGCGCTACGAGTGGCACGACGACGGCGTCGACGTTGAGCTGACCGAGACATAGCGCTTGGGTGGCTGGCGTACACAACAAGGCCACGTTGTCTGCTGTCATAGTGTGGTACCAAGTGCTCAAGATGGACAAGCGATGGTGGAGGTCGGGTGACAGGCCAGCTTGCATGGCCTCGACGACAAAGGTGTCTGAGGTGGGGTACTGATCCAAATGTCTCGCCATAACATGCAGGCACCTGGTGACATGGAGGATGAACCGTGGGGATGATTGAAGGATAGTATGGTTGGGAGTACCGATCTACAAGGGAGGTTGGTTTCGTCACGAGAAGCCCGTGGTGGTCCTGGGCTATGATGCCACGAATCTCTTCGTCACTGAGAGGCGTAGGACCCGCAGGTCGGGGACGAGGCGGTAGTGTAGGTGTTGGAGCTGACCTAGGCTGGAGCTGAAGTGGTCGTCGAGTGCTGAATGCTTGGTCATCGGTGGTGCGGACTGCAAGACGATGCGCACTTCGGATGTCATCCAATGCCGACGATATCTCATGCTTCCACGCAAGATGGGCCTTGAATCTACGGCACTATTTGAGGTTAGCATTCCATGGTAAACGCCAACACCTCTCCAGTTTGCGAGATCGTCCTTCGCCCGGCCGGCCCTTCCATCCCATGTTTTATTTCCAAGCGTTTTGATTGGTTGAAAGCCTCTAGTTTTGGTCAAATTAACGCAAATACTGACGTAATTGATCGATCATCGCATACTTTAATATTAATAGTACAGTTGATGGTATAATATTACTATTAATACGTACTATTAATAATAGTATAATTTGTTCAAGGGGGTGGCCATGTTTTTACTACCTACTAATAGTAGTACTACAGTCAGAAGTGTATTACGAAGTACTACTAATAGCAACACTTCTGACTGTAGATACTATTTTTGTAATATTTACTAGTATTACGTAGTAATAGAGACTTTTAGCAACTTACTGAAGAAATCACTTCGTTCAATCACGCAATCAATACTATATACTACAGTGTACAGTAATACTTTGAAGCAGTTCCCACCACCAACAACTCCCAAGGATGATGATGGTGGAGGACCCCAAAACCAACACAATCATGTACTTATACTACTGTACCAAATACACTAAGGCGTGTTCAATCGAGGCTAACGTTATGAGAGGGGGATCAATCCGCCATAAAGGTCCTCAATGCATGGCCCACTTTGTGTAACAAACATCACCGCTATTGGAGTTGCTCAGAGCATCCCCACCGGTGCGACTGTACAAGTTCACAGTGTAATACCTCTAGCTGAAAATTGCTACGTAGAGGATCGTCCCACATTGGACGCGATGTAAGTCAAATGACATCACCACACTAAAGTCTGAGATTCACAGGCTGTCAGCGCTCATGCATCAGAACACTGTTAAAAGTTCCGGTCCGTCATCCGATCACGGGATCGTGGTCAAGATGACTGGCGGCCCCTTGTACACACTGTAACGGAATGGTTATGGCAATCATATATGTGTACCGGTACCTGTTTCTCCCCTATGAATAACGACGGTACATACTTATTGTTAACGTTACCGATATCCTCTCCCCAAAGGGAAGTAAAGTTGCCGATGGTTTGAATTGAATGGAAAGCCCGTGCAACCTGAAATGATAGGGGGGACTTCCCATCTTGTCATCCACCAGCGAAAGATTTATTTTTTGACGAGCCCACCATCTTGGCGTTATTAAAATACATGTTCACCCATTCGGCATGATGGCCCTGAACCATTCGTAGCATTGGTGTATTGAATCTACTTAACGCTATCGATTTTACATGGTAACCAACCTCTCTCCCTCTCAATTCCAAACGGTACGGAGCTACAGTACTGTACCCACATTGCCCTCCAAAGCTGTAAATACTTCAAAACTAGTACAATCGGTAACGTTAGTACAGTACTGTACTTAGGTTATATATGACCTGAAAGATACGAAATGTCATTTTGAATGTGAGTTCCGTGCCGCCGCCTGTTTATGGATCTTATGGCTATTTTAGCCCCAGTCTGTTCAGACAGATTTGGCATGTTGATGGGATTGATTACCGGATGTGTGATGGGACAATTATTTTAACCATGGAGGAGAAATAGAATGCGTCGACGGCACTATACATACAAAGAACAAGTGGATTTAATACCGTCGTGTTTCATTTTAATACCACATGTCGTTAACTTCCATAAATGTTTACCGCCGACGCCACCGCTCCAATCACAAACCGCGTTGAGGTGGTTTGGTCATTTTCCATTTTGCCGCCACATCCACACAGCACCATGAACGCCGCGCCAGTATTCCTCCAGAAGACCTACGACATGCTTGAAGCATGCCCCATGCCCGTCGCGGAATGGTCCAAAGACGGCAAGTCGTTTGTGATTAAGCACACCAAGCAGTTCGAATCGACGATGTTGCCCCAGTTCTTCAAGCACAACAACTTCGCGTCGTTCGCGCGCCAACTGCGATTCTACGGCTTTGAGAAGAGCAAGATCCACGACGCGCGCTTCAACGAGAACAACGAAACCGGCCAGACGTGGTGGATGTTCCAGCACCCCAAATTCCTTCGCGACGACCCCGTGAAGATGACGTCGATCCGCCGCAAGACGTGCACGGAATCGGTGGCGGTCAAGTGGGAAGCGGGTGAAGTCAGCGAACTCAAGAACCGACTCTCTACGCTACAAAACACCATGTCCACGCTGTCTGCGCACATTTCCACGTTGACTGCTGCAGTATACGAATATGCTGCATCGGAAGATGTCGAGTTCCGTGAGCCTGCTGCGAAGCGCGCGAAAACGACTCTGTCTGTTAAGGTTCCCGCGCAAACGTCGTCCCCCAAGACTGTCGATGACATCACGAGCATGGACCATCAAGCATGGAACTTTTGCTTGGATGATGATACCTTCACGGACGTTGACGAGCACCTGTTCGCGACGCTGTTGGACTTTGACTTGCCGCTCGCGTGCTAATGGCGCATACTACTCCACCAGACGACCTCCTCCTTTCATTGTGCGTGCAGACGTCGCCGACATGTGTACCTTCTCCAAAGACTACCATGCGCCACTCTAATAACACGCTCCATTCCTCTCCATGACCCGATTGTCGTTCTTGGTGATGCGATGCTCTCGCAACCGACTCCATCATCAGCCGCAGGAACCTGCGTAGGGGACTTTCGATATTACCAAGCCAATCATATGACGATATACGAGCATTTCGTCGTTTGATTGGATGTCAAGTAGGATGAAGAATGTGGGTTCAGTACATAGTACTACTAGTAGTATGCACTAGGTGTAGTGTGGCCGCCAATTTAAAAAGTCAATCAATGGATCGATTTTTTGTACTGAATTTTGTATGCATTGTAATAAAAATGTTATGTAGAGTTGCGAATCACACTAATTGAGAGGTGTAGTTTGTACAATCTGATTGGTCACTTCTTCTGCCTAACATATTTGTAGTTGTAAATACTGGACAATTATTAATACAACCTCGGAAGTATTATTTTCAACATTAAAACCCCCTAATAGGTAGTTTAATTGTTGTGTTTATTCTATAATGCCAAACTTTAGTCTGTGCGATTGCGGGAGGGGTCGAAAATCACGTCGTCACTTGCGCCATTATCACGGGTGTATGTGTACAGTACCATGCCACTGTGGATGTAGTACTGGTACTACTAGAATAGACATGTGGTGTACTATTAATATTAATAACGTTAGCGTTAGTATTAATTGTTCATGCACGGGAAAGTCAGACCACGCCCCAATGGTCATATTGCGTGACGAGTGGCGTAATTCATCACACAATCGGGAGAAGCGAGTTTGAAATTATCGGCCAATCAAAATGTTGATGAGTGCACATCCTTCGCATTTGATTGGCTAGACCTAAACACACTCGAAAACAAGGTGTGAGTGATGGTCGAGATACCATCCACAGACCCACACAAGACATCGAAATAACATCGTACTATTAATAGTAACTAAGTTACCATGGTAAACACGATAGTTCAAGCTTACTGTTATGTACCATCCAAGGTTGCTATGCATGGTAGAAAGGTTGTCCTTGGGTTTGGAATACATACAGTACCCCTTCGTCCCTCTACCGTACAGTATACAGTACAACGCTTGCTGTCCTACAACAATGAACCCAAAAACGGTCAGCATTTTACCGTAAGTTACAGTAAAAAGAAAGCGTCACATGCGACGTTCACTTATACACGTGTTTACGTGATGAAACCAAACAACTCAGACCACGCCCGGTGGGCCCCCCTGCCCAACGGATCTCATTTTCTCATTAGCCATGTTTCTCCAACGCACGATGGAGATGCTGGCGAGTTGCCCCAGTGACGTTGCCGCTTGGAACGAGGCGGGCTCATCGTTCATGGTCAAGGATGTGTCGGTGCTGGAGCGCCGCGTCCTACCCCAGTACTTTCGCCACAATCACTTTGCAAGTTTCACACGGCAGCTGCGGTTCTATGGCTTTGAGAAGGCCAAGGTTCCGCTAATACACACAACCGCCGCGACCCACGACGAAGTCTTATGCTGGGAGTTCACCCACCCCAAGTTCCTACGCGACGCACCCCACAAACTCGACACGATCCGACGAAAGACGTGCACCGACCCGACGCCAAAGTGGAATGCCGACGAAGTGGCCGACCTTCGATCGGACCTGTCGACCCTGCAAGCCAAGATGAGCGTGCTCTTAGGCCACGTGTCGACTTTGGCCACGGTGCTGCACGACATCGCCAAGGACGAAGAGACGGCTGTCGAATGGGATGCGCCTTCTCTGTGGGGAGACATGGACGAGCTCCTACTGCTGGGCACCGAGTCGTTTGCGACCTCCAACGTCGACACGTTTGTGGACGGAACTGTGTTTTCGCTGTAGCGTTTGATCGGAGGGGAAGTCTAGCATATTTTTCCACCTGCCCGCCCTTTCTACCTGTGTACAGACTAGCCCCGGCCCCGGGCATGGAAGACTATTATAGGACACCACTACTGTAAGGTCTTGGCTTAGACCCTTTAATTATTGCTCATGAACAAGATAAACCGCCTAAGTTTACGTCAAGGCCACAACGTCGTTAACTTTTGCATGTATAGCTTGAACGTGATTCGACAACAAGATACGCTACAGACTATCACGGTTGTACAATGCAAACATTACAACATGCTTGGCTTTGGTAGGTTCATGTCGATATGGGATAGGATGGGAGGAAGGACTCGACCACTGCCAGATGTAACGTTAAGCTTAACGTTAGGGTTTGTACCGCGTCCAGCAATGACGCCTTAGGGACGTCTAACGTTACTGTATCGCTTAGCAAGGACGCACCTAGTACAGTATCCAATTTCTGTATTGTCAAATCCGTTCCAATTTTGTTGATTTCTGAATGTATTTAGATGATCTAGCCAATCAAATGACACAAATTCAACCAATCAACGGTCATTATAGTTTGGCCCCACGGTTTGTCCCAACCATACCATACATCTTCAAATGTGTATCCAATACATTGAAGTATTTGCAATTTTTGGATAAAATACACCATTTATTTTGCAAATTACTAGTATCCCTCAAAATGACCAACAATCTTGATAAATATCCCGATGACGGTCTTTGTCGGTGCAGAGTGCAGGCAGACGACGAGCCATGGACTTATTGTCGAGCAGTTCCGACGACGAGGAGGCGCCACCCCTTGCAACTCATGCGACGTCCTTCGCGTACAAACCTCCTTCTCTACCAACATATCAATGCGCCAAGCCATCCTTGTCTGTCTTCAGTAGCAGTAGTGACGACGACGACGAGAACAACCTCATGGGCACCGCTCGCAACGTCGTCGGTGGGACAAAGCGACCCCGTCCCACACCACACGGCCGCAATGTCCGCGACGAGAGCAAAAGTAGCAGTAGCGAAAGTAGCAGCAGCAGCGACGAAGCCTTCCCGATCAGCGGCCCTTCTCGACAGGCATCGTCGCCACGTCAACCTGATGGGAAGATGTCGGCCATTCAACACCTTCTCTCCCTGAACGCGAACGCGTTGTCTCTTCCCATGTTCCAGCATCTCCTACCTCCACCCGTGCGGCGTCCACCGTCACCACGCCGCGACGCTATCCAGGCCACGCCATCACCACCTCCATCCACGACACCCGAGACACATGCTAAAACTGATCGTCGCACCAAGGACGTCGGACCTCAGGAACGCATCTTCGCGAGCCCATGTACCTATCAAACCCCCTCCAATCCATCTCCATCCTCCTCATCGAATGTCCGTCCGCGCTCGCCGCCGCCACGACCTGCGTACATTTCCCCATTTGGTCGGCAGAAGTTAACCGAATGTTTGCCCGTGCCTCCGCTACGCCGTCGGAGTTTAACCACGCCTTCCAAGCCTACAGACAACAACATTAGTGACATCGACGAGTGGTTTAGTGACATTGACGAGCCCCCCGTAGTGACCAAACGCGCCAGACACAGCCATCCCCCTAAAACCGCCAAAAATCCCTTGCTGTTTTCAGATGAACCAGTCAAGGTAGAGATAAATGTCCTCCCTCTCTTTAGTGACATGGCCACTATCCATTTCCAGCGTACACGGCCTCCGCCGCCCAAAACCCCGTCGCCTTCCCTCGCCTTAACGACCCACCCCCCACACGACGACGACGACGACTTGATGGAATTGGACCAGACGTGGCCCCAACTGCCTCCCCCCGAGGTACATATTCACACTAATTGAAGTTCGTCCGTTGTATGATTCAAGCATATGGCTCTATCCACAATTCCTTTTCTATAATATATATATATATATTCGTACAGTCCATGCGTATATTATCGGTGTATATCTTTATTGCTTCTTCCTAGAGAGCCCACCACGCTCGTACTGTGCATGCTTCTTCCATGTGTCATATTCAGAATTGTGAATTCGATAGTACGAATTTCCAGACCAAGTCGAATCGACGCTATTGGCTAATCCACTATTGAGTGGATTTGATTGGCTCAAATGACAAGTATATTCAACCAATCAGAACTTCCATCGTGATTCAATATTGATAGTACACAAACATTTCGAAAGTATATATAGCGAATTCACAATACTATGTTTGAATTCGATCGTGATATATGAAATAATACAACATGTCCTATCCGTGTCTTGTATATGGTGTTATCATAGGACCAATCACCTGAAGACGTCGAGACTCCCCTCGTCCTGCAGCAAGGCGACCGCGTGGTGCAAGTTCACGGTCGTTTCAATCAGTTTTTATTGCCATATCAGCGCGAAGGCGTGCGCTGGCTCTTCGAAGCCGTGCGGGGCAACCGCGGCGCCATTTTGGGGGACGACATGGGGCTGGGTAAGACGGTGCAGATTCTCGCGCTGCTATCGGCCGTGCTGTTCAAGCACGGAACTGCCAAAGCAGATAAGCGGCACAAAAGTGATGAATCGCCTGGCCCTGTACTGGTACTAGACATGACAGATTGGAGCGTGGATAGTGGATTGCATGGCATGTATGTCGTATTCGTTCTTAGAGGTATATTTATATTTAAATATGGAGGTTTGTCCGGATGTAGTTGTTGATTGCGTCCAGGCGTTTGTTTGGAGGTTCGTTGTATTTGTTAGAAATTATATATGCTTGTTTTATCGACATATATATATATATACTGATCGGTTGGTGTACATTGTAATGTTTATATAGTTATATTTAACTTTGTTATCGACGTATATATGTATATATGGGTATATTCTATATATTGCAGTAGCATGATAAATATATGTCTGAGGGCGTGGAGTTTGAGACTATTAATGTGATGTACAGGACATGACATCATGCTAGTTGGTCTAAGTGATCATACTACCGAAGTTTCTGAACGTCTCATAACCGAGAAATTTGGGGTCATTCAGGCCAAAATGTCTGATTGGTTGAAATAAGCCAATCATATCAGTTCATCTGGTCATTCATATTCCAAGTACTCCATCGACCAACGAGCATGATGTCGTCGTTCCCTCTGTATGCATGTTGGATATGGATGCAGTGGCTTTGGTAGTACTTTGATTCTCGCATTACCTTGAGTTGTACGATGTATACATCGTCCTGTGACCATTAATTTATTTATTGTTATGTCAAATTAATATATATTGATGTCTAATTAATATATTTTTAATATCGTGTTGTAGGTGGTGGTCCCCGCATCGTTGTTGGCCAACTGGGAACTCGAGTGCAAAGTGTGGATGTGCTGCCGAGTGGCAATTTTACACGGCAAACCCAAAGACCGCCGCGATATCTTGGAAGCTATGGCTCGGTACTATATATAATTAGAAATGGTTTATCGAGAGAATATATATATATATATATATTTGTATTTCGTTTGTTTTGGTTTCCATCATAGTTTGTGTGGTTGAGAACATGTCTATAGAGACGCGTATGAAGTGGTCTTGTGCAGCTACGATCTGCTCAAGTTGCACCTGTCGGAATTGAATGTAATCGAATGGTATATTGTCGTTCTGGACGAACTGCACAACTTGAAAAATCCCGAGGCCCAAATCACCAAAGCTGTCCAGCAACTTGCTTGCAAACGCAAGCTTGGGCTCAGTGGCACACTCATGCAAAACAACGCCGACGAATTGCACTGTGTACTGGACACGATCCATCCCAACTGTGTACGATATATATATATATATATCAACCCGGGACTATCACTACTACCTCTGTCCGAAAATGATTGCACGAGTGTAAATTTACGGTACAAAATTTATTATATTATACAGCTTATTGCACCCACAACTATACTCGACACCTGTATAAATGGATGTTTTACAAATATAAATTTACAGAACTTATACGTGAGCACAGTCAAAAATGATCATCATTCCCACTGTTTTCGTGGATAAATAAGCTGTCATTCCTATTTAGGACCTTTGGGGGCTCTAATTGGATTCCATTTGAAATTTTGTATTCAAAAGTACTCCTAATGTGTGGGAGGCTCACTGATTTGGAGGAGATACCCTAATTTCACACCTGAAATGTCCATTCGTGCAATCACTTTCGGACAGAGGTAGTATTTGATCAATAGTTTAGGATATATGCCCAAGTCTAGGATATATATTTAGTATTATGTGGACTTTTATTCGGCTCATGAAATGATTCTATATATATAAATATATATATGTTCCAAGCCATTTGAACATGGACTGAATTGGATACCTAAACCGTGCCCAAGTCCTTTGGGTGGGCTTATATGATGCATTTTTTTGAAGTTTATTCCATGGTGTACAAATTTAGAGGTGAAACATTCGATTGGGTCAAACTGTTGGGCCAACCATGCTGATTGTCGATTGGTTGAAATGTTTCATCAGTGAAGTTTGATTAGAGTCGTAACGTGGTGTGTTTCGAGTGTAGTTGGGGTCGTTGAATGACTTTCGGGCGTTTTATATTGACGACATCAAATTTGCAAGAAAAAAATCGGCGGCGCCGCAAGCCATCGCCCGCAGCGAAGCGAAAGAGCGGCAATTGAGGCAATTGCTCCAGCCATATTATCTACACCGCGACAAAACGTACGCCAATTTCCCATCGGATATATATATAAATATGGATCAAATGCTTGTTGTGTGAAAAGAAATATTGATATATATATATATTCTATGAATTCGACCCACTGATTTATATATATTCATCCAATCTCGTTGTGTGAAAAGAAGAAAAAAAAAAAAAAGTATATATCATGAATGTATATATATATAATCAGTGGCGTTTATAGAGTCAACCCGCAGTTTACAAAGATCAAAAAGCACGACCAAGTGGTGCTGTGCCCACTGACGAAACTCCAGCGCTCCGTGTACGTTCGAGTGACGTCGCTGCCCGAGTACCAAGCGCTGATGGACCCCGACACAAAAGAGGTGGATCCCCCGGGGGTGCTCTGGCGGCACGTGCACCCCACGGGTGATAAGTGCGCGCAATGTCCGCTGAATTGCATTCAGTTTGTGGCCATGACCCAGGTGCGTTGTACATATTAGTTGGCCAAAACGGTACTTGGAACTGACAGTGGTCGAAGGCAGCCAGGGTATCGGGATTAGGGTTATTTCAAAATATTATATTTCAGAGTACTCATATAAGTCAAAGTTAATACTATTAAAAGATATAGGTTATATTATTTGTCAATGTGATATTTGCTTTCCTGTATAAGCGTCAAATATAATACTATTAAAAGATATAGGTTATTATTTGTAAATGTGATATTTGCCTCATTTCCGTCATGTTTTGTGACATATCTCACAAGATATTCATTTCTACACCTGACACCCAAATAACGTTTTTTATATGGCGTTTAGTTATGAGCACACAAGAAGTTTCACTGAAAAAGGTCATCTGGACCTTGAGAAATGCATAAATATTCCCTCGATGCCTTCTACCACTGTGAAATGATTGGCTTATTTAAACCCGAATCATGAGTTTAGCCCAGAACACCGCACCAAAAAATCTATCGATTCGAGAGACTTTAGAACTTTCGATAGGACCACGCTTAGGCCAACTATCATGTCGTGGTTTGCTATATTCTTTGTGTTTGGATGAGTCTGGATGACAGGAAAAAAGAGGTTAAAATTGTCAATATGTTGGCCAAATAGCCCGTTTTTTGCCATAAAATATAGAAAAGGTTTTTCTTTTTCTAAAAGTTGGCCATACCTGAGCATCTGTTGGAACAATCCTCCCAGGCAGTGAAACTATCAAATTTGTCCAATTACTTGGAACTAAATGACATATGAATAGGGCAAACAAATATATTGTTGGGGTGTGACTTACCCTAACATTTATTGTTGAAAGTTTTAAAATGTCTACCATTTCTTTCTTAATTTTGTGTAGAGTGTATGTATTATATTCATGTATGAACATATTGAATTGAATGGTTTTAGATTTTTCTGTGATATATACAGAACATATCGTATATAATGATTTGTCTGTAGCTGTTGAAAATTGCCAACCACTTGGACTTGATTCGAGTAAATCCGGCCGATTCCACCGACCAGCAAGCCGCGACGAAAGCGTTTGCCACCGTCGCGTTTGGTTCTGATGTGGTACGATCAAAATATTATTTAAATATTACTCATTATCTACCGGGTTTGTCGTACATTTTTGCACCATGGAATGAAATGTTTGATTACAATAAGACATTAGATATTTTTGATATCGAATATTTGATATCGTTTTTACGTTTTAGTTGTTTTCATGATGCAGATCAACGACAAATACGAAAGTGGATGCAAAAAAGGACATTCCAAACGACACGTTTTTGATCTTGGTTGTGGTGTCTCCCAAATCCTTTGGATTCGAACTACAGTTTATACGTATATACGTATATATATACAAATGTAAATTTGCGTTTAGTGTGTGTATATTGAGTAGTGTTTATCGAATGTGGATATAAGGTAGTGTTATATTTGTTCTTTGAATTGACGTGAATACTGTGTACAATGGAAGGAGAAAGGGTTCAAGGTTTGGGAGTAGAACCTGTCGAAAACTCATATATTTGTCAACAACTATTGGGGTAGGACGAAGCGGGGGGCTTGACTCGAGCGGCGGGGTTGTTTGACAAGATGAACTCGGCGCTGTGTGGCAAGATGGAAGTGCTCAAGGGGTTACTCGAACGGTGGCGGGTCAAGCGCGAAAAGGTATGACGTCAAATATAAAGTTTCACGGGTTCTAACTCCCATGTTGTAGGCGTTGGTGTTCAGCCGCAACGTGCGGATGCTCGATATTTTGCAGGCGGTACATACAGTTGTTTATTTAGAATAACTCCCTTTCTTCATATATATTTCGCTTTAATTCGTCTTGCTAGAATCCGTTAATTCGTATATATTTCGCTTAGATCGTCTTTTTTATAAACTAGTATATATATTATTTTGATTCGTCTGTTAAGAATCTCGTCTATTTACAATCCGATGATTCATTTTTTTCGCTTAATTTGGTATTTTTCGAGTCCGTTTGTTAATTTTATTTATGTCATGTTTAACACTAAAACGACTGGTTAGTTTGTGATTTCGCAAGGATTGGCGTACGTCCGGTTGGACGGCGGCACAAAAGTGGACGAACGACTCAATCTCGTCCATGCATTTAACCAAGACCCGTCCCTCGGCGTGTTTCTCATCAGCACCAAAGCAGGCACGTGCACTTGATTTTATATATTTTTTATTTTAATTTTATATATTTTAATTTTGGCGTCTATCGCAGGTGGGTTGGGCCTGAACATTACGAGTGCGACGAATGTGGTTGTATTCGATCCGAGTTGGAACCCCGCGCACGATTGCCAGGCGCAGGACCGCGCGTATCGCATCGGCCAAACCAAAGACGTCCATGTGTACCGACTCGTGACGATGGGGACGATCGAAGAAATGATTTATGCGCGCCAGGTATGTATTCTTACATAAGTTTAGAATATATTTATATATATATATGATGGAGAGCTAAATAAATGATTGATTTATATATTTCATTGATATATGAAATTGTTTAGGCTTCATTTATATATGGATTTTTTATCGTTCTTTTATAGATATGTAATATTTATACTGTATTTATAGATACAAATGAATGATTTCTTTCGTTTCTAGCTCAATGCATAGCAATACTACAATCGTATATATACATATGGATCATTTGTTTCGTTTCCGGTTGGATCATGTATATATATATGAGATGACAACAAATATGACGAAAGGGGTGGTATTGTTAGATTTACAAGCAGCACATGGCCGACACAACGTTGGAAGGCAAGTCCATGCCGCGGTACTTTGAAGCGATTCAGGGCGTGAAAAGCCAGCAAGGCGAGCTGTTTGGCGTGCGCAATCTGCTCCAGTTCCAACCCCAGGGAGTGATGAAGGCAATCCAAGACCGACGAGCGATGGCAGAAACCAACGAAGAAGCAGAAGCAGACCAAGTGGTGATGGTGGACAACGTCCTGGAGCTACGAGCAGCATCTGGCCAAGCCAGTGGAGGGGACGAGGAGTGGCCGGTCGTGGAGGAGTTGGCGCTCAGTCAAGCGATTCCCTCCAAAAAGCAAGTGCCACTGAAGAAAGAGTTCAACCTGTATGTGCCGCAATACCTTCAACAGCCCAAAGAGTGACGGAATGAATGGGTGGATGGCTATAAATAATGATAAGTCGATTGGGATGACAGATTCAGCAGTGATTCGTGAAGGAAGCCCTCCTTGTCCTAATATAGGTATATGGGGTAGGGCTTGAAACGAATATATCCCCTATCGACGGACCGCCTTGCAATTCTTTCATCATCACGGCGATTTGAAGGAAAGAAAGCGTAGAAATGTTATTTGTCACTTCTACGTTAAACACTGAACGCATCCATTTTTTCCGCATGAAAATGACGCCGAGAGGCTCAATTCGACTTTCATTTCTATCGAGTATATGAAAAAACAACTATTTTGGGGGTTATTTAGGCCGGATACCACAGAAGCATTTTATGTCAAATAATATTCTGACAGAGAATTATTCCCATTTCATGGGACGTGAGAAAATAATATTATTTTGATGTGATATGGATCCCGTGATGGAATGATAACAATTGCTGGAATAGCATGCATGTATGAATAGATAAAAATTCAACAGTTGCAGTTGGAACTCTATTCGGTCAGAAAACAGTAAACATTCGACGCATGATGTCACTTTATATATGCCAGATTTGGTAGCCAAACACACAAAAGCTGTCGTTTGAAAAATTGTCATAATATTTCGGAAAAGTTGTAATAAAAGTGTTTTCTGACATTTTTTATGGGCTTGAGGATCCATGTTTTGCCATATTCCCTACTTCGCTACCGATCTCTGGTTCACAGTTAGCCCGACGACGCCGAGTCTACTAGGAATACACAGAATGCCATGGATATACATACATAGCTTTTTATTTTAAAATATGACATCAAAAAAGTGAAGGGTGGGTCTGATCACACCCCAAGTTTTGCCCAATTAAAATTTCGAAAATTTGGTTCAAAGTTCTTCGAAGAATTTGGTTGTCCCCTATTTTTGACTGTCTGGATCAAGCAGTTTTCGAAAACACTCGACGATTCTCAGTTATTGCCAACTTTCAGAAAAGTCCCTTTCACCACATTTTTAGGGTGGGTGAAACCCCGAAACCCTGCCTGTGGATGTCACGAAAAATGGCATAAAATGGCCGTTTTTCGAAGAAAAGTTGCCAAAATCGAAATATTTCATTTTTCGAGATTTTGTACGCCTGGATGCCACCAAAGTTCATTACTCTATGCCACAATTTTCTTGAGAATTGGGTGTTTTATGGCAAAAAAGAAAACATGGACCAATTTGGTCCAACTTTTTTATGGAGGTTTGTGTTCACGTTGAAGTCTTGCACTTGAATACGAAATCGAATATAGTTTTTCCAAAATTCAGCTGGTATCCAGACAACTTTGGAGATACTTCTTTTCTCCTTTTCTTCATGGGATATGAGACTTTGGGAAATTTTTACAGACTTGCCAAGACGGTTTATGGCATAATTTTATGTGGTGGCATCCAGACCAGCCCTTAAAAATTCGCACAATTCAATGTCAAATGCCACCTTGAACTTTGGTGGCATCAAGACGCACAAAATCAAGAAAAATGGAATATTTCGATTTTGGTAACTTTTCTTCGAAAAACGGCCATTTTATGCCATTTTTCGTGGCATCCAGACCCGGCCTAAAGTTACAGTAGCTGATGACAATACTTGTTTGTCATCTTTATACTATATTTGAGGTATAAGGTCACCCCAAAATGCGGTCTTTACAGTTAATGTGCTGATTCGTGGCTCATAGATCGCTGATCGACGCAAGAACATGGTAGCGTGTCCAACAGTATCGATACTACGTAATGGAGTGTCATGGACTGCATTATTACGATTTACGATGCTAATTGCATGATATAATCACACCCAAATTAAGCAATATTCAAGGTTTTTGGGATTATGTTTGAGGTCACTTAACGCTGCTAAATAAGTATAATCACCGCACACCATATCTTGTTATGTAGCCTGCAACCATGTCTTCATTTTTCATATTAACAGAAAGGCCACGGGAACTATATTCACTTTTCACGGTAGGAAAATGGAGGTGTCGACATCGAACTTTTCCTACCGTCTAGCAGATGCCACCCCCTTCTCGGGATTCACATAATACACCTTCATGAACACGCGTAAATACTTTCAAGTAGAAGTACGAAGATCCGTGCGAGTTAGAGATTCTTCCGTGTGAGCCAATGCTTCGCCATCATGCGATGGAACTAGAACGTTTGTTGGACAAATAAATAAAATTACTTTTGTTTCATCCAATTATATTAGAGCAGCCACATCAGCGAACTTTGACTCTACCACTGTAACATAGTTGCACGTTCACCCTAGAAATTTAGAATGTCCCAAGCCACTGGGAAGTACCACATGTGTTGGTTGACGAGCATCCTAGAATTGACCATTGGGTTGACGCATTATTCTTGCGTTTCTCATGGTCTGCTCGCACAAGCAGCGTATTTGCCACAAGTGCAATGGCTGTCCGATACTCGAATGCGAGTACGCATGTCATTGCACTAACAACGTTACACGTAGCGATGATACGCAGCATCAACTTCGTAATGCACCAAAGCAGAGCAAGCACTTTGGATGTAGTATTGAATGAATACCATGTTTGTATCAAAACTAACTTCATGTAGACGTTCACACGCGAAGAGAGTCCTACGGCTCTGCAACGAGGACTCCATGCTCGACCCCGATAGGAAAACAGATTTCCAGAAAGGTTGAGCAACTGAACATCAAAGTTGGCAAGAACATTCCCCGCCAAGCACTGGAATGGCAATACATGACTGAAATAGCCAAAGGGGCCACCTTAAACGGCTTTCAGTGTGCAGTCGTTGATTTAGCTAAGGTAGCGTCTGAGTAGCCAAATGTATCTGACACAATTTTAGACATTCCATGCCCATAGCCCGGATGCATTGATACACGCCTACGTTGAGTATCGCCAAGAAATTAAAGCAATTCCTGCTCAATCATTTCTATCCTTGTCGATAGAGCTTCTGGATACATTGAAGCCTCACCATGTATGAATCGATGCAAATCTATCTATAAATTTCCATAGGTTGAGTTCAAAACAGTCCGCAGCATTCTCCGCCCGTTAGCGTCCAGCAAGATGGACCTCAACAGTATGCTGGAAGCGAAATGTATCGATTTCGGAAAGATGGCTAATAAAACAGGTAGTAAATACCATTCACCTACTAAAACGCAAATCGTGACATTAATATCATTAGCACAACATAACTATACGCTACTCAGCCAAGGCAAAGCGATCAAGCGAGCCAAACGAACGGCTCAGAATTTCTCTGCTGACAACGCGAACCTCGTACTCGACTACCTGCTTTCCCCTGACAACGTACAGCTGATGTCTTGGGGTACACG
>NW_009798267.1:273084-282262 GCF_000520075.1 Aphanomyces astaci | reverse complement strand
GCCACCTTACATATTTCAACAAATTCAAAGAAAAATGTCCAGGATTATAGCACTTTTATGCTACTAGTACTTCGTCTTGTCCCCACGTGCAAGCACAACTTCACTGCAGCGCTTAGGCATTGATGCAATGAGCTTATTAAGGTAGGATTGTGACAAGCTATTCCAAGCCCTTTTAATCGCCGAAATTAGCGCTTCTTTCGTCATAAATTGACGTCCGTTCGCATACACAACACGAGCAAGCAGCCCCCACAAGTTTTCAATAGGGTTTAAGTCGGGCGACAGAGCAGGATGCGAAAAAAGCTCCACATGCTGCTCCTTGAAAAACTCCAACGACATCTTCGACCGATGGATAGAGGCACCATCTTGCATGAAAACCATGTTTTCGCCGTAATGTTGATGGCCGAAGGGCAACATAAAGTTTGAGATCGTTTCCACGTACTTGTCGGAGTTTTGGGTGCCCTCTAGGAAGGCCAGTTCCGACAACCCCGCGCCGGAAAAAGCCCTCCAAACCATGACACCGGCGCCGCCCTTTTGCCGCGTCAAAAACGTGTCAGGCTCCTTTCGTAAGTCGTGCCAATAGTACTGAAAGCCATCCGGTCCATCGAGATTGAACTTCTTCTCGTCGGACCAGATGACTTTAGTCCAATTGGTCGACTCACTGAGGTTCCTCATTGCGTATTCCGACCGGGCTTCCTTGGGCTTCGGGGTAAGTCGTGGAGTATGTTTGCGCTTCTCAAACTTCAAGCGCCCGCACGCTTGGTGTCGTCGTTGACATGTTCGCAACGAGCCTACCAAGTTCAGGGTTGTTTTGAGAACCCTGGCCGATGATCCAGTCTTGCAAGCTTCGCGAAGTAGGAGGCGGCAATCCCGTTCGAAAAGAATGCGTCGCGGCATTCCACGGCAACGAGTGCCGTAGCCTTGAGGGTCCAAGATGTAGTTGCATACTATATCCTTGGACCTTCCCATGGTCTTGGCGTTGGCGCGGTTGGACATTCCGACCAAGTGAAAGGCCGCAATGGCCCCTTTCTCTTCGTCGGTGAGTTGAGCTTCTTTTGCCATGCTGTAAAGGTTGTTAGTGGTTACGTGGCATTTAGAGTAGTCTTACTTAGATGTTGACAGAAGCTTTTAACGTTACGTCGTGTGTGCCGTTCAATAGAGCGGAAATTTGGAAGTGGCTTTAAGTACTTGTCGCGGGGCAAAAGTACAATTTTGGCGGCAAATTGGTTGATTGAACCGCAGAGGACACCACATTATACCAGAAAATCCCGCCAATCAAGCTGCATCAAGTGAGCCAAACAGGTAATCGTGAACTCTAATTGGCGGGATTTTAACAGCCAAAAACTGGGTGGCTTTAAGTACATGGCGCGCACTGTATGTGATCTTTTTGCTATAACGTAAAAAAACAAATTAACTGTAACGTTAAGATAACTTTTTTTGGAGGCGTCGGAGTGGAATGGGCATAACTTTCGAGTCTGTTACGTACGATATTTTAGTTTTGAGTAGTGGTTCCAATAGACAAGACGCGCCGCTTTCGCTTCATAACCGAATTATCAGTTTAGACGATGAACGTCACAGGTATATTTGATACTTTCTAAGCATATGCACTCACATTTTGATAACCAATTTAAAATACTTTTTTGGCTTAAAGTATGTATGTGTCAGAGCATTGAAATTCTGTGTTTAGGTTAAGCGGTTACAACTGGTTGAATATAATTTACACAAGAGTATTGTTTTATAGAGTTATACTTCTGTTGTGGAAGGATGTCCACCGAGTTTAACACTCGATAAAACCTCAGATCCAACCTAATGGCCCGTGTCGACTAGGGTACTTATCTTACGTTATCGTTACTGAAGAATTTCGATGCTACTTCGAAGTATCTTTTTAAATTACGACAGATTTATTAAATACGTACTGGTAAGGAGTTGGGGCACTTTTCCAAAAAGAATCCTAAAATACAGTAACTGGTGGCCAATAGTTGAACTGTTTACGTTTGAACAGCAGAATCCAATTCAAAGTCGCCCTTTCAGACTCGCTTACTAGTATGTCGCTGAGGATGGCTACTGCATGTACTGTACTTTAGGTTCGTCACTTCCCACAGCCTCGTGCGCCCATCACACCTATATTTGATTAGTATTAACTTTGCTTCCCATCCGAGCGGGTTAATAACTGTAACTTATGTGATTTTGTAGTCGGGGCACTTTTCCAAAAAGCATCCTAATACTGTAACTGGTGGCCAAGAGTTGAAGTCCATACGATTACTACAGTTCTGTACTAGCTTACGTTTGAACAGCGGAATCGAATACAAAGTCGTCATTTTGGAATCGCTTATGTCGCAGAGGATGGCTACTGCATGTACTGTATGTACTGTAGGTTCGTCACTTCCCACAGCTTTCCGCGCCCATCACATATATATACATACATACTAGTACATGCACAACGAAGCGTTGATATGATGATAAGTACATACACTAACTATAATGCATCCATGCGACGAGTTTGATTACGAGCGTGCGAATTATTTTCGAGCAAAAGTGGTGCATTTTCGAGCAACAGTTAGACTTCTGAGCGGGCATCTCCACCGCATTCCCATCTCACCATCCCTAAGAATCATTAACGTTTACCACAGTTGTACCTTGTAGTTACGGATAACGTTATTGGGGACTTATCCGGGTGATTTTGTTATTTAAATAAGGTAATGCATCAATTGTTGACCCTGTTTTTGGTCAAGTACTTCAAATCCCAGTAGCTCGAGAACGAGAACGATTATTTTAATGCTGATAGCACCACAAGGGAATATAAAACGCCACCATTTTTTTGATGTATCATTGAGCATGATTAGACTACATTTCAGATTTGTATCGAAATTAAATGTTTTGAGCTTTATGGTCACGATTTTTGAGGTGAATCAATTCATGACACCCTTTAAAAACCTTGATGTTTGTATTTGATCAAATTAATATGCAAAATAATTTGATCAAAAATATATTTGCATGCATTTTGCAATACGTAATAAAAATTTACATGAATTTAATTAGTCAGATTAAACAAATGCAGTCACATTTTAATTCACTGACGCTGATCACAACAGTAGCAGCATATAGGAGGCCATCCACTCGTTGCGACGAGCAATACACTGCTGCTTCTTTGTCTATAATAGCGATGGCTCTAAAGTGAGTACTTCCATTTATCACGTAGCTATACACAACTGCCGTGACGCTCTCGTAGGCATGTATGGCGGAACAGTGTCAAGTGTTAAATACTTGTATTTTTTTGTTTGAGATTGAAAAAACTGACCAGACTTCAGCATTGAGACATGTAATAAAATATAGAGACGAATATTATCATATCCAATCATACAAGGCCAACACGAAATATCGATATGCTATTGGCTAAAAGTCAGACGGTCTCATAATTTGGTGCCGTGTCAACAATTGATGCATTACCTTACTCCGGAGTACTTATTATTGTATTCGGAGTATTTGGGGACTTATATATCCGGGTGATTTTGTCCCATTTGCCTCGGATATCCCAAAAAGTGCAAATTATTGGGATATCCGAGGCAAATATACAGAATCACCCGGATAATCCCCAAAATATCCGTACTGCAACGGGAAGAAACGGTGGAATAGAAGTTCTGGGATATTTTATGGGAAAATTATTTGGGGATACCGTGGAGATGCTCTTTCACACCAAATCTGGTCAGGTTGAAGGTTTACGAGCATTACTTTCAACCACTTCCTTCAACCACCTAAATTCTCCGTTCCAACGCATGTTTGTAGCCCTGTACCCTCGGAACCCCGACACCTCGTAGCCCTGAACCCCATTCACCCGTAAATCGTCAAGGATAAGTACATATAACGCTCATGCTACGAGATCTGGTGGTTAGCTATCAATCACTACAGTAACCCCGTCTTGAGCCAACCCCGTCTTAAGATGGACAGAGGTTACACTATACTTCGAATTTAACGTACATCAATTTTGACTCGTCCCAAAAGAAAACAACACTTGTTCCTATTAACTGTAAGTCCAACTTTTCTCGAAAAATTACTGAAATAACCCATTGTTTTGCTCGAAAAAATACTTGTTTGCATTGGCGAACGAAGAATCCGTCCATCTCCAGATGACTGTTCTACAGCTCCCCTACCGCATTTTGAACGTATGTATGCTGAACCAAACGTCATGCGATGCATGATGAACGGTCCAGGCCATGCATGGGAGGTAGTCGCAAGATGCGTAAAGTGTCCAGGGAGGATTGTCTCCATCATCGATGGTCGGCACAGCATTGACGTCGACGTACAGAGCGAACGGCATGTGTGTGTGTGTGTGACACTGAAAAGTCAAATAGGACGGAGATTGGGATTAGATTACGACTGGGTTTGGGCTTAGTCTTGGGAAAGGTAAGCCGCTCAAACAGCAACAGTCGGGCGGGATATCTAGCATATACCCCGCCACGTTGATCGAATCTGGTTTTCGTCGTCGGTGGCGTCGTCATCTACAGCTCAAACGCAATCAGCGGCGTGGCCATGGCGGGGAACTCAAGAAGCGCATCAAGGATGCCGGAATCGATCTCGTCGTCCGACGCCGCAAACGTGACCGCGTCGTCGTCGGTCCACTTGGAGATGGGGGATGACGATCCCTTCAACTTCTTGGCACACGTGGACGCGTCGGCATCATCGGCCTCGGGCTGGCAATACGAATGGACGACCGAGGTGAGTGCTGAGATCTGGTTTGTCAACGCCGACAACTGAGTCTGCAGGCTCGACATCTTGCGTTTCAGGTGCAACACTTCCGACGACGATTCGGACGTGGTAGAGGAGGGGGAGGATGCCGCGTTCGGTTCCGAGTACGTCTTGCGCCGGATATGAACCATACGCTCAGGGCAATCGCGCTGAAAGTTGGGGTTCGCAAACTCCCACCACCCTTGGCACGAGTCACCGTTCGAGCCGTCTTGGACAATGCGGATGTCGTGTTTTTTGGTCTTGTCAAAGCCGTAGAAGCGCAGTTGCCGGGAGAAGCTGGCAAAGTTGCCGTGTTTGAAGTACTTGGGCAGGACGTTCGTTTCAAACTCCTTGATCTTCTTGATCACGAACGATCGGCCTTCGTTGGACCATTCTGCGACGTCAGACGGCGTCGACTGGATGAGATCGTACGTCTTCTGGAGGAATACTGCGGCTGTGCTGGCGGTCATGATGCTGCTGTATGATGTGTAGGAAGAGATGATGATGGGGATGGGACTTGCTGCTGCCCAGTGGAATTGGAAAATGAGGTCGGGTCAGGTATCGAATCTTCTTTAGGGTATTTCAAACGACGAAAACAATATCTTCATTTTCATTGGCTGTGAAATTTTCGGATCGCATGTGATTGGTCATCTCAACTTCTCAAGAATCAAGAGGATAGATATGTGTAGCCTAAGGCACACACACTTTGAGACTAAACCTGTCACCGCACCATGCTTAGGCGATGGAACGTAGGATTTGCGCCCTTCGAGCCCGTTATGGTGCCTTGTTCCAGTGCGACCAATGCCAACACCCAAGATCTATCTAGTTTAAGGATTTGGAATATAGGGTAGAGGCATGGCAGGGGAGAATACCCTAAATAGTCATCATGTCCCTGGCATGCCCAGATTGCATCAGCAGCCGATTCCCATCAACACCACACTAATTTCAACGAATAACTGGTAATTCTTCAATTTGAAGTAATATCACACCTCTCAAATGTCTGGTCTTCGTTCCTCGCTGTCGATGAGGATTCATACCAAGGGCGCGTATTTCTGTCGTTAGCAGGTGGGGCGACACCGTCGGGTATAGTACTGCCAACGGCTAAGCCTACCCATTGTTCCCACACTGCCCAGTGATCCCTACCACTTCCCTACACTAACTGTGACCCAGACACTTGGACTGTGCTCACATGTCAGCTGGGCATACGGTACATAATCTCCCAGGATACATACCACATTACAGTATGGCGACTTTAAATTACGACCCAAGCTTGCCCCACTTTCATGTGTGATATGGTTGTTGCGGCCTTTCACGCTGGCAAGGCTGTCCAGTGCATAGCCATGACGTTTTGCACGTCGTTTCTATTTCCTTATGTATGGGAGGGCTAGTACTAGTTATACGTAGTACTAATAGCTGTGAACGACTACCGTACAGGTAGGGAACGATTGTACCATAAATGTAAGTTGTCTTTGTGTCGTGCTAGTTTCCCTCATTTGATGAAACCCGAACGTCCATCATGTTGCGACTTACCCTATTAGCATCTGCACTACCGGTAAGTACCTGTTAGAACTAGTACTTCGAAGTATAAATTAGCGACATTGAGAAATTCATGTCTACTAGGTACTGTACAGTACTACGTACGTGTACTAACATTTCTTCATACAGTAGTATAATTGACTACACATTGTGTGTACGGAACTACCGGTAGTACGGTAGCTCAAACAAGTAGTACGACATACCGGTACTACTGCCGGTAACGTTGTGTGATTAACGTTAGCATAGGTTGGAGGAGTACATATACGTTGTCGGTGGGCATTTGAGGACTGTGAGCACGAGTGACTCGCTGAAAAATTGCGACAACTACAGTACTATACAGCTGTAGTATAGGGAATAAGTACAGTGTAGAGTACAGTTTCGCGACTTATCTTTGACAGTTGCGCTGGAACTTCAACATCCAGTGAAATATTCCCCCGCCAACCAAGGCGCTCAAAATCACAATTTATCCCTCCTCTTCATCAATACTACTTCGAAGTACTGTATTAAAATACCGTATAGTACCAGTTCGACAACCGAAACAAACGACTGTGTTACAGTATGTGAGAAAATCGGGAGAGGGTCCTTGGTGAGAGAGAAGGTGGTGGCAAGCTCTCCCAAATTGCTGCATCGATTGTGAACATACATAGAACGCCAAACCGCATGACATGTACCAAACGTTTCCATTCTCCGAATCTATTGCTGGTGCCAGTAGAGGTAGTAGGGAAAATAACTTACAGTTAGTTCAGTCAAAAAAATGATATTTGCACAAACGTTGTGACAAGCAAGGAGGAGAACGTATTTACTGTATTCTTACTGGACACATTACAGAATAAATAATTCTATCAGCCAGTCGGAAGGAATGTTCGAAGGTTATCAACAGAGAGAGGATATACTGTCCGTTTGGGCGAATCGAATGCAAAGAAATTTTCCATTGGGCCGATTTTAACGCAGTTTTTTTTAATCTCTTCGTCTTCGATCACATATTCTGCTTGCTGGAGCTTGAAGGCCCAACTACAAAACTGTGCTCTGCGTTCGCAAGCAACGATTCCAGCGATGAAACGTAGTATTATAATGAAGTAGACTATTTAAATAGTTAGATTTGCTCAATACTTTTAATAATTTGTACCTATGATATAGTAATATTATAGATTATTTAACTTTTATTTTATTTTACGATTCAAGTATAGTATACTTCGATGTACCTGTTTTAAAAATGCGTTTGCATTAAGTACGTTCATTAGGTGCTGAAACTTCATTTCAAACTTGGTATTCCAGGCAAAATAAAACCCCTCACGGACTGCACGTTAAACTCCTGAATTCAAATATACCTTTGGATCAAGGAAATACCTCCTAGGGTAAAAGTTATGGGAGAAACCATTCTTGCATTCCTCCGCCCAAACGGACAGTATTAATAACCTCGGAATATCGATGAATATTAAGTTAACTTACTCCGAGAGTCCACGTAACGTAGATGGCCAGTTTATAGTGCACCGGTAGTTTATGTTGCATTCAAATTATTTCATGGAATCACTTGATTTTTGAAATAGCCAATCGAATCCTAGAAAAATGAAATCACCAAAAACAAGCAAAAACAGCATACATATTCTTAGGGCATCCCCAATGGTGCGACGGTATAATCAGACTGTAATTTGACGTTTACCGTCACTGTATTTTACTTTTGCGCAACCCCAATGGTAAAACGGTATAAAATCCGCATAACTGTCACTTCCGCATATGGAGGCTTGGGGTGAACCTTGTGCAATACCCATCTAGGCATGGACGAGGACATGGACGACGCTTGGGAGATCCTAACCACGAGTAATGGACCACACCAAACACCGGGACCAAGTGCGCACGTTAAAAGAGACCATAATGAACACCCAACAAACTTATTGCATTACTCCAGTATGTTGCTCCACCAGGTAGCTAAGGATCGTACTGTGCGATGGCAGTCCGGATCGCAATAGGTGCAATAGTCGCCCCCACGCGGGCCCAAAACTGCTCGGCCTTATGCCCGCTCCCCTTCAACTCATCTTGGGATATGTTCAACCACGAACAAACTAGCTGGCAGTCCTCGTCAGTGGTGAAGTTCGCACCCCGCCTGTTGAGAGCTGTCAGTATTGGTATGGAAGTGTCCATGCTCAAATATATGCGTTTTATTGGTGGAAATTTGATGCTTTGTGGTTTATGATTGGCTCCGGTATTTTACCGTCGGGTGGTCACAAAACGGCAAAAATGGCCGATTTGCCGTCTCGCGGTAAAAATATGCCGTTTCCGGTAGAAACCGTCGCACCGTGCCGTTAAACCGTTAACTGTAAAATTAAACTTCCGTTATCCTCCACAGCATTTGTTGTAGTGTATCCGGTACAATTTCGAATAAATGTACGTTATCCGGGAAATTTGGTGTTTACAGTTATCTTTAAGGTGATTCATGTAATTCCCGGCCAGCAAGTGGCCAATGACAATCATCCATGGACTATGATTGGACAAAATTGCGTACTCTTGTATCAAATACTTGTAAGATTTAATATTGAGCTTCTCCAACATGTAATACAGTTTTCAAATTAGTAGTACTTCTAAATTTAATTGTTTGAACAGTTTATAGATATCATTATTAAGAGGTTCTGCGTAATTACACAGCAGAAGCTTCATTTTCACAGTTTTAAAACATGGAGTATTTTATATTGATTGGTTATCCTGTTGTTGCGTTGCCAAGATGGACATACCCGTAGTCCTAGCACCCACTCGACGCGCCTGGCTGGAGCCATTCGGGCGGCCAGGCCCGGTCTGCGGTGGACGGCTTCGGGCGGCGCAGTGTGTGGTGCGAACAGGAAGGGTTAGGGTCAGGAAAGGCCAGGTCTAGTCTCCGATGATTGGTGGAACCAAAAGGGGATTTAGACTTAGAGTTAGTATAGGGTTAGTT
>NW_009798267.1:267135-268354 GCF_000520075.1 Aphanomyces astaci | reverse complement strand
GTTAATTTTGTCCAATCAAAACCCATGGGCTAACTTGTTGCCACGAACTTGTTGCAACTCTGACACCCACTATTTTTCACGTTGAGATGTGAAACTGCACTTGTGAAATCTTATAATATTTCTGCATTTCACATTGACTGGAAATTCATTTCAATTTGAACGGGAAATGGTGTACACCGGAGTACTTCGATTATATAGGGAAAGAAGTGCGTCTTGTCTACAGACACCGAAGTTTTTTCAACACATGATTTATATTATCCAATCAAACAATTTTATGAGAATACTACTTAATGATTGCTACAGTACTACTGTATTGGCTATAGTATTGATTGAGGTGAAATCATTTTAAACACTACACCATTTCCCGTTCAAATTGAAATGAATTTCCAGTCAATGTGAAATGCAGAAATACTATAAGATTTCACAAGTGCAGGTTCACATCTCAACATGAAAAATGTTCACTTCAAAATGAAACGTTAAACTTACTTCAACTATAGTATAGTGACCAGTATAACTCTTGTATACTGAAGGGTAGTATAATTCATCACTTTATGGTCACTATACTATAGTTGAAGTAAGTTTAAGGTTTCATTTTGAAGTGAACATTGAAGTGAACATTAGTGGGTGTCAGAGTTGCAACAAGTTAAGTTTGGCAAGTAGGATTTGTGAGCCAATGAAATCACAACGATTTATTTAATTCTGTCACAAATCAACATAATTCGTACTCATCAATTCCACGTACCTCCAAAAACACCAAAAATAAGTATTTTTAAACCCAGCTTGAAGCACCAGTAATCCAGTGCATTCAGTCAATGTCCTCTCAAACTTTGTAGTTGCTCCAACTTGCCAAACACCTAAAAAACCTCTAACATTCGTTACTTGCCGACTTGTCAAGAAAATCCCACAAGACGACAAGTTCTACTTCAAACTTCGAATTTACTTCGAGATTGTTAATTTTGTCCAATCAAAACCCATGGGCTAACTTGTTGCCACGAACTTGTTGCAACTCTGACACCCACTATTTTTCACGTTGAGATGTGAAACTGCACTTGTGAAATCTTATAATATTTCTGCATTTCACATTGACTGGAAATTCATTTCAATTTGAACGGGAAATGGTGTACACCGGAGTACTTCGATTATATAGGGAAAGAAGTGCGTCTTGTCTACAGACACCGAAGTTTTTTCAACACATGATTTATATTATCCAATCAAACAA
>NW_009798267.1:262687-263420 GCF_000520075.1 Aphanomyces astaci | reverse complement strand
GATTGGTGGAACCAAAAGGGGATTTAGACTTAGAGTTAGTATAGGGTTAGTTTAGTCAGTTTGTGAGTAGTTCAGTTCTAGTTTTGCCTCCAACTGCTCAATACACCACCAAGCTTTGCCCGGGAGTCCACTGCTCCCCCAACATTGTGTTTGTGTTGAGAAGTTGCACGGAGGCGCAGTTGCGACACCTGTGTACCTCACCTTTGTGCCGACGCCGTGTGCCTCCTCGCTGAATCGCGTCATCCTATCGACTCGGGATGCAACTGGGTACACTCCCTGATTTTCCAGCAACGGCAATCCGAGTCGACATAAGCACCTACGAACCGTCATGACCTGCACCCTCTGTAGGTCGATCCCTTGATCAAGGTCAGAAGTACCTTGTGCCCCCATGGTCTCCCTTCTCATAGACTTGGAAGCCCACCATCGCCAAATGAACGCGGAAGCTGTCATCACCGGTCTAACGGCCTTTGGCTATTGTGAAATTACACGTGTCGACGAATGTTGTCAACCTGGTACTACACCATTTCCCGTTCAAGTTGAAATGAATTTCCAGTCATTGACGATTTTCAAATCAACATGAATTCTCTAACATTCAACTTGAAACATACTTTGTTTCATATATATTCTGGTGTATGATTTGGATAAAGGAGGAAGATGGGTGAGGGAGGGTAGACATGATGATTGAATCACTATTGTATACTGAAGGGTAGTATAATTCATCACTTTATGGTCA
>NW_009798267.1:258121-259718 GCF_000520075.1 Aphanomyces astaci | reverse complement strand
ACGATGCATGACTGGTAGAGAGTAGTGAAGTGATAGGAAGGAACTGACTTATGGACTGGATAATGAAGTTACTTTTGGATTTGTCATCGAGGTCACCGTTGTGAACACGGTAGTCGTCGGTTGCGAACACCGGCGCAAGACAACAAAGAATTCTTTAGCTGCCTTACAGACTCTCTAGCGACTGAACGCATGGAGTTTCCCGGAACAGGAAACGAGCATGCCTTGGACGTGGAGCTACCTGTTAGCGATCACGGGGACTCTATCTGAGCTCGATCCCGGTCGGATCGCTCGAGGAGTCCTGCGGTCCGTGCACCGAGCGTGGACCGCTTTGAAGACCGTGGAAGGCCCCAGACCAGTGCGACTGCGCGGCGGCTGTTTCGGTCACCACAAGGAAGGCGACAACCGGTGGCGGTTGATGAGGCCTAGAGTTACGGGAGACCTGCGACGTTTGCGGCTCCAGGGTTTGGCGGTACATCCGGGACGGCGCCCGGACCTACGCTGGACAAGGAAGATGTGGATATGGAACAGAACGACGTGCACCTCCACAACGCCCCGGCCCTCCCGAAGAACCCGACGTTCAAGGGATCCACCAAGGAAGAACGACGTGATTTTATGGCCGCGTACAATCTGTATATTGGCCAGACGAATGCGCTGACTGCCAACGGGGTCCGACCATTCATAATGTATCGAGCGTGCGACGAAGCAACATATTGCCGAATGGGACATGGGAAAGGATCCCGATGACGTGTCCGAGGGCGAATGGATTGCGTGGTTCAAGCAAGGTTTCGACGTCGATCTCCGGGCCCTGGACACCCTGAAGAAGCGGATCAAATCTGCTGTTGTTTTTGATATGTCGGTCCCGGACGCGGATTCCCGGATCGGACGTATGCTGGATGGTTTGGCTGCGGCTATCCGTCGGGACCGCCAGGAGTGGGTGATCCGGGAAGAGAGCCAGGCGATCGTGAAGATCATCACGGACGCCGTCAAACCTGCGTCGTTACCCCGTGCTGTTACCGAACAGATGGCGTTGACGCGAAACAAGCCTTTGAAGAAGGATGTGTACCGTTTTGTGCGCTGGTTGCGGGAATATGCGATCGGTCACGAGCGTTTTGTGGGTTACGAAGAAGAGTTGAACCCGCCCGCGAGACCAGACCTATCGAAGCGCCCGGGTCGAAGGTCCTGGGAGGACCCAGGGGCCCGAGGGAAGACACGAAGCCCCTGACACCTATTCCGAACGCACCGGCTATCGGTGCACCGAACAACGGTTGTCTGAAGTGTAAATCGACCAGCCATCGGGTCCGGGAATGTCCCGGGATCACCCCCGAAGAGGTCAAGCAACTGCTAAGAGCACATGGAGTACGTTCGGACGTGGGCGGGACGAGAAAGGAGCCCCGGGAGTACCTGGTGGCCGCGTGGCGACGGTGAAGACGAATGTCCCGGACGCGAAACGGCCTGAGCTCCCGGCTATTGTGGACGGTGTTCTCCCCGTGCAGGCATCACTCTTGGACTCAGGAGCTGATTTGTCGGTGGCCTCCGGAGGCCTGGTTTCTGCGCTGTTGGCTGCGGGAGCATCTCCGGAGATTACAGTCATGGGTCC
>NW_009798267.1:228520-236405 GCF_000520075.1 Aphanomyces astaci | reverse complement strand
AGGCCCCAGGCCCAATCGTCCGCACGACCGGTAAGGTGCGACATGGCGAAAGACACGCGGATCGCATCGTCATCGATGTTCAAAGCATCCGCGGCACGACTTACTTGCTTGATCCAACGAAGCAGTTGGTGGGAGGCAAGTCCTCCATACTTGGGGACTTCGAGCTTTACGGCGCGTTGCTTCGGCTTCGAAGCTGTCTGCACGGACATACGCGCAGTCGTGTGATGGAGCGTGTCCTCCAGAGCACGTCCTCGAGCGTTGAGGTCGGCAACTTCTTGGAGCAAGTGATTGCGCTTGCGCCGCAATGTCTTGCCGAGCATTCTCGCCATGGCGAGCAAAGCTTTCAACCAGGTGGAGCTGCGCTGGAGGCGCCAGCGCGTGGATCAGGCTCCAAGCTTCTTGTTCCCCGAGAGCGGAGCACATGTGTCGGATCGTGACAAGATGGGTCTCGGAGAATTGGGCAGGGGACATTGCGCGGCGGCGAGGAAGGTCGATGGACGAACTGGAGTGCTACCAGGTGTAGTGGGGCGCACAGAGGAAGGTGTGTAGAACAAGGTATATTGTTAACTGAGAGAACTAGCTATCTCTGAGTTGGTTTCCTTGGCGCGCGGCTGCGCACCAGTCATGCAATTCATGTCAAATGAATGGTGCTGCTGCGGATGTCGCAGAGCCAGTGATTCAAGACACTTGGATTGCCAAGTGTCCTTTCGGGTCAGGATTGGAACTGACCAATGGGATGTCGTGTCCGGATGTTATCCGGACCCCGTTACAGATACCGTGTTGCCAAGATGTTTTAATAATGATAATACAAACACTCAATTAACCAAGACGTTTGAAGTAAAACACTCCGTTTGTTGCAACACACTTGCTCGCTTCTTCTAGAGCTGTTGGATGGCAGACTCGTCGACGGCGTATGAACGGGCTACAGTGTATGGCTCGCACTGACCGAATGCGCGTGCCAGCAACTTCATCGACTAGGGACAAAGGCTCGACTTCTGTAAGGCGTTCGCCTCTCCCATGAACCATCGTCGAAATGAACTCTGACCACTAATGCATGTTTGATGATACAGAAGTGTTGTATCTACACCACTAAGGCTTACGCCAGGTCATGATAGCATATGTCTTGTGTGGTTATGCGTGTTGTTGGACAAGGATGCGATGTTTGGAATGATGTAGCCTTGGCTTTCATTCCTGGTTCGACCTCGAACTGAGTTCAACCTTTGTGTGCGTGTTCAATCCCCCAGCCTATCCAACAAAGGTAGCTGGTTGTGCAAACCGACGCAGACAACAGAGCAGCGTCTGCGCGGACCTGCACTCAATCTAGATCTAGATTGGCCCAAGGCCCAAGCCCGGAAACCGGACACCCGCCAGACCATCCAGCCCCTACGCATCCCCACAGGGGACATCTGTAAATGGGACCTCCCTGCGCTCAATTTCTACTGGCGTGCCATCTGCTACACCTTACACACCAACGCCCGCAAACACCGCATACACCCACGCTGGGAGCCACACTGTCGCACATGCCCCGCTTCCATCGACACACAGGAACACCGCTTCGGCCTCTCACACCCTATATGCCCAATGTCTGTCCCACTCTCCCAAAAATTCTCCTCGCCACACAAGCCATCCTCCCAAAGGCCTGGCTCCCTGACCAAGATATCTACCTACCTGGACATAACACAGCAACCGCGCACATCCTGCCAGGACTGAAACGTCCGCAATGGAAAAGCCGTGGCGGCAACCCCTCCCCCAACACGGGCACCTGCATGATTCCCCTTACCGTTCAACGCTGTATCCATGCCCTCCACATGCAACGCCTACTGCCCCCCCCCAACCCGAATCTCTCATGCTCGCTGCCTCCCAACTATCCTGGGAATTTCACCAGTGCCCCAAGCCGGGCCTCCTACTACCGCGCTGGCTATACCACACAGCGCTGCGATCCACCCCCCTCCTTGCACCACGGGACTTCTGGTTTGGTCAATGGATGGGAGGACCCAATGGCGCTACATTTCATGGACCACTCGGACGCTCCCCCCACTGCATTATCCCCCGTCCCCCGACTAACCACCACTGGTGGATCCATGCCACTCACAACCCCTACCCCTCCACTTGGTGGCGCCTACTTACCCTGGCAATACATGAAGCTACCGCTCATCACACGCCGGCCACCTACTGGTTTGTCGTTCCCGATGGCTCACGTGGCCATACAACGGCTGAGCAGCTACAAACAACATGGCTCCTCACCATACCCCCGCGCCAGCTCTCACTTCGCCACATCTCCTCCATCCACCACACCTCCACGCCCCACTGGGGAGAACTCGCTACTGGTAACCCCACTCCTCTCCACATCGGATTCTTCACCACGGGCAATACCCTAGAGCTCCTCACCTCTGCCCAGCTGCACTGGACAGCCATACTTCAACTCATCGATGCCACCCATTGGCTGCATAGGCCTCCCCCAACCACTCTCCTCAGCTCGGAGGAAACTCACACGGCAGATGCCCCACGATTTCTCACTGCCCCCACACACTGCCTGCACTGGGCCCAGACCTCCATTCCTGACTACGACCCATATGCCCTCGACTCCCGCGCATTCCTAACGGCTAGGTACCCAACTATACACCACGCTACCCCAGGCTGGACAACTTTCCCAACCATAACTCACTCCACCCAAGCCTGGGCAGCCTCAATTACCCATCTCCGCGCTCCGCTTTTCCATACCCACTGGTTCGTGGCGCACTGGGCAGTCCTCCGCCGACATTGGCAAACTACATGCGCTACTAACGTGGACCACATACGCACCACAGGGGAACTACCCCTCCTCACTGAGGTTAACAACACCATCCGGCTTAAACGCCGCTACCACGATGCCGCCCCCATGGGCCACGACCGACGTATCCGTGCCCGCAGAGCCCACCTCACAGCCAAGACGCTGCAATGGCACTCCCGTAGAATCTCCTTACTACAACCCGCCATCCCTCCTCCCATAGGCTACGCCGACCCGACCCTACGGCCACCGCGACTCCCCCCGGACCCCGGATTACCTCCCCCAGCGGTATAAGGATTCTGCTCCTTCGAGCAGACCCACTCAGGTTTTCAAGTAGTTAAGTCCGCTAGCTGCCAAAGCAGCTAGTACGCGGCCGTGGCCATCTAGTACGCGGCCGTGGCCATTAAGTGCCCGCTGAGCGATTTTAACTTTACAGCGTAATAACAAATAACAAATAACAGGTAACAAGGTAACACATACTGTAAGCCATGGACCCGATCACCTCCACATACATTAGCTTTCATTGTGTTGGAGGTTTGGTATCCAAAACGTAGTGCACAGGCTGGGGCTCGTGATCTTCTGTGACGGAAATCAAGGAATATACCCATGCCCGTTCAATATGCCTTCAATCTTGTCGCAAGTGGGGAACAAGTTGGCCGCTACGACATCCAAGACGCCAGTTTTTTCAAGGACGGCCATGAGGGCAATTGCGGTACGTGCGAGGTCTTCGACGGTGAAGATGGCACTCTGGTCGTAACTGATGCCATGATAGACCGACAATGTCCCAACATTGGTTCCGAAATATTTGACTACCTTAGGTAAGACTTTCTTTGCGAGGTACGGATGGGCTTTCATCCACAACGTTGACAACTCGGCGACCTGGGACATGTCCGCAGCGCCAGTGAGCACCTTGGGCGAGATGCCTTTAAACCGTGTGGCGATATTGGAGGCAAACACCACCACCGCAAGAACTTGGTTGGCGACGACAGCGACGCAATGGTATATGGTTTTTGCGGCCCCCATTCCGCAGTGCACCCACGAGGGAGGAGGGCGGCCCCAGCACACTGGGCCAACACCAGTGTAGTTAGGTTTGCACTTGGGGTAGCACAACCCTGCGTCGAGATCTTCGTTGGCAGCGCACGTGCCGAACTTAGGCGCCCCAATCGTGATTTTCTTGGCACACGACAAGTCCAACCCGCCGCCCAAGCCAAGGGATGTGCAGTTGGGAGGGTGAGGTCGACAGATACAACAACCAAACGAAGTGTAGCCCGGCTTACACTTGGGGTACACAACCAACTCCGATTGTTCGCACTTGTCCTTCCCGTAGTCCTTTTCGCAGCGTTGGAAAATGCCATTGGCGTTCAGGGAGTCGCCAAACTTCCACGGGTACCCAAATCCCCGGCCGTATTCACTCTTGCGGCAAAACAGTCCTTGGTCTACGAGCCCATCGGGACAGTTCGAATGGCAGTCGAGGCCTACGCGGATCATGCCCAATGGACACTTGTCATAGCACAGCAGACCCAGGCGCTCTTGTCCGGCCGCGCACGATCCCGGCACACGGCCAACACCGCGTGTGTACGTTGCCTTCCAGCAAAAATATGATGGCGATTTGGGCTGGTGGTCGTCGGTTTGGTTCACGGTCGCACTGGCCATGGCGGCAAACACGGTGAGGAAAGCAAGAATGTTGGCCATCAGGTGAATGCGAGGTGAATGGCCAAGTGACGTCTTCAGTTGGACTACGCGCACTTCCACCGTCTCGGCGGTGTGGCTCCAGTGACGGGACGGCGTTTCAAGGCTTGCCGTCTACAACGCCTTTAGCTGGGTTCGTACACCCAAGGACCAAGAAAGTACTCACGGTGGACTGGCTCTCGACGGCGCATCAAAAGCACATGGACGCGCTGCGACAAGCCATGGAAAATATGCACCGCGACGTAGCGGCTCGAAGCGAGAAGTTGCGGCAGCAGGCGCGAGGTCGCCGCGAGAAGAAAGCGCACGTGCGCTTAGCGAAGTTTGCGCTGGGCGATTTTGTGCTGTTGGGAAAAATCATCAAGTTCCCCAACAAGTTGGCACTCAATTGGAAAGGTCCGTACCGCGTATCGCGGGTCGACTCGGACTATGTGATGGAAGTCCAACAGCTCGTGGAGCCGTTTCGGACGTCGGTCCACCATGCCAGCCCGCTTGTTTTTAGTTTTTCAGCGATGCTGCATTGGACGTCACCGATGACCTGGTGGACTACGCCGCGTTTGGCGATGAAGGTTTTTTTGTCGAAGAACTTTTGGGCGCTTGCCGTAGCGCCGACGGAAAATTCGAAGTGCGCGTCAAGTGGAAGGGCCTCGACGAAGAAGCTTCGTGGGAGCCAGCCCTCCAACTCTATGAAGACATTGCGGTCGTCCTGCGCCGCTGGATCGTGAAGAATGCCGGCGACGGCGTCGTCAAGGAAATGCGCGACGACTTAGAGACGACCCTTGGCCATTCACTTTAGGGGGAAGTGTTCTGCCGCGTCCGCAGAAGTGCGTCGTGTGCCCTTGGAAATGACCGAGGGCAAACCGCACCTATATGGAAGGTCGAGAACCGTCTGGTTTCGACGCGTGGCCGATATCGAGGACTGGTTAGTATAAAAGGTTAATACCAGTCAGTTTGCACTGTGAGTCTAACCACCGTTGTGGTTACTGTGCTGGTCGACGGAGCGTCGACAGTACGGGGTGCGGAACACAAAGTGACGTCTTCAGTTGGACGACGCGCGCTTCCAGTTTCGAGTCAATGATATTCCGGCACTTGCCATAAGTTGTCTGAAAGGGGGGGTGTCCCAGCCTTGAGGCCTTGGTCGAGGTCGTGCCGACGCAAACAGGCTCTAATAAGATGGCACAAGCGCCGTTTTAAGAATCTACAACGTCTCGCAAGAATATTCAACTTCAGCCATGTGCTGTACTTCAACTTTGTATTACTCCGGAGTATCTAATCAAAGTTTCCACAGGCAGTTCATAAATCGTCGGATCCAAATGTCGAAAAGTGGTAATTCCATCACCAAACATTCGTTAATAATCATCCTACCGTATTAACGTTAGTGACTTTTAGCAACTCGGAACGTTCTTTCTGACCCACCTATTATTTTAATAAAACAATTCGATCATAAATGACATAATACGCGGAGCTATTGAAGTGACCGCGAGATGGCGCCGACTGTGTTCTGACCAACATGTCAGGAGATAATCAGCGATGCGATTGGACATACCCACAAGTTGGCACCGACATGCATTCTGATGTACACGTGCATGTCACAGTGGCAATATTGGGTGTTCCTGAGAAGTGGATTAACTACTTCCAAGCTAACGGTTGCTACCGCAACGGGCTCACCTAGTGTAAGTACGTACAGCTGTCCTCCAAGGTTTGCTCCCTGGTCAAAACGAAATTCCCGTATATATGCCACAATTTTCTCGAGAATCGAGTGTTTTATGGCATTAAAAAAATGGACCGATTTGGTCCAACTTTTTATGGAGGTTTGTGTTCACGTTGAAGTCTTGCACTTCAATCCGAAATCGAATATAATTTTTCCAAAATTCAGCTGCTATCCAGACAACTTTGGAGATACTTTTCTCCTTTTTTTCATGGGATATCAGACTTTGGGAAAAATTGGAAGACTTGCCAAAACGTTTTATGGCATATGACAAAGTGAGTGATTCATCATTAAATAAATCGATATTTATCGATCAAATGACTAGCAGACTGACTAAACGTTCCGTGACCGAGTCACGGAAGAATAAACTGTACTGGTATCAAATAGGTTATGGTCTCCCGCTTCTTCTTGGCTTTCGGTCACGGGATACTAGAGCCACATGTTGTGGAACCAGAGTGTGTGTATGTTCGCAGGGTTGAACTGACGCACGACCCAATTGCTCTGCACGCTGCAGAACATTTTTCTACTTCGCAGAGCTGTGGGAGATTTGAGCATACCATGGTGAAAACGATGAAGCAAATGATCCATTTGGTGAACTGCAAAGCACTCACTCAACGACAGACATGGAACGTAATTCGAAGTACATGTATGATCAAAACATCTGGTTTACTGTTAACAACTGTATTTATGACCATTTGACACTTTCCAACGTTGTAAATGAACACGAGTCGGAAACTATGGGAAAACGTTCAAGAAATCTGGATACCGTTCAGCCAAGACTGAAAACCGTTCAAGCAAATTTTCTTCCCCTAACCCTGTCGATTTTACCAGGTTGCCAGGCAACCAGCTGTGGATACAGTGGTATTTGGGGTGGACGGACAATTATGAGAAAAGCAGAACATTAAGGATATGGTGGTGGGATAGTATCAACTACCGGTAAAAAGTGGTAACCTGCCAAAATCGGACTCGAAAGAGGAAAACCGCGATGGAAATACGGAAAATCGGACTAACCCACTGAATGTGTGTCGTTTGGTGGTAATTCTGAGGCAACACTGTTCTGCAGCGTGCAGAGCAGTTGGGTCGCGCGTTAGTTTGACCCATTGCAAACACACACACTCTGTGTGTGTGGCGTGTCAAAGGTTCCGAGACCTTAGTGGAGGTACTGAGTACTTTAGTGAATGGTAGTCAGTAGACGCCTCGTGGCGTGTTTAACCTCACTAATATCAGTGTGTATATTTGCTGCCTTGACGAAGGTCCCGTGGCCGAAAGCCAAGAAGAAGCGGGAGAGAAAACTAAGATTTCTTTAGTTCATTGTTGAGCTATTCACTGGAGATGGTACGAGAACATTCCTCGGACGAGGAAATGCCAACGAACGCCGAAGAACGATCGCGGTCGCGTGACCAGATCGAGGAGCCGCGAGGACGCGCCGCTCGCCGCACCGTTGAGAACCCGTTCAGATCTCCGACGACGACAGCCACCTGCTGTCGACGAGTGGCAACCGCCACGTGGTGGGTTTTACACCCCCGCCACAACCCGAGGAACACCAGCTGTCGCAGCGTTTGTCTCAGCTGCTGCTCCACCAACGACTGAAGCAGATGGCGCTTCAGTGCCGTTGCCAGCCGACAACACCCGTCGGACGTCCGTGACGATACGGACATGGGCAGCGATGGCGGTTACGGCCGTGCGGCGCCGCAAGTGTGGAACGCGCCGGCGCTCCCGCAGCC
>NW_009798267.1:224643-227110 GCF_000520075.1 Aphanomyces astaci | reverse complement strand
TTCGGGCTCGACCAAGGCCGAAAGACGCGCTTTTATGCGCGAGTACCAGAAGTATCTGGGGCAGATCAACGCTCTGCAGTGCAATGCATCGCGTCCGTTCGCGATGCCCGTGAGTGCCTGCATGGACCCGTTCTCGAAGCGCCGGATTGCGCTGTTGGACTTCAACCGCGACCACCATTCCATCACGAACGATGAGTGGGTCGCGTGGTTCAAGTCAGCTTTTGAGGAAGACCCTCAAGACCTGGACGTTTTGAAGCAATGTCTGCAGCGAGCGATTCGCTTCGATACGAAGATCTTGGACGCGGAGTCTCGCGTCGGTCGTATGTTGGACGAGCTGATGCGCTGGTTGGAACAAGACCATCAGGAGTGGGTACTCCATCAAGAAGGCAAGATGGTCGTCGAAGTCATGACGAAATCGATCAAGCCGGAGTCGCTGAAGAAAAGCGGTTCAAAAGCAGCTGCAGCGGAACAAGGCGTTGAAGAGCGACGTCTTTCGTTACTTCAACTGGCTGCGAACATTTGCAGCTGGCCACCAGCTGTACGTGGGACTCGACGAAGAGTCCAAACCTTCCCCGGCAAAACCGCGATGGAAATACGGAAAATCTGACTAACCCACTGAATGTGTGTCGATTGGTGGTAATTTTTGAGGCAACACACATTCAGTGGGTTAGTCCGATTTTCTGTACTGTACCGGTATTTCCATCGCGGTTTTCCGCTTTCAAGGAGAAAATTCGCTAACCTGAAGCGATTATCATAAATATTTCGCAAAGCTGAAGTGGTTTAGGGTTACGCAAAGCACTCGCACGTGCTTGTGTGCGAAACCTGATGTACTTGTAAAAGGAAATTCTTCACAGCAAAAGCACGTGCTAGCGTGCTTCCCAACAAAATTAGAGGTGGAGAGACACGCAAGACGAACACAAGCAAGTGCAAAACAATCCACAAACTCCAGTAGAAAACAAAGCACGTGCTATTTGTGCTTTCATGTTTTAGACCAATCATAATTGAGTATTTGAAACATCAACTTAACTTCCCACACAATCCATTCTGCCATGAACTCGGAACTTGTGCTCAAGAAGTGCATGGAAACTTCGAATGTACCAATTGCTGGTCACGTTACACCAACGTAAGAAGCCTGCGAGCACACTGCAAACGGAAGCACGGAGTCACTGTGACTGTTTTCGAAAAGAAGACCATTGTCCACAAACAAGAGCAAGCCAAGGCGCGAAAAGCGCGTTGGACAGCGACCAAGACTGCAATTCGAGCGATGCGTGTCAAACCCATCAAGACAAGCAAGCGATACGTTTACCTTTGCCAACGCACGTCTCAGAGGAGCCCACGAAGCTGTCAATCCGTTTGTGAAGATTGGCGAGTCGACCATTCCTGGTGCTGGCCGAGGCATGTTCGCTGCAATCGATCTGCTGTCAGGTGACATTTGTACCGCGTACGACGAAACCAAGGTCTTCGTGGAACCAAAAGACCATGCTTACGCCTGCGAACTGGGTGTCACGAAAAGGAAGTCGTGGCTGCTTGGTTTGAAGGATCCGGTGGCTGGTAGTGGACTGGGTTCGTTTGTCAATCGCGAATGTCGCGAACGCTCTGGATGTTTGAAGAATTGCCAACTAGCACGGTCGGGAAATGCAATTTGCATCATAGTTACGAAGCCTGTACCGACTGGCAAAGAACTCTTCACGACATACAGTCGAGGTTTCCAATTTTAATACACGGATTAACTACGAGTTCTGTTCTTTTGTTATTCAAAACACCAATGCGTACAGCAGCATGTTCTATTCGCCACGCGACTTGTAGCGTCTTTTCTTTGGTCGTCCGCGCTTCGAAACTTTCTATTTGTACAACGGTCAATATGGTTTGTGTGCAAGATAGCACACCTGACGGAGCACAGATGGCGGGCGAACATATTCATCATCTTGTAGGTCCGTAGGTAGCGAGGGAAACACAAGTCCTTGATACAACAACAGCAGAGCTCGATTGAAGTAAAACTTGGGAAACTAACTCTACACAATGTTGTTACTACAGTTTTGTAATGTGGTGCTCTTACTGCATAGTTTTCGCGTCGCCATCGCGTGCTTGCAAGGTATGAGCGAATTTTGCCATAGACAACAGGTGCAGATTTGATTTTTAATGTCCACATTGTGAACGTGTTTTGCAAGCCATTGACTTTGTTCACCGTTTTTCACAAAGAACTTCCCAGAACACAATGGGTCATTCTTCTGGCTCGTCAGCTCTGTTGCCTAAAACGTGTGAAACATGTTGACTTCGACTGTCATGCTACTGTACGTACTATGAGTGACTTAGCCTTCGTCGCGGTGTTGTGTACGCATCGCATCACAACATCGACTACTTTCGTAGGATTTGCATGCACAAGTAGTTGCCGTCGCTTCTTGAAGGTCGCCAGGAGCTTGGCGACATAAACGTAATACGCAGTCACGGGGTCGGAGGATCGAAGTAA
>NW_009798267.1:220466-221515 GCF_000520075.1 Aphanomyces astaci | reverse complement strand
CAGCCAACGCTATCAGGAGATTCCTGTTCGCGCCGTCCTTCATACTTGCTGTCAGATACACGCCAGACTTGTTGTACAGTCCTTTCATGTGACAGCCGTCCAACGCAACAAAGGGCTTGCACAAAACAATGGCATCATTGAAACACCCAGGAACGAAAATACACCGCCGGAACTTTTCGTCTGGGTAGCATTCAAAGTTGGAGTATCTTCCTATCGTTGTTGTTGTCAATGATTTAAAGAATATGATCTTTGAAAGTTCTGAAATGTACCAGGGTTGTCGAAGCACAATTTTTCCAAATACGATCCTAATTTAGTAAAGCCTTCCGCGACGGTGCCCTGCAGCTCTTCAATCACCAGCGCCTTCACTTTTGACACAAACGTTGGTTTTGCTTCACGTCCAAATTTGGCTAGAATTGCCTTCTTCACGGTCGCGCAGGATACCAGTTCGTAATCATCTCCTGCCGAAGGCTGTTCTTCGACATATTTCGCTACTGCCTGAGCGGCCTACAAAACATGAATACTGGCGAATATGCGATATCATACCGAGGGTGCTGTAAGGACATCACAATTACAGTCGTACAACGCACAAGTCAATTCAAATTCGGGTTTCGTGTATTGTACAACCATATGTTTAAAACAGCTTAGCACAACATCAATTCCCATCTTGCGATTGAACGGATGGCGCTCAACCCGTCTTTCTTGCTCTGGTGTCACGCGGACCCGAACGCAACTCGTTGCCCAACGACCCAACAATGGTCATTTCGGAGTTTCGATGACCTCAATGCAAGTGTCACGTCGTTCAAGCGCGAAATGCATGTCCGACTGAGCTGGTCTGGTCATCAAAACGATAATGGCCACCGCTATTTGAAATGCCCTGTCATGGCGAACAGAAAACGTTATCCTGACATCCCTCCGTGCAGCGCAAGTGTAACTTTCATCATTCGCGACGAGCGTGTATACGTCACTGCTGAGGTACAACGCAATGTGAAAACGAAACTGATCCATGTATAGGAGCTTCGACACAGCCATGCATTTCCATTGGGATCTAG
>NW_009798267.1:216899-218615 GCF_000520075.1 Aphanomyces astaci | reverse complement strand
TGTGTTAACGAACCTTCAGCCCACCACATCAAGGACTTGTCGTTGCAATGGCAACGTAACTGCCATTGAAAATCACCCGCACCCATTGCAGCACCAAAGGGCCGTGAAGTTTGTCCAAACCAAACGTCGGAACCACCCAGGGCTGACACAGCGACAGAAGAACTGTGCAAGGACGACGAAAGAGCTCACAGCGGCAGCGACCCCCCCATGGCTGATGAAGCGGCAACACCGGCGTACAATGAAGTTCAGAACGGCAGCGACAGTGACTTCGTGCCAGTTGAAAGAAGCAAGATGCGTGCAAAAAACTGTGCTAGAGAAACGAAAATCGAAGCGAAAATAGCAGGCTTTACAAGACGCGCCAAAGTCAAGTCAAAGTGGATTGGAAAGCGCTCTCCGAAGTCCAGTAGCTTTGCCTTCGGTACAATCCCCGCCAAGTCTAGAAGGGGTGGCCAAGAAGGCCAAGTTTGTCAGGCCAAGGTTGCGTGAAATGCCGCCGACAGGAACAGCTGTGACGCTTGCACAATTGCGCACCAGATATCCACCCACGTCATCAGGTGTGTTCATCGTTGCACAACCCGGTGTCGTGTCAAGGCCAATACAACCCAACCTTACCAGACCAAGACAGTTGGACTACTCCCAAGACAACGAACAATCCAGTGAGGGGTCAAGTTCAAACGAAAAACTGGAGACTGTCGACCTTGACGAGATCATGAGAACCGCCGCTTCAGCTCCGTATGCTCCACAAACGCCACACATTGTTGCCAACAATACCAGCGCGATCAGGGAGACTGCCACTGTCATGGCTCAACAACTGTCTGACTTGCAACCACGAGGTCTTGAGCTTTGATTACAAGAATTGGGGCTTGTGAAAGGCGGCAATGTGTCCAATGGACATTGCTTGTTCGTTGCCATTGACTGCTGCTTGAACAAGATCCGCGAGCCAAAAGTTGACAGCAATGGCAACCTCAACGACCCTGCAGCTCAAGTCAGAGTCATGCATTTGCGTGATCATGCGGCCAACTTTGTTGTTCGAACGGAAAGAAATCACGCCATGTTCAGCAACATCGAGTACGTCCAGCAACAAGTCAAGATCAACAATTGGGACCTCAAGACAGCAGTGCGAGATTTCTTCATGAGGCGTGGTGAGGTTCAGCCCAGTTACCCGTTGCGCAAGATCTTTGGGGCTGCTCGGGTGATATTGGCTGTTATGCCAAGATACTCAAGATCGACATTTTCGTGTTTTCGGAAACTCCCATGATGCAAGACCCCTGGACGCTGGAAAAACACTTTGTGCACCAATTCACACCAAGAAATCTTCCCGGCCTTCGAGTGCATTTATCCCCATGAGTATGTGGAGCTCTGTCGTCTGTGGTGAACAGTGTTCAAGAGCCATCTTTTTGCTGTACACGCCAGGCCACTACATCCCCCTGCATTCGAAACTTTAAATACCTCATTACATTAATTTCATGTGTATGATGGAGTATGGAGGCACGTGTTATATTTTCTACTGGAGTTTGGTTGGAGAAGTCGAACTACGCTTTTCGGGTACAAATACCCCAGTATGATTGGTAAGCACACAAAGCACGTGGATTGTTTTGCACTTGCTTGTGTTCGTCTTGCGTGTCTCTCCACTTCTAATTTTGTTGGGAAGCACGCAAGCACGTGCTTTTGCTGTGAAGAATTTCCTTTTACAAGTACATCAGGCTTCGCACACAA
>NW_009798267.1:212114-214522 GCF_000520075.1 Aphanomyces astaci | reverse complement strand
ATATTGTTGTCCCCATCCCTAAATTAGAGCCAGTTCACTGTTTTTGGGATGTCTCCAAAAAATCTTCCGTTTTGGTAGCTGTCCTCTTCCCAATTGACCTGAAGCCGGAAGTGCATGGTATGACATCGAGAGGCTGCCAAGTTCACTCTGGAACGGAGTTATGAACGGTGTTTGCCTCTCTCTAGTTGTAGTTAACTTTTCAGAGGTTACGGCGGTATGGCATGTCGATGGTGACCATCGCCTTGCTATTGAGTTTCCCAAGGTCGGTGATGCCGGTACTTGCAAGCCTACTTGATCGCAGCGGTTCTGTAACCTCACGCACCAAGTTATAGAGTGTAATTGTTGCTGCGGACTCTTGTCCGATATGCGCGACCACATAGCGTTATGCGGTTGCGCCTCTTGGACAAACCCGCGTCCGCCGCAGCGTCGAAACGAGAGTAACCGGCAATCACTGCCTCAGCGATATCGGCCAGATATCGCTGTATCAATAAATGCTGGTGACTCTCGTTCAGCCACATCGTCCGCGGCCGACGACGGCGAGACGTGGTTCACGATACCGACCGCCAGTCGCTGTGTCCAAAGCCGACATTGGGAAACTGCATAAATGGACTTGCTTTTTCCATACAAATCGTAGTATATTTTTTGGGACAATTAGTTGGGATATCCCAAAAGTGTGCAATTTTCGGGACAAAGTGGATGTCCCAACCCCAAATATGGTTTTCGGGACATCCGGTGGGGAAGCTTTTGTCCCATCTGATGTCCCGTTATCGAGTTGGGACTTATATTTGGGGATAATAGCATTTCCCCAATAGACTACTCATGGGTGCTGTCGCCTGTGTGGTGTAAGCTTAATTTAAGTGATGAGGTATTCAAATCCCATCAATTTACTACTCGGTGGAATTACCACGAATTACTACCAGAAATAGTGCAGCTTACACTACTTATTATACTGTAGTACTTACTACCTCTGTCCTGAAATGTTCGCTACAATCAGATATTGTAGCGAACATTTCAGAATTACCACCGGTAGACAGTGGTAACCTGCAAAATCGGACTTGAAAGCGGAAAACCGCGATGGAAATACCGGTACAGTACGGAAAATCGGACTAACCCAGTGAATGTGTGTTTGTTTTGTCTCCCGCTTCTTCGTCGCTTTCGGCCACGGGACCTTCGTCAAGGCAGCAAATATACACACTGATATTAGTGAGGTTAAACACTCCACGAGGCGTCTACTGACTACCATTCACTAAAGTACTCAGTACCTCCACTAAGGTATCAACACACACACGGAGTGTGTGTGTTTGCAATGGGTCAAACTAACGCGCGACCCAACTGCTCTGCACGCTTGAGAACACTTCCCTTCCTACGGAAAGTCCATTGTCTTGACGAGGGCGGCCACGGCAGAGTCTTCCTTGTTCGCCGCCGCCCACTGGCGAAATACGACTGGAATGTCGTCCAGCAAATTTGCCGCATGTTCCCAAGACGATTCTTCATCGTCCAATCCAAGCCACTTCACCAAAACTTGGTGTTGGCCATCCACGCAGCGCGCTTCGTCCAGGTGCTCCACATGAAATCCGCCATCGCCAAACGCGACCTGCGCCTCGAGGTCTTCGGTCACCTCTCTACCACCTTCGTGGTACATCTTCAGTAGGCACGCATGATGGACCGTGACTTCATACGGTGGCACCAGCTGCTGAGTCTCCATCACATGGTCTGTGATGACTCTGGTCACTTGGCAGGGTCCTCGCCAATGCAGGGCCAATTTTGTCGGACGGTTGACAACCGATCCGACAAGCACAAAATCGCCGACCGAAAAACCCGCAAACTTGACTTGGGTCTTTCGGTCGCGACGTCCACGCGCTTGCTGACGCAACTTGTCGCTTTGCACCGCCATGTTGCGGTGCGTTTCTTCTAGCGCCACTTGGAGGTCCGTCACATGTTTCTGACGGGCGGCGCCAAGCCAGTCCGCGACGTAAACTTCCTTGGACGTCGGGTGGATAAATCCTGCCAGCGGGGTCTTGGCTGGCCGGTAAACGCTGTCACAGGCGCAATTCCTCCCAGCCGGTCCGCCGGCTGATGGTTGAGGGCGCCTTGAACGAGGGGCAACACATGCGGCCATTCGTCGGCGTTGAGCTTCATTTCGCTGAGCAGCGCCTTCACGGCGCGCAGCACTTGTCGGTTGACTACTTCTCCAGTCCCGTTCGCCCAAGAACTGTAGACTGTCGTGATATGATGGTGGGCACCCACCAACTTCCGCACCTTCTCGATCACTTCGTTCTTGAAGTGAGAACCGCCATCTGACACCCATGTGTCAACGCAGCCGAACGTGGTAAACCACGTCATCAGACACTGAGCGGTCGCGGCGGCGTTAGCGGACTCTGCCGCGATCAGCTGCACAAAGCCACTCA
>NW_009798267.1:170236-178091 GCF_000520075.1 Aphanomyces astaci | reverse complement strand
AGTGATTAAGGAGTGTTAAGCTAATGAACTACTTCAACACATATATCCTGTTGTTCTCTTCTGCCTACGCACTTGAAGGTGACCTAGCGCCAATGCCCTTGATGGTCGCTGCATCTTCGTTTCTGGTGCAATGATGTAAGTGTGCAATGCTGTCCTGGTGATAAACATTGTCATCCAGGGTTCAAGTTGCGGTATCCGGATGATTCCGTTGCCATCAACATACCGAACTTCAACAGACGTGTGCTCATGAAACTAGGTCCAAGCATCTAAACGATGAAAGTAGGTACACCCCCAAAGTATCACGTCGATACCTGACCTGCACACCGAGGGCTGTCCAAGTTCTATTCTGACTGTCACCGCACTGATGGGGTCGATATAAACGCAATGTTTAGGTAACAGTGGTCGACAGCTGTGAGGGGGCCTTTGGGAATAATTATTGCTGCATAAATGCTAGCGATAAGCAGTTAATATGAACATTGTAGCTCACATGCCAAGCTACAAAGTGAGCATTTAAACACATCTTCAATGTTGATATTCTCGCTAAAGCGATGTTGCAAAGTTTCAACATGAGTCATTTTTCACTGTATTACATAATAAAGTTCCATATCTAATAAACGCGTTTTTCATTCTATGCATAAAAATAGGTGAAAATCTGAGAAAAATCCATTCATAATCGATACATATTATCAGAGCCCCCCTCACAGCTGTCGACCACTGTAAATAGTTTGAGCACTGTAAAACTCAAACATTATCTTTGATAAGTTAATTTGATGTAAAGACGGGCGAAACAATGCTGCAAATTTACTATATAAGGAGATTCGATAAAACCTGATTGATTAACCGAATATCAGGTATAATGCGTAAACTTCTCCGCATCTCAACATATCGAGAGCAATGGACATGCCTCGTCGACATGGGGTACATTGGTATTGCCAACACTCTGCGTGGGATCCATCCCAAGCGCCGCCCAGTGAACGGTGCGTTGGATGCTAGTGACGTTCAGCGCAATCGCTTGATCTCGTCCGATCGGGTGATCGTCGAGAATTATTTTGGGCGGGTGTGTGCGTTGTGGAAGGCCTCGTACGCGACGTTCACGTGGTCGGAGAAGACTATTGTGCTATTCAACGCACGACGTTTGCCCTGACGAACTATCGTTTGAACCGACAAGAGAGAGCTGCAGTGGACTTGGGTCGTGCTATCCGCAGTCGTTTGTACTAACAGTAGAATAATAAAGTAATACAACTTGCTTTGATTTGGTACGATAGTTTGTGAATTTTCAGTCATTCAGGATTTCATCAGTAACTCAGTCACTTCGGAATTTACACTCTTTTAACTCAAAGAGGTATCACTGATCATTTGAAAGGTTGTTGCGTGTTAGTGCATTGACTGTTACAAATAAATATGACTTTCGAAGTGAGTGGATCATATTGTTTTTATCTCTGTTAACTGTAAATTGTGTAATAGGTAGCTACTGGTTTAAAGATCTAATATATACTTCGAAGTAATACATAGTATTGGTACAGTACATTGTACTTCGAAGTAGTACTACTTAGTCAAGTGAAGAACAGGTCCATGTACTACAGTATTACTTCGAGTAATACGTAGCCGTACATAATACATTGTATATGTTAATCTAGTGAAGTACTAGTAGCATTCAAAATACGTCATAATAATCCTTCAAGATATGTGTAGTTGAATATACAGTACATTGTACTTCGAAGTAGTAGTACTATTGATAGTACTACCCGTAGTATTATTTACTGGTAGTGAATTATAGGTACATGTACTACAGTAGTACTGTAGTACATTACATAGTACTAGTATATGTTCTGGAGTAGAATCTAAACTATTATAGTACTAGTATTCTCATTAACAGTAAAGTAAAGTAGCTTTTTACGCTCGCGTTTGTAAGGGTCAAAAAGTGTATTTTGCTTGTAACTATGGTGCACTTTATCTAAAAACTTCCAACTGGCCAAATTGAAGAGTGGAGGTTTTATTATTTAACGTGCAATTAATGTAGTTAAACCCAAAATCCAGATACGATAAATACCGTTCGGGGATTTATGCTTTCACTCTTTTTGCTAATCAACAATGCATTGTTATTTTGAATAATCTCGCGTATACCCAATGCATTGTTATTTTGAATAATCTCGCTCGCGTATACCCGAGCACGAAGTTGCACCTAATCGGTTTTAGGGCTTCGCGTCGATGAGTGGATTGACTGCGGCGGCGGGCGGTCGCGCGGCGTCATCAAAGCGGCCGCCCTTGGAGGAATGGATGGCCGTCGTACCGCGAGCAATCGTCTCTGGGCATCTTGGTCTTGGTCACTTCGGCCAGGCGAAACGAACCGGGAGCGCTGACACTGGGAGCGGCTTCGACAAAGGGTTCGTAGAACTTTGGTTACAGTAACTCAGCAATGGCGATGCAAAATAGCCTCGGGAATAGGCATTGTATGGCTGTCTAAGCTAAAGTAACATATTGTTCGTGGGAGGGGTAGAACCATTATTAACCAACCACAAACGAAACTTCCTTGAAATCAAATCCAGAAGCGAAAAACACTACCTTATGTTATGCCACTCGCTTGACATCGCCGCGGCAGTGGTAGTACTTGGAGAGGATGTCTTGCCAGTGCTCGATGCGGACGGGATTGGTCCCACTTTTGATGTCCTGCAACAGGGCAAACGACTTGGACGATCCTGTGATGTGCCACTCGGCTTTGAACTCTGGCGTAAAGTCCGCGACGGAGCCCGGCATGCAATTCTCCTGCAGCAACAAGTTCATCTTTTGCACCTCCAAGTACGCTTCGTCCGTGGTCAGTCCTTGGCTGTCGGCTTGGGCAAGGACGGCGTCTTCGAACGCCAGCACGTTTTGGTTTTCTGCCAGAACGACTGGCTCGACGACGTGGTCAATGGTCACGTTGGCATGGCTCACTTCTCGAACTCTCTTGATGCCACGGGTGGAGCTCCTACTGCTTCCGCATGTGGTGTACAACTCCCCCAGCAGTCCCTGAATATCAAACGAGTAGCCCAATTGACGGGCGTCCGTGAGTTTGTAGTACTGCGTGGGCAAGTCCTTGAAGAACGACCCAATGAGCGGGTCGTTGGCCACTTCAATCGTTTGGCCCGAAACGACCAGTCGCATGCGAAGCGAGGACGTCGGCCCGACGGTTTCACCGTTGCTGGTGGAGCATCCCTGGAACGACCGGAGGTCGTTTTGCTGCTGCAAGTCGCTCAAGTTGAGCGACTCGACTTTGCAGTGGTAGTAGATGGTATGCAGCAAGTCGATCGTGTTGTGGTGCATGAAAAAGATGGGGTCCACGGGGGAGATCTGGGCGTTGGCCATCGGACCGTTCAGCGTGTTGTGGAGGATGTTGTGGGGCGAGTTTTCAATGTTGCGCGACACGGTTAGGATGTCAGAGCCTCCCAGCACGCTTTGGCGAACGCTGGCAATCCCCATGTCTGAAATCATGGCAGTTTTAGCCCAGTTGCCGCGAGGGGTGCATTTCGGACAAGAAGCAGAGCCAGGGGTAGTGCACATGTGGTTCACAGGACGTTGGTTGACGCAGCGGTTGCTCGGATACGTGTAGCCAAAGAAGGAGGCGCTGGAAGTTGAGCCTTGCGTGGAGCCCCCCAATCCAGTCGCAATGGGGGCGCAGGTTTCAATCGAGGTACATCGCTGGGCTTGGGGGGTGTTTTGCATGGTCGCGTAGTTTTGGACGTAGTCCCAGTACGGAAGGGTGAGGCACTTGTATTGGTCCCCGAGACTGCGCAGCATGTTTTCAAACCCGAGGAGGTACTTGCGATGCCAAAACAGAAACACGCACGTGCCGTGCGCCTCGCGGTTGCCCATTTGCTCTTGGTGAATGAGGACGAATTTTTGGTACAGTCCACGATCCATGGCGATCTCTATCGCAGACACGAACGTTTCTCTTTCGGCAGCGGTGAGTGCATCCCATGACTTTCGAATACGGGGACAGGAAGGATCAGAGGAGGGTGCAGAAGTAGTGGCTGAGGTAGTGGCTGGAGTAGTCGCTGGTGTAGGGGCTGGAGCAGGCACTTGTGTGGGGTCTGAAATAGTCGCTGGCCTAGGGGCTTTAGAAGGCTTGGGGGTACGGGCAGTGACCGGAGTTGAAGTTCGAGAGCCTTTTAGTTTGCGGTTATGCTTGGATGTTGTGGTCGTTGTTGGCTGTAGGGCTGGTTTCGATTTCCGTTCGGGTAACGGGATGACTGCTCGTTTGGATGTAGTGGTCGCTGTTGCCTTTGGCGTTGGGGCTGGTTTCAATTCCACCACTCCAGACTTCCCTTCGGGCAGGGCTTGTACTGCCACCAGAGCCGAAAGCGCCACAACGACGCAGATGCGAGTGGAAAGGACCATGGCGCGTTGACGATGGTAAGATGAACAATGCCAGACTTGGGAATTGGAGGACCGAGTTTCGAGGATTGGGTGTATTCAGGCATCATGTGTTGTTCTGCATGTGGTGTCGTTCGTTGCTGATTTGTTAATATTGTGTTTGGTGTTGCATACTACGTACATATGGAGCTGGATTTGAATCCCATGGGGAGCTGTAGCAATACCTTGACGACTTAATTTGGAGAGAACAAACATGTCCAAATGTTCTTGTCAGAGTAAGTGGAGAGGGCAGTAGACACGTGAGTGGATGAATAACCCAAAGTATACTGTATATGTCCTGATGACAGAGAAAAACAATCGATCAGATTGGACAATGATTGGCTATGACATCTGTGATGTTTCGTGACGAATATCTGCGAGGTCTTCTACCTGAGGAAAGCCTCTAAAAGCTACAAAAAACCTCCTAGAGAATGCTGCTAACGTTACCTGACTGACAGACATGGCACTGGGAATGTTCTATAAACGAACAGGGTGTTCTGACTGAATATATTAATAGTTGCTGGAGCACTCGCGTAACGACGTATGTATGTAGAGGTACGTGCGCTATTCGTATATCTGCTTGGGTCGCTGTAATACTTCAAAGTACCAATTTGCACTGGCACGACTACAGTACGTACATATATACTGCAGCAGTATATGTAACAACGACTTGCAGCAAGTCTGCTTTTCTGGTGCTGGCTGACAGGGCAAGCCCAATCCAAATTGTATACCGCTTACGCTTTGGGCGCAGTCTCCCTGTGAATCGTCCTATTACTTTGTGATCCTGATAGTGCGCACTACTTTTGTAGTACGGACGAGTATTCCTGTTTTGGAATTTACCCCACTTGATTAACGTATACTACCTCCAATTGGAAGTGAAGGAGAACAATGTACTGTACGTATACTCTGTGACGTTACTGCATCTTCAGCTGCACATATAGTACACCTTGAAGGATTATTATTACGTATTTCGGGCGTTACTTCACTTGAATAACATATTCAATGTACTGTACGAATACTTGGTCGTATTCCATTGCACATATTTTAAAGGATTATAATCAACTGGAAATATCTTAAAGATTATTGTGACGAATGTTGAATGATACGTAAGTACTTAGTTTTCTTTAGTCCAAGCTCTTTAGTTAGATTTAGATAGAAGGGAATTAAAATGTTTGGAATTGAAGTAATACAATTGTAAAGATGGCCACTCCAAACAGTGATCGTTGATATGCCGAAACATAGGTTTTATTAAAGTATTGGAAATGCTTCGAGCAACGATACAAATATCTATTTATAAAAGCAAATAAGTATCATACGTTCAAAGAACCACTGAATAAGGTTGAAATTCTAAAACAAATTCCCCGAATACCAAGGGTTTCCTTGCTGCGGAAAATAGTTTTATCCAATCATGTCAATTGTGGCATCCTATCGGGCAAGACGGCAAGACGTTCGGCAAATCAATGATTGTTTACGCTATCGCCGAATGGGCCACTGCATTCGTATAAACCTTTGGATATGGATAATTATCCTATAAATCAGATATACTATGTAGCTTGATAAAATTATGAGGAAACACAGTGAAAATCAATCATCATAGTACTTCTTTGCTGTACTATTAATATTAATACCTACTATTGTGCTTTGCATGAAGTTTGCCCGTTCTATTAGCTCATAATACAAGGGGGTGATAGGAATATAACCACGGGGCCAAGAACGTTATTCAACGCAAACCATGAATCTGGCACATGTGCTCAACTTGTAATGACGTTAAATTCGACAATCACCATTCGTAAAACAACATGCAAGGCGAGCGGTTGAACGTCGAGTTCCCGGACCCCTTTCGGTGTCAAGTGGCAACCAAGGTTGGCGTGCCATTGGGCAAGAGCAGGAAAGCCAACCGAGTTGACCATCTCGACTGGTACGTAGTTTGGGGTACTTCATGCGTCTGTGATGGATGCCGTCACGATCGCTGTTGCCGAACACCATGCTGTCCCAACGAACGTTAAGCTCTCTTGGGACCCTGCTACCCAAACTAACCCCAGCGACATATTCGTAAAGGTGGCCGCAAAGACAACGCAGGATAAATACGTCCAACTGACGCTGCAAAACTACTCGGATGTGTTCCAACAAGTATGGGACAATGCCAGCAAGATTCGAAATGCACAAGCATCATTCAAACTACTGCTGTTTGACTACATCGGTAACACAACATTAACGTCCTATAAATCAAAAAAATATTGTTTAATTTGAAGGATGCAATTAACCAAAATATTTTTGTGGCATTTAGAAAAAGCGGCAAGCACCGCGATAAGACGCGCAACCTCAAGCAACATTGCAACATCAGCGGTCAGAGTTGCGGATTATATTCGAGACCAAAACATCGTGCTTGGACCGCTCCAAACGGATTATACGGGGGTCGTTGCTGCCCGTTTGCCCGTGACTGCCCCCGTCGAAATACCGTCGAATGCAACAATGGACCAGCTTGGCCATATTGACAGCATGCTCGCCCAGCATGCTGCCGCCCGTCACCGCAAAAGTATCTTACAGTCAACCGACACGTACCGCAGGGTGCGTATGCGCCTTGGCACGATGGCCAGCTCCCCTGTGGACATTTTCCTCTCGGTGGAAGACCTGCGTGGCATTTTGGGAATTCCCCCGTTCGACTTCACACCAATATTTAGGGCGCCAGTAGTGGAAGAAATTCCGGTGCCCAGCGTCAATGTTGAGGACAGTGATCATATTAATGTATAATTTCAGATCATTCCATTAAAAATGTATCTTTGTCTAAATCTGTGGAATTGTAGCCGCAGTGACGGTACAAATTGAGTCCTATCTGCTCATCTTTTTTAGTGCATTCCACAAATGCTACATCTAATACTGACCGAATGTTGAAGCGGAATGCCATGGGATATTTTCCGACCCAGCGCTTCAGAAGGCTAAAACCAACTTCAATGGGATTCAACTGCGAGGAATGTGGCGGCAAAAAAAACAATAATGCGCCTCGGGCATGGACTGCGTCTTGAAGTTCTTTGTACATGTGAATTTTCGCGTTGTCACGATCAATATCGAGCGCGGCAATGGCCAAGGGTTCAAATACTGCAAAACTTTCCGGACCATGGCGTCGTGAAAATTTACACGGTCAAAAGTCCCTACATTAATTAATTATTAATGTGAATTTATCCCAAACAAAAAACTCCAAAAAAAAAAATCAATCATACCATCGACATATTCCCAAGACAAAAACCCTGCAGTCGTAAATGAAGCCAGAGCGGAAACTCCTTGACCACGAGAAAAGGGCACGTCCACAATCGCCTTTTGATTCCGCTTCGACCAGGCGTACTTGCGGATTGAGTCCCGGCCGTCCTTCGATGTCTCATCGACAAAGACCAGTTGATCAGGGTATGAGTAGTACGGGCTTAAGCGCCGATAGTAGTCCCGAAGTTCAAACTAAGCAGCCTCGCGGGCA
>NW_009798267.1:162301-166327 GCF_000520075.1 Aphanomyces astaci | reverse complement strand
CTCGTAGTGCGTTGCAAGGCACCATGTTGCGGTAAATGACGAGTTTTGGGGTTAGTACATAGTACAGTGTAGTTGACCAATGGACGTATAAGGAGGATGTTCATGTATATCACGGTGGACTGAATTTGGAGCTGGTTCGTACATACTAGGTAGTACACACTGCGCAGTTAGTTTGCGGATGGGGCCGATAGCTGGTGTCCCCCCGTGCTGTTAGGGTCACACTAAGCTCAGTACTTCGATAACGTTATGTTATTACTAGTAGTAGTTGCAACTGGCGATGCTGTTAGCAATTACTTGAAGTTTTTACTTCGAAGTACTTCTATTTCATAGAATACTCCAAGTACTTATATTAAATCAAGTCCGGGAGGGTTTCGTAAGAGTTTTCGTAACTACCCAATAATCAGACAATTGTTACAGCAACGGAGACACTTTGCCGCATTGGCCAGTACTATCGTATTCTCCAAACGTTACGAATTTTCCTTAATTCCCGGCCAGCAAATGGCCAATCACAATCATCGATGGACTATGATTGGACAAAATTGCATACTCTTGTATCAAAACTAGTACTTGTAAGATTTAATATTGAGCTTGTCGTAATAATATAGTTTTAATTTACATAACGTTACTCCTAGTTGCACTTAATTAAATTTAGTATGTCGACATGGGAACGGGTGGGGATTGGAGGAGAATGTCATCCACGCATAGTCCTTCGACCGACAAGAGTTTGCCACTGCGAAGGAGAACGACAATTTCAAGTCTTGATTCCGCAACGTGCAACGAAACTTGTGTGATCGGGTCTGTGTTCTTGGGCAGGTCGTAGCGAAGCAACACTCTGCGATCTTGGTAATGCAGCAAATGCAGACTTCCATCAACGTGACCCTGTAGCTCCAGTTCAGTCCCTAGGTGGGATATGACGGATATCGATGCCACATTTGCATGGGCGCTTGGCATTGCTCCGTGATGCAGTGCAAGGGACAACGACTCCACCGCTGTGTCGTGGGACCCTATGCTGAATACAACCCGCGCTGGTGCTTGCGGAAAGAAGAAACAGTTCTCCACGCTCATGTCCATGGGCACATCTAAGGAGCAACCTCCCAAGGTTTCTTGCGTCGACATCCCTTCAGCAGCGCCCAAATCAGGCATACATCATTCAAGTGATTTACTGGCCGGGAATTAAATTCACATAGGAAAATTTCAATTTTAGAAATTCGACGAGCAGATTAACGCAGCGAATTCTGCATCAGGGAGATGCGGGAACAAGACTCAAACACATCACTATGAAGAATTCAATGTCCTTGATTCCTTCAAATCGTGGTGTACCATTGTCGAGGGGATACATGCATCTTTATTCAAGTTGTCGTGTGTGAGTCAACCAGGAACTGAATCTGCCACGTCCGCGGAATCAAACGACGTGTACATGCGTGCGACAGTTACATATTATTATTCGCTTGAACATTTTTATGTTGATATTTGTATTAAGTTTGCGTATTTTTATTCATCTCCATAATTATTTACGTTTTGCCCAAACGATTTATACATCCTGCAGATTGCGCAGGCGTACATGCGGGAAAGGCGCGATGCAGGTCAGCGATTTCTCAATGCATATTGCACAACGGGTCACGAAACTCTCCATTCCTCATATCAACAACCAATACTATCAAGAACAAATTATTGCATGTCGCCTGAATCAACAGCTGTAGAGAAAGACAGCTTCGAACTTGGCAAATTCGTCGTATTTCAAGAACAAGCGTGTACATGCGGGTAAGATGCCTCATGCCAGAGTGAGCTGTGTATGTGCAGACCATGCTGCATAGGCTGAGCTAGTAATGGACTATCTTGTAGTACGAGTAGTATTGCTCTAAGTATTACACAGCTCGAGAAAAGCGTCCTCAAAGTTCGTCCATTTTCGATATATGCGCATGTCGACATGTCGTCGGAGTACCACAAAAACATGCACATGCACAATAAAAATATTGCATCCGCAAAAGTGATGAAATATCCGGAACTGTTGTGTTTTCAATGTGAAACGGCGCGAATTTTTTGAATGCAAGGCATCACACATGCAGATAGAAAGCGTGTCAGTACAGCAGCCAATGTCCCTCCCCAACAAGTTGGATGACTGCGAGGAAACTCCAGTTTCGCTTTCGCCAATCATGAATGCCTCGATTTTGGCCTTCCATAACTTCGTGTTATGATGAGTTTTCGCCAGTTCCCGCATCTCCCTGTTAAAGTGCTTGAACAGCTGTACTAGTACATGACGAACTTACCAGTCACTTTACCTTTCACTCTACCGTAGTACGAGTACTAACGTGACACCATTTTGCATTCTCGAATGACTGTCCAATTGTTTGACTTGATTATAGTATGCCAACTAGTTTCAAAACATCTTGATTTTTGCATTGACGTCTAGTAAGACATACTACCGGTAGTACATTTAGAGCCTGTTCCGAGTAAAATCTCAGACGAGGTTAAGCCAATCAAAACCTTGAATTTTTCAGTCCACCCCATTCGCAGACTTGTTTTTCCGAATGACCTCCAGGAGGTCATTCGCAAGAGAATGAGGTAGATATTTGTTTGATTGGTCTAAACAAAAGCATAGTATCACCAATCAGAGATTGGGCAACCTGACTTCCGATATATCCACATGGACGACGCTATAGCAGTGTGTGTCGCTGTTGCAGTTGCGTTTGATGCAGTATTCTCGACAATGGACGGTCGTAGTTTCCGCGCCCCCATCACCAACCACATCGTCATCCCGAGTAACACGTGGACCATCGTGCAGAACAGCCCCATCCACGACGCATGGTTCATACGACACCTGCGGTGCACGCGAGGCACGTACCAGCGCATCTGCCAAAACATCGAAGTTGCGTGGCAGCGCGTACACCCTCCTCTTCACCACCACAATACGATGAGCGTTAACGACCGCGTTGCATGCACCCTCCACTATCTCACTCACTCAGACGGATATGAGTCAACGGCCGCACTTTTCGGCATTTCCAAGACGCGAGCGTATGAGTACTGCAACCAAGTTGCTTTGGTTATTCAACTTTGCTACGTGTTGGAAACCATCGTGTTGCCGTCGTCGCGCGAGGAGTGGGAGGTTGTTCGCGTGGGATTCGAAGAACACGGCTTCCCAAATGCATATGGTGCTATTGATGGGAGCCTCATTCAAATCAAGCGATTTGAAGACTTTTATGGCTGGTATTGCCGTAAGGGTTTTCCGGCTTTTAACATGCAAGACGTTGTCGACCACCGCATGAGATTTATGTCGTACTCGCTGCGTTCAGGAAGCCAGAACGACAAAGCCATGTTCAACGAATCGTTATTTGGGCAAACGTGTCACACAAGAGTTCCCCCCGGAGGCTGTTTTCTTGGTGACGCTGGCTACAAGCTTTTCACGCACGTAATGACCCCGTATTCGATCGTCTCGAGCATGGCTACAGACGAAGCCAACTATAACTGGATCCACAGCCGTAGCCGCATGGTTGTTGAGCGCGCTTTTGGCCGTTGGAAAAACAAATTTCGCATTTTCAAGCATGAATTGTTGCACCACTGCCCCCACGACATGGCAAGATTGATTGAAGTTACGTTGGTCTTGCATAATTGGTACATTGACTACGACAACGAGGCTGTGGCTCCAACACAGCCTGAGACGTACCCCGGGTGGATGCATATCGGCGGTGACATTGTAGATGATGACGAGTTATTCCAAGTAGATGGTGCTGCAGCGGAGCGCGCTCGAGACACAATTAAAAACCATCTCTATGCTTTATTGTAGTGATATTAGTAAAACACTTTTTTCATTCGCAATTAGTACCCTGATGTCCCTACTAAGGACCGTATACGTATATATCTATATCCATATCACTAAGTCATACCACATATGTGAGGAATTACGCATGCATTAGAACTTAGTTTCCAGAAAAGCTAGAAGTTTCATTTGAACTTGGTTGGAACTATCGATGCTGGCCTTCGTGCTTTCAGCAACTTCCAAAAGTTTAGCCATTTGCACAGCCATGTCGG
>NW_009798267.1:157333-158853 GCF_000520075.1 Aphanomyces astaci | reverse complement strand
GTCGCCCGACATGTTCCTCCGCACAAGGCTTCCTCTGACGACCAAGTAGTAACGACTCGAGTGGAAAAGAATCAGAGATGTAATAGATTTCCTCGATTTTTATTGGTCGCTTTTTAACATCCAGCTTTATTGTGGAAAACTCAGTAAACCTCCTTGTTTTGATTCTTTTTTGGCAGGCACCCTCGCGGCTGTCGACTACTGTGAAGAGCTTACGCGTACCGTACAGTACCGGTACCGTAATTTTTGGGAAGCTCTTCAGATCATTGAGGCCTCTAATTGGCTAGACAAGGTTTCAGATCGCGGCGATAAGTGGTACCATATCAGATAGGCATGCAATACCTATCCAATTTTAAATATCTACCCGTGGGTACTTGAAGTTAAAATAGCTGGCACCCAAAACAATGGTCATTTGATCTTGTAGTTTGTAAGAGAAATCACGTCGAACATATTTTAACCTCCCTGGGTCGAAATATGTAGCATGCAAATCAATTCAAGTACTGGGTTGTTATTGAGAAGGACAGTAATAGTACCTTTCTACCCGGTAGAAGATCGGATGCAGGTACCGGTACCAGTACTGTACTGTACATCGAATACGTAGTATACGGTGCACAGCGAATACCAGGATATAACAAATGCCGTCAGTTCTGCCAGGAGAAGATCAACAAGCGTGCAACATGAGAGCCTAGATTCTTATATCACGGCTTGTGAAAGACATGTTAACGTTGCAGTAATTCCATGTACCCTGTACAGTATGTACCTGTACGTTAGTGCGTGTAATTTCAATGGGTGTGTGTTTTACGGTATTTCGCCCGACGAAAGTGATTTGATATTTTGACTCTGTTCCCCGTCGTCGTCGTCGTTTAGTTTTGATGTCTCCAATTGGTTGAAAGTTGGCCAATCCGACATCATTTCTGTGACACTTCGAAGCAGGTTACAATTAAAATACAGAGTAGTACTCGATTTGCAAAATAATATTGATCATACAAATTGCTAGATATTTGAAGAGTACCACTTGGCAATTATTTCCGTCGTTATCTGCAATGTGCTTTGCACTTCTTTTGGCGTCTGCCTTACGTGCCTTAAGCCTTTGTCGACAATAGTGAGGATACTCCTCACTCAGCCCGTCCGGATACAGAGTGGCGTTACTTTAATCAAGTCAAGCCAAAATATCCTCACTCCACGGGAAAGCGGGTTGTGAGGATATTACAGTACTGAACTCATTCGATTTGATTGGCTGAGTTTTTCAATAAAAATACACCCGCACCCATTTCAAAAGTTCGCCATGATATCATCTGAGCTTCGTCTTGACATATACTTGGTGTTTAGCCGAGCGGTCAAGGTACCCGTCGTAGGACAAGTGTTAGATTACGCGTGAGTTCAAACCTCACTAAGTCATTTTTTTGCTACCAATATTTCAAAGGTGTGCACTGGAAATCGAAGTACATCGCCGGCTAAACTCGGTATTGGTCGGCTCATCAACGGCGAGCGAGCTAGTAGAGGAAGGTAGAGCTGTATAGAAG
>NW_009798267.1:156098-157233 GCF_000520075.1 Aphanomyces astaci | reverse complement strand
AATGCTCAACGATTGACTGTTTAATGTAGATTATAGAACGTTATACGTAAGCTTACTGTTAACTCAAACAATCGTGACAATCGCATCAATAGAATCTGCGCGAGAAGTCGGCAAAGGGTCAATCAGTGTATACTGGTACTTACAAAATTATACTATTAATAGTAAGCTTATTGACAGTAGTCGACAGCCGCGAGGATGCCTTTGGCAAGAACTTTAGCTACAAAAACGCAATAAAGAAATGTTGAATATGAAATTGTAGCGCTGGGAAGACGCTAAAAAACTATAAAACAAACAGGTCTTGAAACAGCATACACGCTCAGATATGATACCGCAAAAGTTTAAAACCTTTCGAATCTCACTCTATTATCAAATAAACTCTTGCATATAATACTAACAATTGAGAGACAGCCAAAAATACAATAAAACTTCAATCATTACACATGCAAACTCACACTGGCTCTGATACTCGACACCAGCCTCACATACCAACGATGCCCACTGATCCCCACCAACCAAGCGGCATCGAACGAGCCATCGAGTTTGTGAAGCGTTCGCGCTCCCGATACGTGTCAAAGAACGAGATACTCGACATGCTAATGGTAAACGCACAGCTTCGCAAAGAAGGTACCGCTGCAGCCAGCAGCACAGCCGCCCGCTATCTACGGCGCAAGGAACAGTTGGTCTAACAGGTTTGGAAAGAGTTTGTCGACAAGGGCACCACAACGACCAAGCCCCAAGCGTCGCCCGACATGTTCCTCCGCACAAGGCTTCCTCTGACGACCAAGTAGTAACGACTCGAGTGGAAAAGAATCAGAGATGTAATAGATTTCCTCGATTTTTATTGGTCGCTTTTTAACATCCAGCTTTATTGTGGAAAACTCAGTAAACCTCCTTGTTTTGATTCTTTTTTGGCAGGCACCCTCGCGGCTGTCGACTACTGTGAAGAGCTTACGCGTACCGTACAGTACCGGTACCGTAATTTTTGGGAAGCTCTTCAGATCATTGAGGCCTCTAATTGGCTAGACAAGGTTTCAGATCGCGGCGATAAGTGGTACCATATCAGATAGGCATGCAATACCTATCCAATTTTAAATATCTACCCGTGGGTACTTGAAGTTAAAATAGCTGGCACCCA
>NW_009798267.1:153218-154504 GCF_000520075.1 Aphanomyces astaci | reverse complement strand
GTCGCCAAGTCCTTGCAAGCTTGCATACGCCGTTAGCATCTCTGCGTAATACGAAGGCTTGGGCACTGGTGTGACGTTGCCGGTCTGGACCAAGGCGCGTTGGATAACCATAAACTCTGCACGAAGCTTTCGCAGCTTGTTCTTAATCGAGTCGGCGTCAACCTATACATCGATTTTAATGCAACATTCATAAATACTAGTAGTTTACATTGATGATTTGGTTCGTTGCGATGTTGAACTGCACGGTCAATCTTTCCCAGAGCAAGCTGAGTTGCTTTGCCGATCTGCTGCCATTGAACGCGTTGCGGTACGCATTGAAGCGAAGCTCTAGCAACGCGACCACCATAGAGTCCGTGTACTCGACAGGGGTGCGCTTCCTATGAGCGAGGTTGTCTACTTCATTGCCCATCCCTGAAGATGATCCGGCCACGCGATGCTCGAGTGCTTGGATGTGTGCAAGAAGCTCGGCCTTGGTCGAGTTCTTCTTGGTCATTTGGTTGACTTTTGTTGCCACCACTAAATGTGGATTCAGTGGTGGTGTTACTGGACGTGATTTGGTGTGGAATGGTTGGCTTATAATATTAGCCAATTAGATCATTAGCTATGGTTGTGTCGCAACCTCGAACGAGATGAAAAAAAATCGCCACCCCATTTGTACCCCGTCTGAGATTTTACTCGGAACAGGCTCTTATTGACTTGGATTTTCTTAACTGTATTTGCGATTTAATCATCACCTTTTTCAAAGTGATGAATGTTTTAGATACTGTGTCTACTGGTACGGAAATAACTGCCAAGTGGTACTGCGCAGAATCTTGGAATATTAATATGCAAACGCCATCACTTGAAATGTGGATAATTTCACACATTCTAGCCAATGGGTGACTGTTTTCACCACGACGGCACACATGATGTAATGTCAAGTTTGTATCAGCAAATAATAGAAAATGGCAAGTATTCTGTATCACGACCAGTCGTTTGTTCATAATATCGAACACGAACAAGAAATTAATTGTAAGTGATGTATACTCGCCGCAGTTACCAAATGCTCAACGATTGACTGTTTAATGTAGATTATAGAACGTTATACGTAAGCTTACTGTTAACTCAAACAATCGTGACAATCGCATCAATAGAATCTGCGCGAGAAGTCGGCAAAGGGTCAATCAGTGTATACTGGTACTTACAAAATTATACTATTAATAGTAAGCTTATTGACAGTAGTCGACAGCCGCGAGGATGCCTTTGGCAAGAACTTTAGCTACAAAAACGCAATAAAGAAATGTTGA
>NW_009798267.1:145236-147149 GCF_000520075.1 Aphanomyces astaci | reverse complement strand
GGAATTACATGAATCACCTTACACACGAAGGCGAATCATAATTGCAAATACGAAATACTAGTATGCCACTACCTCACTACCAAAGATGTAGCAATAACGACGTGTGAGGGTTTCCATCATCATGCAATTAAACAGCATAAGGCGCGTACAAAGGGCATTGTTGGTGAGAGGATGGCATATTTGCTGACGATAGAGCGTTGTGTTTTAGTCGTATTCACAGTGAGATGATAGTACGCTGCAGTGTTGCAGTCATATCACAGTGAGGGTAAGGCACATTACTGAACATTATGTTATACTCACATCTATTAGTGAGGGGGTAGTACATAAAGATAGTGTTGTAGGCATATCCACAGTGAGGGATGTCGAATTTACTGTGAGGGGATAGCATATTGCTGTGTTGTTGCAACGTCCACAGTGAGGACGTTGCAACCCCACAGGAATATGCTATCCCCTCACAGTAAATTATGACAAAGCGTTGTGTTATAGTCACATCTATAGTGAGAGAATAGTTCATAACTGCAGATTGTGTCGTGTTGCAGGCACATCCACAGTTAGGGGGTGTCATTGACTATGAGGGTATAGCATATTGATCTGTTTTCGCCATGTCCACAGTGGGGGGGAGATATTACTGATGATACAGCGTATCGTTATAGTCATCTAGAATGAGGGAATAGTATATAACAGAAGATAGTGGGTGATATTGTAGGCATATCTACAGTGAGGGGGTGTCGTTCACTGTGAGGGGATAGCATATTGCTATGCTTTTACCACGTCCATAGTGAGGGCAGAACATTGCGGGTGACATAGCGTTGTGTTATAGAATAAGGGTAGTACATAACTGAAGATAGTACATAACTGAAGATAGTGTGATGTTGAAGGAAACGGTGAGGGGAGGTCCAGTTGCGTTTAGACATATCCTCAGCGAGGGGGCGACATAATGCCGATGGTAGAGCGTTTCAGTTACATACACAGTGATGGAATGATTCACTGCTTATGATAGAGTGTTGCGTTGTAGTCTCAAGCATTTGAAAATAGAGCATCGTAGTCAACATTCATATATACCCTCAATCATAGGATATGTATGTAAGTAATGGGGGATTCGAATTTGTATTGCATTATAACGGGCGCCAATGCGACCTGTGAAGAGCAATGTAGGGGGTGTAGGTCGCATTGATGATTTCTACACAATTCCTGTCGCTGCAGAATCCTCAGAAGGTTGTATCGCGTGTCAAGTGAACTTTCATGAATAGGCCATACGAGGAACTGAGTGAAGTCATATATTGGGGGGGTCAAGTGGTGTCAAGACTAGTGTTCATGTGGGTTTAATACACGCTTCTTGAATACATGCGCCCTCATTCGGTATCTAGGAGGAGTATACAAGACGAATCACATTATAATCGACAAGTTGAATGTTATTTTCATCTCGGATAGAGCTTAGGTGTTGATGCAAACACAATGCACAATCCTCCACGATGAATAGATATACTAGTAAGCAGTCATGTTGAGGATGTTGTTGTCTTGCGCCGGTGTTCGCAACCGACGACTACCGTGTTCACAACGGTGACCTCGATGACAAATCCAAAAGTAACTTCATTATCCAGTCAGTCAGTCAGTTCCCTCCTATCACTTCACTACTCTCTACAAAGTCATGCATCGTACAGTGTACCATCAGCTCGGAACATACGCCGCTCCGATCCAGGTCATATTTCACACTCTTCAAATGTCGTTCGTGTCCAACATTCGGCTACCCACACTCAGGCACGGGGAGTCGAACAGAGGCTCGGCCGATAACAGATGTATGATCCGCGAAACTCATAACCACCAGCAGGGCCATGAAATTGTATTATAGTATGCTATTGCTGCTTGAGAGTACTCATCCTTTAGTGTTTTCATATACTTAATTCTCCTCATAA
>NW_009798267.1:134450-139160 GCF_000520075.1 Aphanomyces astaci | reverse complement strand
GGTTGTATCGCGTGTCAAGTGAACTTTCATGAATAGGCCATACGAGGAACTGAGTGAAGTCATATATTGGGGGGGTCAAGTGGTGTCAAGACTAGTGTTCATGTGGGTTTAATACACGCTTCTTGAATACATGCGCCCTCATTCGGTATCTAGGAGGAGTATACAAGACGAATCACATTATAATCGACAAGTTGAATGTTATTTTCATCTCGGATAGAGCTTAGGTGTTGATGCAAACACAATGCACAATCCTCCACGATGAATAGATATACTAGTAAGCAGTCATGTTGAGGATGTTGTTGTCTTGCGCCGGTGTTCGCAACCGACGACTACCGTGTTCACAACGGTGACCTCGATGACAAATCCAAAAGTAACTTCATTATCCAGTCAGTCAGTCAGTTCCCTCCTATCACTTCACTACTCTCTACAAAGTCATGCATCGTACAGTGTACCATCAGCTCGGAACATACGCCGCTCCGATCCAGGTCATATTTCACACTCTTCAAATGTCGTTCGTGTCCAACATTCGGCTACCCACACTCAGGCACGGGGAGTCGAACAGAGGCTCGGCCGATAACAGATGTATGATCCGCGAAACTCATAACCACCAGCAGGGCCATGAAATTGTATTATAGTATGCTATTGCTGCTTGAGAGTACTCATCCTTTAGTGTTTTCATATACTTAATTCTCCTCATAAGCTTGCTGGAGTCTACGAGTATCAACGTGCATGCTCAAAATGCGTGGGAAATGACTTGCTTGGTCGATCCCCGATCAATATACCTTATTGAGGAATATTTGTGTGTATAGAGGAAGGTAGGCCTTGTCTTGGTTGTGAAGTACACTTCAATGCAAGAATTAGTCGCGTGAACAGTTTCAAGTTGGCTGCAAATGAAAAGTGGTAAAAAATGTGGTCGTGGTGAGGAACGAACTCACGCAGGGTATACTTTCGGTACAGTTACGTACCTAGACCTCTCGGCTATAATGCAAGTACGTTTGAATAGAAAGGTCTACAGTATACGGGTACTAGTATGTGTATGGAGCTCGACGACGACGACACCAACCAGTATTTTTATTGTATTTTTATATAATATCATTGGCTTTAAGGAGATCAAAAATACACGACCAAGCCTGACAGCCAATAAGAACACTACGTTGGATACCACATGGTTTGAATTGTACGGATATGTATAATGAAACCAAGATAAAAAAGTTCAAGGAGGGAGGGCAATTAGGAGCAAAATCTCGAGTTTGGCCACTTGGTCGACAAAGACTTAACAGTAAAGAGTGGTACTTCTGCTGTAACTGTGTTACTCCTGAGTACAAAGTTGAATAAATACCTGGTGTTTTAGCTAATTCACTGGGGTTTTATAAATGCCAAATAACTCTGAGCAATAATAATCACATGTGATGCTGAAGTGACCAAAGTGACCAAAACACCTTGGCTGTTTTCCATCGCGTAGTACATGCTACCTGCATGTACTACGCGATTGAACAAGAAGATGGCGTGGTTTTTTACGATGTGCCACCATACGTACATTGTTGTATGGTAGAACTTCGACGCAATGTGTCATTTGTAACATCAAAAGTTGTTCATGATGGATGACCAGTGAATTGTGCAATTTGGTCCCGAGAATAGATATAACTTCGATTTGCACTTTTCAAATGTTCAAAAATGAGGGAGGTGCATAAATGACCTCCCTATAATTACATTCTGTAACGAAACGTGATCCTAAATCACTGTACGGATTATCTAAAACACTGGGGTCGATGTAACAAACACCCAGGTTTATGGTGTGAATAGCCAAAACGAGTGAAAAGCCCGGCAACTCACAGTCAACAAATGCATTTTCCACAGCTTCAATATTTTCCCCGATTGAATGAAGACACTTTTGATACTGCAGATTTTGAATAACGTTAAAAATCCTTAAGTTCAGTATGCTGATGTTCGATACCCCCGCGTTTCGCAACAAAGCGGTGGTAACTTGACAATGGGGCCTTGCTTTGTCGTGTTGAATACACACGCCACACTGCAGGTCACCGGCTGGGAAACGCTCTAAAATAGCAGGCACGACATTGCCAACAACTCTGGCTTCATATACATCCCCATTGACGCTTTGGGGATGTTTATGAAGCCATAGTTGTTCCCCATTGACGCTTTGGGGAATTTTGAGGATCCCCTGGGACGGTTCTTGCTTGTTCGCTGAGCAGCCACGACCTCGACATAAGGCCATACGCCAATCTTGCCATCGAAAATCTTCCTTTTGGAGTAGTCGTAGCGAGGACGGCAGATAGCGGCCAAAAACATTACTTTCGTGATTAAGTTCTTTGACTTGGCCGCTTGCAACGCCATTTCTTCATCTTCGTACACGTAAAACTTTCTTTTGATTTTCGTCAAGAAGAACCATTTTTCCATAATATGCACAATGTCTTGCATACTGGTGAAAACATGGCCTCCTTTTGACGAAGGTCGAAGAAAGCTTTTCGCAAACCCCGTTCGCGTGATCTTGTTGTCGTCTGTGAGAATGGGCTTGTCGTAGCTTGATCGACCCTTGAGTGTTCCGACTTCCTTGATGTGTCGGAAAAGAGTTGTCTTTGGTATCTTGCTTTGTGATGCCAACGTGCGGATAGTTTGTCGGTTGAAATGGGGTACGGCCTTCACCGCATCTTGGATCGCATCATTTGTTCGGAGCCAGAATTCCCTAACACAGTTTTCCCTTATCATCTTATACTCATAAAAATAGATAGTGCTTGTCAAAAAATAAAATAATAGAAATCATACCCTTGATTTTCGACGCAACGACAGCGACCCCACCGTTGCACCTCTCCGAGAGGCGTCCTTGCTTCCACACGCGCGTGACGGTCTACGGCTGAAAATGGAAGCGCTTGGCTACTCCTTGAGTGTTCCGTATGGAAGCTTGCCGCCAACAGAGCATTCCAGGAGCTTGAGGTGAGGTGAGGTGTATTAAGGAGCTTATACAGGCAAAGCGTCTATAAGTGTGAGGATCAACCGGGGTTGAAGGCGAGGTCGCCGTCGAGAAAATCGTATAAGGTCGCGAGATCGCGTGGGGGGAGTGGCGTGCTGTGTTCGGTAAGGAGAGACGAGAAATCCCGTGCGAGGTCTGGCGCGCGTTTGGATAAGTAGTCCGCAGCTTGATTACCGTCACGGAGGCGGTGAGCCCATGTGCAGCGAAAACGTGCGGCCTATACACGTGCTGAGCGGTAGAGTTCGCGCAGGCCGGGGTGCCTAAGGTGGTAGACTCCTTGCATCTGGCGTAGAACGAGCTGACTGTCGCCAAAAATGGTGAGGTGCGTGAAACCCCTGTCCGCAGCAAGCTGGAGGCCGTGAATCAACCCATAGTATTCGGCGATGTTGTTCGTGGTCGGTTCCGGGAAGTAGTGCGCCGCATACTCACAAAGTAGCGGCTCAGCAGGGGCCATTGCGACCGCTCCGGATCCGCCACAACCTTCGTCCATGCGGGCAGCTCCATCGAAAAACACCGCACCTTCCTTACGCATTTGGGTCTGTCCGCGTGGAGGAGAGGGGGGGGTGGACTAAGAAGAGACTGCACCGTAAGATGAGGTCATGATACAGGTCCGCGCGGAGGCGGTGCCGGCGTTGGGCGTGGTAGGTGGTTAAGGCTTGGAAATGCGCCTGGAGAAGGTAAGGGAAGGAAACCGGCGGCGGGATACGGCTGGTGTTGTCGTGTAGCGCTGCGCAGCGGTCGTTCCACAGGGTACGGAGTGTGAGTGCTCGGATGAGCTGCCACGCTTGATGGGTCAGGTTGTCTTGAGCGGTGCAGTGGGACGTCCAGTTTGGTGAATGGAGTAGCCATGGTGCAGCTGGGGGCTGAGTCCCGTGGAGGAGGGAGGTCTGTAGGTCGTCTGTGTTGGGGGTGGTGGTGGGTCGAACCAGATGCGGAGGGTGATGGTCCAGAGGTAGCGTGCCCGACCACAGAGCCAGAAAGTGTGTGCGGAACTATCGGCCGCGCCGCAGAATGGGCAGTATTCCAGGAGCTTGGCGTACATCGTGCAGCGTTGGTCGTGCTTCAAGTTTTCCTGGGCGCTGCTGGATCGTTGGCAGGTTGGACGGACCACTGTAGCGATGTGACAGGTGGGTTAACGGCTTGCCACCACCTTGCCCGCACCCAGCTCCTAAGTACCTGGCTCATAACGCACCCTAGCTCATGCTTGCCTGGGAACGTGTCTCAAGGGCAAGTATAGCTTAGAATCGCTAGCCTAGTGAAGTTCCCAATGTCTCAACCGCACCCGCATCCACTGTATACAAAAATGCATATTAGTGTAGAAGTAGTGAAGTAGATTAAGAAGATTTCATAGTGATGAGGATTAAGGAGATCTTTGTAGATCTTCAGTTAATTCATTGTGCATTTTGCCCTCAACTACACACGCTTCCTCCCGCAGTGCTACACACGTTGTCCCATCTAGGCCATGCCACACCGCCGATAGGAACATGAGATTGGTCATGAATCATTTGCTCTCAATCGAAAGATGTGGGGGCCGTTCTCCTGAGAGTAGGTACAACCAGGATCGGATTGGTGTTGCATGGAACCACTTCTCATCCACATGTAGGTAGTCTTAGATGTAATGGAACGCGTAAGTGTCGCTGGGCTGAGCAAGGTCGGTGGCGCACTTGATGCGAGCAGTCTTGTTCACATCTGTTACCTTGTTATTGACATGAGAGTTGTATTTC
>NW_009798267.1:119839-133799 GCF_000520075.1 Aphanomyces astaci | reverse complement strand
GGGTGGTGGTGGGTCGAACCAGATGCGGAGGGTGATGGTCCAGAGGTAGCGTGCCCGACCACAGAGCCAGAAAGTGTGTGCGGAACTATCGGCCGCGCCGCAGAATGGGCAGTATTCCAGGAGCTTGGCGTACATCGTGCAGCGTTGGTCGTGCTTCAAGTTTTCCTGGGCGCTGCTGGATCGTTGGCAGGTTGGACGGACCACTGTAGCGATGTGACAGGTGGGTTAACGGCTTGCCACCACCTTGCCCGCACCCAGCTCCTAAGTACCTGGCTCATAACGCACCCTAGCTCATGCTTGCCTGGGAACGTGTCTCAAGGGCAAGTATAGCTTAGAATCGCTAGCCTAGTGAAGTTCCCAATGTCTCAACCGCACCCGCATCCACTGTATACAAAAATGCATATTAGTGTAGAAGTAGTGAAGTAGATTAAGAAGATTTCATAGTGATGAGGATTAAGGAGATCTTTGTAGATCTTCAGTTAATTCATTGTGCATTTTGCCCTCAACTACACACGCTTCCTCCCGCAGTGCTACACACGTTGTCCCATCTAGGCCATGCCACACCGCCGATAGGAACATGAGATTGGTCATGAATCATTTGCTCTCAATCGAAAGATGTGGGGGCCGTTCTCCTGAGAGTAGGTACAACCAGGATCGGATTGGTGTTGCATGGAACCACTTCTCATCCACATGTAGGTAGTCTTAGATGTAATGGAACGCGTAAGTGTCGCTGGGCTGAGCAAGGTCGGTGGCGCACTTGATGCGAGCAGTCTTGTTCACATCTGTTACCTTGTTATTGACATGAGAGTTGTATTTCACGATTAGATCACGTCTGTAGTAGTCCTTGAGTGTCCTTGGTATTCCGATGGCATGGGCAATTACAGTACATGAGTGTTGTTCGCTGCGACGCTGGAACAGCACGTAGACGATCTGTGAGGTCAGTGTACTTCTGTTTACGCCCGACACGTACGTTTTAGGCTTACTATGCTCTCACATATCATTTCGCACATGTGCAAGTTGTATCCACTGCGTGACATGTTGGCATGCTGCCATATCTTGGTAATAGTAAGTGGATTGCCTCCAAAGATTCGAGGCACTTCAGTTATGGCCCCTCGTTTAAGCTTGCATGGCTTAAACGAGGTAAGAGGAGGTGGTCCGCGACAGGACGTCGCTGGTCCGCGGTCAACCTTTCATGAAACGCGGGATTTTGCATCTCAAGTTTGCCGCTCAAACTTGATCAACATTCTGATTTTCGGATAACTATCCCATTTATCTGTATGGACTTGTCTTGCTTTAAGTATCTGCTTTTAAAAACGACGTGCTGAATTCGATTTGCTGTTTTTTTATGCCTTCAAGGCAAGTAACTTCGTTGTCTTCAGTACTTAATGAGGATGTCTTCAGATTTTTAAATTCACATTGGAAATAGAAGTACTACTATTTATACTAGTAATAGTACTGGATATAGAATGTGGTACTATTAATACAGTAGTTGTGCGTTGCATGTCAAAAACCCAAGGACTCGTGGTCCAAGTCCTTGGGCCACGAGTCAGAACCATGCAGAACAATACAAAGACCTTCCCTATTGCCATTGGCCACATGTGGTATCAAGGTATAATTCCCTTAGAGCAACAGTTGTAATGTTGCTTACGTCATCATTTCCCTTCAAATGAACCAGTAGCCCTGTAAGCTCGGAACCCCCGGACCTCTTGTGTTGCTATTCCCTCGGTTAAGTTGCATCACCAGTGGTTCGCTATCGCTAACCTCTGAAATGCACTTACCCGTAACCCCAAGCTGGAATGTGTATTTTTCGTTTACATTGCATTTGACTATGACATACTTGTACTACTGTAGTAATAGGAACAGGTGCGATGATTACAGTGAAACTGTTCTTTTAGGGAATTACTAGCAAGTATGACAAGTGCAAAATCGCTTCAAACGTCGCACATTGTTGAGAGCGTATCGTAACGTTCAAAAAGTCAATCAGTGGTGGTGGTATATACTGAGTACGACCCAGGAGCGACATCCGTTGGTTGCATGCCACTTCACACAGTTCCCAGCACTTCTGTAATACTACAGTACTGTACTTCGAAGTACTAGTACTACCAGGTAGTTAGTACTACGTAGTACTTCGTAGTTTATTGTACAGTAAATGGATAATCCTTACTGTAGTAAGGACATTACATCATAATGCACGGTATATCGCGGCACAGGACACAATACTGTATAATTTCGACGCATTGTCAATCTATACGTATACCGGTAACTCATTGCATACAAGTACTAGTACATATTGGGTAGCCTATCCCGACCTTGAGACGCTCTCGACATGTCACTTTGCTCGTTAGCACTTACTAGTACTAGTAGCTCTTCTACTGTTGCATATATCGAGTCTGATGTCATATGGTCGTATTGTTTGCGGACGACACACCTTCATTTCCAATTCACCAGCAATGGTATCAAAGGCATTCCAAGTAGCGGCAACCGTGCTGGCGTTGGCGGTGGACATCGTGTCAGGGCAAACGTGTTCGGAATTTCGCAACGTAGACTTCGACGGGTATGACATCTCGACCACGAACCGAGCGAATCCGACCGAGTGCTGCGCTGACTGCGAAATCACGCCCAATTGCAAGCTGTACAACTGGTTTGACGGAGTGTGCTACCTCAAGTCCGCCCAGGGCTCGTCCATTCTACTCCCAGGGGCCGTGTCCGGCATCCTTGGCATGGTCTCTGCCCCCACTACATCCAAACCAATCCACTCGACGTGTTCGATTCTTCCCGATGTCGACTTGGATGGTGGAGATATTGGGGCCACGTATCAATCCGATCCCGCCAACTGTTGCGCAGACTGCAAAAGCACGCTAGGATGCAAAGCATACAACTGGTTTGATGGGGTATGTTACCTCAAAAATGCCCGAGGTAACTCCTACCCGTTGCCCGGGGCGGTCTCAGGACTCATCGCGACAGCTCAGCCAACGACTCTCCCCCCTCCTCCCGCCTCTACCCCTAAACCTACTCCCACGCCTACTACAGTCCCAATTCCTGTGCCCACTCCCAAGCCTACTCCTGCCCCTACGCCTGTACCTACCCCGAACCCTACACCTAAACTCACCCCAGTCCCTACTCCTGCACCTGCGCCCAAACCTACACTGGTGCCTACCCCAGTCCCAACTCCTGCACCTACATCCAAACCCACACCTGTGCCTACATCAGCCCCTTCCCCTGCACCTACACCCAAACCTACACTGGTGCCTACCCCAGTCCCAACTCCTGCACCTACATCCAAACCCATACCTGTGCCTACCCCAGTCCCTACTCCTGTGCCTACACCCAAACCTACTCCTGTGCCTACCCCAGTTCCTACTCCTCCACCTACCCCAAAACCCACACGTGTGCCTACCCCAGTCCCTTCTCCTGCACCTATACCCAAACCTACACCCAAACCTACCCCAGTCCCAACTCCTGCACCTACATCCAAACCCACACCTGTGCCTACCCCAGTCCCTTCTCCTGCACCTACACCCAAACCTACGCCCAAACCTACACCCAAACCTACACTGGTGCCTACCCCAGTTCCTACTCCTCCACCTACCCCAAAACCCACACCTCTGCCTACCCCAGTCCCTACTCCTGCACCTACCCCCAAACTTACTCCTGCATCTACCAAGCCCACTCCTGTGCCTACACTAGCCCCAACGCCTGCACCCACAACCACAATCGTCCCTTCCTGTCCCCGTATTCGAAAGTCCTGGGATGCACTCACCGCTGCCGAAAAAGAAACGTTCGTGTCCGCGATAGAGATCGCCATGGATCGTGGACTGTACCAAAAGTTTGTCCTCATTCACCAAGAGCAAATGGGCAACCGCGAGGCGCACGGCACGTGCGTGTTTCTGTTTTGGCATCGCAAGTTCCTCCTCGGGTTTGAAAACATGCTGCGCAGTCTCGGGGACCAATACAAGTGCCTCACCCTTCCGTACTGGGACTACGTCCAAAACTACGCGACCATGCAAAACACTCCCCAAGCCCAGCGATGTACCTCGATTGAAACCTGCTCCCCCATCGCGACCGGATTGGGGGGCTCCACCCGCGGGTCAGTTTTCCGGGGGTCGATTTTTGGCTACACATTCCCGAGCAACCGCTGCGTCAACCAACGTCCTGTGAACCACATGTGCACTACCCCTGGCTCTGCTTCTTGTCCGAAATGCACCCCTCGCGGCAACTGGGCTAACACTGCCATGATTTCAGACATGGGGATTGCCAACGTTCGCCAAAGCGTGCTAGGGGGCTCCAACATCCTAACCGTTTCGGACAACATTGAAAACTCGCCCCACAACATGATTCATGCCACTTTGAACGGTCCGATGGCCAACGCCCAGATGTCCCCCGTGGACCCCATCTTTTTCATGCACCACAACACGATCGACTTGCTGCATACCATCTACTACCACTGCAAAGTCGAGTCGCTCAACTTGAGCGACTTGCAGCAGCAAAACGACCTCCGGTCGTTCCAGGGATGCTCCACCAGCAACGGTGAAACCGTCGGGCCGACGTCCTCGCTTCGCATGCGACTGGTCGTTTCGGGCCAAACGATTGAAGTGGCCAACGACCCGCTCATTGGGTCGTTCTTCAAGGACTTGCCCACGCAGTACTACAAACTCACGGACGCCCGTCAATTGGGCTACTCGTTTGATATTAAGGGACTGCTGGGGGACATGTACACCACATGCGGAAGCAGTAGTAGCTCCACCGGTGGCATCGAGAGCGTTCAAGAAGTGAGCCATGCCAACGTGACCATTGACCACGTTGTCGAGCCAGTCGTGCTGGCAGAAAACCAAAACGTGCTGGCGTTCGAAGACGCCGTCCTCGCCCAAGCCGACAGCCAAGGACTGACCACGGACGAAGCGTACTTGGAGGTGCAAAAGATGAACTTGTTGCTGCAGGAGAATTGCATGCCGGGCTCCGTCGCGGACTTTACGCCAGAGTTCAAAGCCGAGTGGCACATCACAGGATCGTCCAAGTCGTTTGCCCTTTTGCAGGACATCAAAAGTGGGACCAATCCCGTCCGCATCGAGCACTGGCAAGACATCCTCTCCAAGTTCTACAACTGCCGCGGTGACGTCAAGGAAGTTGTTTAGAAACTTACTACTAAAATGTACTGGTACACTAGTAATACCCCCGCATCATTACTACTACTAGTACACCATTTTGCAGTAAAGTTGGACGAATGCCCGATGTATTTGGCCGTGCACCCGATATATTTGGTGGTGTGCCCGATATAATTAGCCATGTGCCCGTTTAATTTGGTCCGCCGAGGTCGTGTGCCCGATATATTTGGCGATGTGCCCGATATAATTAGCCGTGTGCCCAAGTAATTGGACATCTGCCCGATGAATTGTGTCGTGTTCCCGATGAAAATAGAATAACTCAAATTAAAAATTGAACTCAATTAAAAAATGCAGTCGAAATGATACACATAACATCCTCGTTTTGGCATCACATGCCAACTTCCAAGTCGTCCATGGCCTCCGCGCGTCCGTAAAAGTATTCGAGGCGTAGCGCGTATCGATTCAAACGGATAGCATCGACCGACCCCTATTCAAACTTTTAAGAAATGCAATAATGCTGCGAAACTTATCCTCGATAACCTGTTCACCAATTCGCTCGAGATATTGTATTCGGAATTCATCGCGAGTCAAACCATTCGGTGGTGGGCCCATGAACGCGGCTAGTCGCTCACGCCGGAGTGTCTTGATTTGGGCTTTCATCGACGACCACAAATTCTCGATCGGATTCAACATTAATTTCGAGCAGTACTTTTCTTTATCCCGTTGGCGAACGCCACGGTTTTCCAGTCGTCGTCGTTTCTGAACGCTGCGACGACTCGTAGCTTTGCGGAAAGAGGTATGCGTTTGTAGGAGCCTCGTGGCTACCGAGGGGGTTATCTAGTACTTCAATTGGCACTACATGTATTACCGGAGTTCGCGGGGGTGCAACGACGTCCATGCTGTGCGTAACTTGGCGATTTGAATAATGAGCATTCAGAATGCTGGAGGAAAGCGCGCGTATTATGAACTTAAACTATACTTTACTCAAGTATAGTTTTCGAATTCTAGGCCTTCGCGCGTTTTCCTCCGAACTTCAACCACATGATGTTTCCACTGAAACTGATTTGCACTCCATGGAATATAATTATTTGAGTTATTCTATTTTCATCGGGCACCCGACACAATTCATCGGGCAGATGGCCAATTACTTGGGCACACGGCTAATTATATCGGGCACACCGCGAAATATATCGGGCACACGACCTCGGCGGGCCAAATTAAACGGGCACATGGCTAATTATATCGGGCACACCACCAAATATATCGGGTGCACGGCCAAATACATCGGGCATTCGTCCAACTTAACTGCAAAAAGGTGTAGTTACTACGAAGTACTGTACTGCAAGCTCAGTACAATACTGGTACTCCCGTAGTAACAGTTAAAACGCCGTGACGCCCTTGGTGTGGTGCCTGGGGGGTTCCCTACCGGTTACAGTATAATTTCTGGAGCTAAACATGTAGCATCACAGTGCTTTACAGTTAATGGAGACATGAATCTCAGGAAGGAATTTGCACAGCGAGACTAGCTGACTTCGTGTAATTTCTGGAAAATGGTTCAATTAAAAAAATGACAAGGTGTTACAGGGAGATGCAGGAAATGAACGAAAACTCGCGATTATCTCGCATGTCAACTAAGTCTGTCCTTCATGCAGCATGCTAACGTTACTTCAAAGTGTTGATTTCATACGTGAGAACACGAGGATGTTGGGATGCAAGTACATCGGTGGTGTATACCGGTTTACCAGATCTCCTCCGACACCTTGTATTAGAACGGTATTTTATCCGAGTCTCAATGTATGTTGTAATATATCAACTTTTTATATAGAAATTTGTGTTGAATTATTTTACATGGTTTTGAACGTTACATGTGGAAATGCATGATCTTTTTAAAATTGACTTGTATACTTGCTGTGCTCGCACATGTGCGCATGTGCAGAAAGTCCAAGCGCAGGTGGTCAAATTCTCGGGAGTGACGCATGAAGGTGAGCTGAAACTGGGAGATCATGTACTCCACATGTGTAGGAAGGTAGTGCATGCAATCATTCTTACCAACGTGAAGTACAGTGGACGAAAACGACGACGGTGGAGGACGAATTTGTAGTTTTTCGGGCACATGCGTGCACATGCGCATGAGATGCCGCTATCTATAGTTAGCTGCCACGGTGCAGGTTGTGATGTGCACATGTGCCGTGTAATAGTCTACAAGTTGGTATGCGTCCCATCCCTCGTCGTCATTCCTAGCCTATGTATTCACCCACAAAAGTTCCGCATTTTGCTCATGCGCGCATGCTTCGAGTGTCGAATTTTTTGTGCACATGTGCATATGCGGCGATGAAATGTTTTCTTTCTAATATAGAACGGGTAGCGATTGGATAGTAAATTTCTATAAATATATAGGTAAATATATGATCAGGAATTAAGTTTCACATCCTATCCGACAGGTGGTGAAGCAAATACCCGGTTTAACCCTTCAAGTAGCGCAGAATCATCAGTTCGTCAAACGAGCGATTTGGGAAGGTGACGAAAGGAGTCAGCAATTCTGTGAACATCACGGCAATGTCCGTTTACATGTTAACGGTAGTGGGTGGATCGCAATGTCAAATAAAGGGAAATACTAGTATTATAGTATTGCACACACATACTAGTAGACGTTACTAGTACCACGCCACTCACTTTACAGCGTGGTGCAATCAAAGCGCCACATGACTTACAGTAGTATATATACTTGAAGTATTAATAGTATTAATAGTAAGCTTACTAGTAGTATTAGTAATACTACCTGGTGTAACTTCATAAAAAATTCTCCCTTGTTGCAGAACAGAGTCGACGCGGTCAACCCACTTTGGCCAGCTATTCCCTCACTGCAACAGTAGTACAGTACTGTTGGTACGTAATCATTTGGGCCTCCTGGCATACAAAACCCAAGTCATTTCTGACACATAGTCAAATCAAGTGTAAATTCAAAACAACTCATTTCAGCTTTACCCCGGGAATACAGTAGCATTGGATGTAAGCTCAAGGGGTCCAGGGGTTCCGGGGTTAAAAGGGCTCTTGATTACATTTCAACAATACTACTGTTGCAGTGAGGGAATTGTTCCTCGTTTGACACCTTATGTTCACGAAACTAGTCAACAAATGTGGTTAAGCTTAGAAGGGCTAGCATACAGTAGTACCGCACACTGAAGCTTCATACTGACGCCGTGAAGATTACATTGATGTTTGTTTCCACCTGCGACTTCACGAGTTCTTTTTCAAGTGAATTAATCGGACGTTTCCCATCGCCCTCTCACTTCATAGTTCGTGTGGAAGGGCGACCCTTGACATCGGGTAGAGGTCGCACGAGGTTTGGGGTTCACTGGGTGCTAACCGCAGTGACGCGTTATGTACAGGGAACGATGGTTATTTTGGACACAGTTGTACAGTACACAACATAATTTTATTGTTCTCACTACAGAAAGATTCATGTGGAATAATTTCGGGTCAAAACAATATTGGGACTGTATTAATGGTGGAATTGCTCCTGACAATGGGATCACCGCTGCTCTGGTTGTTCGCGACTTCATTCGGTACTCCTCATATGAGATCGCGATTTGGAAGGCAGATTGATGATAGAATCGTCCTTGGGTTCGTTTGCGGCACTGGCTTAACATTCTTTAGCGCTGTTCTCTGCATTCTTGCACCTATGTATGTATCGTGCAGTGTTCTAGGGGAACTCCAAATTTTACCAACTTTTCACCGCCGAAATCTCGACACGCGACAAGCAGCAACTATACTAACGTTAGTACGACTAAGCTAGCTTAACGCCACTACAGGAATGCACTTAACTTTGTCGGAAGGCACCTCTTAGTACTTCCAGGTACAGGAGTACCGTACATGTTGTCGCATTTGAGTGACAGTTTTATCTGATGTACAGTTTGCACATCACAGTCGAACTTGAATTTATACCCTACCTACCCCACTCTGCGTTCAAAATAGTTCTTCTGGGTCTTTACTGTTAACCACAACCCAGTTGGTGATGATTGCAAATTGCGATACAGTAACACTATTGTACGGTACAAGTAACGCTGATGTTGGTGGCGGCGTCACCACGGTACCTGTGTAGGTTTTATTGATGTTTTAATGAAAGTGCCTCGGACAATATGTACTACACGACATAACGTTAACTATGAATTATACCATATCCATGTTTGCCTAGCATTGGATTGTGGGCCAACTATTTTGACGAATAGCATTCGTTTCGTCCAGTTTGGTTGATTTGGGAGTTTATCTGACCACACATCAATTGGACTGGATCTCTCTGACATTGCACATAGTATCATCACATAACACTACCTTTCGCTTTATGCTCATTTGAACCAGTTTTATGTTGTGTGTGCCAACGAACGTTGTGGCATTCGTTTTTGTCACTTTTCAATTTGCGCGACCAGCAAAATGGTATCCACACGAGCTATGCTTCGTATCCTCTTCGTCGTGGCCGTCACGACGACATCCGCCCAAGCCAACACGTGCTCGGCGATCCCCAACGTCGACTTCGAAGGCAACGACATCTCCACCACTGACCGAGCCAACCCCGGCAAGTGCTGCGGCGACTGCCAGGCCACACCTGGCTGCACCGCGTTCAACTGGTACGATGGTGTGTGCTTCTTGAAGTCAGCCCAAGGCGCATCGTTGTCGCTGCCTGGTGGGGTTTCTGGCGTCGTGCTCAAAGCGACCCCCGCGCCAACCACCACTCCCGCCAAGACTACGCCTACCCCCAAACCTACCCCCAAACCTAGCCCCAAACCTAGCCCCAAACCTACGTGCAAGCGCATCCGCAAGTCCTGGGAAGCCCTTACCGCCGCCGAGAAGAACACGTACATTTCCGCGATCGAACTCGCCATGGACCGCGGGCTGTACCATAAGTTTGTCGAGATCCACAAGGAGACGATGAGCACTACCGAGGCGCACAACTCGTGCGTGTTTCTTTTCTGGCATCGCAAGCTCTTGCTGGCGTACGAAAACATGCTACGCAGTCTCGGGAATCGGTACAAGTGCCTCACCCTTCCGTACTGGGACTACGTTCAAAACTACGCGACCATGCAAAACACACCTCGGGCGAAGCGCTGTCGCTCGATCGAGGAATGCTCGCCCGTGCTCGGCGACATTGGCGGCTCCACGGTCGGCAAGAGGTCAACCAAAAACTTGTTTGGGTACTCGTACCCTGCTCTGACATGTGTGACCAACCGCCCGGCCAACCATCTGTGCACGGTCGCCGGGGCTAGTAGCAGCACGTGCGACCACTGCATCCCCCGCGGTAACTGGGCGTCAATTCCAATGATCACCGACATGTCGATTGATTCCGTGCGCGGGCAGCTGCTGGCCCCTGAGGTGGCCGGCAGCATTAGGTTGTTGTCACAGGCCATCGAATCGTCTCCCCACGCGAGCATCCACATCACACTGAGCGGCCCGCAGAACAACGTGGCTGTTTCGCCCATGGATCCAGTGTTTTTCATCCATCATAACACGCTGGACTTGCTGCATACTATCTACTACCACTGCAAGGTCGAGCCACTGGGGTTGTCCAAGGCTGAGAAGATGACTGACACGCGGTCGTTCCAAGGCTGCACCACCGGCAACGGCCACAACTTGGGCCCCACGTCGCCCATCATGATGAAGTTGGAGGGTCCGGCTGGGGTAGTGAACATTGAAAATGATCCGCTCGTGGGCGAGTTCTTTCGAGATCTCCCGAACCAATACTACCAGTTTGCAGACGTCCGCAGCCTCGGGTATTCGTATGAGCTCAAGGGCCTGCTCGGGGATTTGTACTCCAAGTGCGATGGCACGATGGCGGTCTCGAGACTCGAGTCCTTTTCGGAGAACGTCACGAGCCCCTTTGACGTTGAGCACGAGGTGCAACCCGTGGTGCTCGAAGAGAACCTGAACGCGCTGTCATTCCAAGATGCCGTACTCGCCCAAGCGAAAAAGCAAGGAATGACCATAGACCAAGGGTTCCACGAGCTGCGCAAGATGACCGTCATGCTCCAGCAGAACTGCCTCACGGGCGACGTCACCGACTTCACCGACGACCAAAAAGCCACGTTTCACGTTACGATGTCGCCGTCGTTTGCGATTTTGACCAACATTCGCAACGGCCAAGACCCGATTCGAATCGAACGGTGGACCGAACTCCTCTTCAAGTACTACGGGTGCCACGGCGATGTGAAGGAACAGTAACTATTACGTCACTGTAACGTTAATGGTGGTGCCCTTGTACGAACGTTTTGAGCCGTTTTACGAACTCTTTTGTCCGGAAACGAACTACTACAGGATTAAGAAAATTTAGGTGCGTCTATAATTTCTGGACACACTGTAGTATAATAATAGAATTCGTAAGTGGTCAATACTGGAGTCATAGAATTCGTAAGTGGTCAATACTGGAGTCATAGAATTCGTAAGTGGTCAATACTCGAGTCATGTAGAGTTTTTCTGCAAACTGTCCTGTGTTGCCCACAAGTACAGTCCGGAACAAAACTATAGACGCTGAGTTTGTCATAAATTTGAAGTTTTATTCAAAACCATCAAAGGCAAAAACCTTTAAACGGTGATTCCAGGCACCTCTACAGAAGGATTTTGCTCAAGTATTTGTGGATCCCGAAAAAAATCAAATTTTCGAAATTTCGGGTGTAACAAAACTATAGACGCACTATTTTGATTCGACCAATAAATGACATTTATAAGCCAATCAAAGTTCTTTAAAGTAATCCAAGTGCTTACGAGTATTGCGTGTGTCACAATAATGTCTTCAATGTACTCAGACCACCATTTGAGCATGCCACGCGGCATGCTCGCTCAAACATCACCGAGGAAGAAAAAGGCCAAATCAAAGCATTTCTGGGGCTGAAGAAGTCGTTGCGATGGATTGCAAATGCCATCGGACAAAGCGACAAACTCGTGCGGAGATATGTTGGTCAACTCCGACAGCCAACGACGCCCAATAGACCCGGAACACGCATCAAGCTGACCAAACGTGAGATCCGACGTGTATTTCGGCTCGCTACGCGCAAGGGAATGCCATCTAGACAGATCTCGGCTGTTCTAAGTGGTAAAGTAAAGCATACCACCGTGCTACGTGTACTTCAAAAGTCAATATTCACTAAGTATATAAAACGCCGGTCCGGACCCCGCCTCACCCCTCAACACAAAAGAGACCGCATAGAATTCGCCGCCCGGTACCTCAACCAGCTCGACGTAATGAAGACTACGATGTTCACAGATGAAAAAGGTTCAACTTGGACGGAACCGATGGCTGCTAGTATTATTGGCATGATTTGCGAGAAGATGTCGAAACGTACTCTAAGCGGGTGCCTCAGTGATGGTGTGGGGTGGAATTAGTTTCCACAACAAGGGCGAACTTGCGTTCTTAGAGGGCCGTCAAGACTCTGTCAAGTACCAAGACACCCTTCGGGGATATCTCTTGCCAAAAATGCGTGCTCTGCGTGGGTTGACGCCAAATGGGGAAGCGATTTTCCAGCAAGACAACGCCAGTATTCATCGATCACGGTCGACAATGGCCTGGTTGGAAGGAATGCCGTGGACAACGATGACTTGGCCTGCTAAGAGCCCTGATTTGAACCCGATCGAGAATGTGTGGGGCGTTCTAGCGCGCAAAGTTTATGCCCATGGACGACAATTTGACACCAAGGCCCAATTGAAGGCCCAGATCCTCCAATCATGGGAGGAAATTGATCAAAAGTACCTATCGCACTTGGTAGATGGTATGCCAACTAGAATGGCCCAAGCTATCCTTCGTCGTGGACAATGTATCGATAAAGTCGGGTGTTTGAGGTTTCCCTCTTTACTTGTGTCCCCGTGTGTGTGGCTTACGTGTGTGGCTCCGTGTGTGGCTCCGTGTCCGTCGACCCCCGATTTTCGTTCAAGAGCCGTCATCGCCGATTCTGGTACGTATTAAGTTTCAGAGGTTTTGTTTACTTCCACCCATATCGAACTCTGGAGGTATTTTGTGTGATTGGATTAAACAGGTTCAATAAAATTACAGGAGTACTCGTGCGTGATCAAATCATAGAGATATTAATTTCCAGGATTAGGAAATATGGAACCAACAAAACCGCCCGATGAAAAGAGGCGAAAAATTACCCAAACCAACTCGAACCAAGTAATATTGACAAATATGATTACACTCAGTACTAGTTGTACTTATCAAGGAATTTGTATTAGGAGTTAACTACCCCCGAGCAAGTGACTGAATCGAAGAGAGAGATTCCTGCTTCGTCATGGCAATCCAACTCCATCCAAGTAATGCTAACTATTGACAAATATCATTACGTTCGGTATAATTAACGACGACTTTAAATAGGCTTCTATTGTATCTGTCACCGGCGTGACTGTAACAGAACTAAAGACAGCGATGGTTGCAACAACACTTGATGCATCCCTGACTCGTGACGAGGAGAAGGCTCGCCGCCGCAAGGAATCAAATCGGCTTCGCATGGCTGCTCACCGCGCACAGAAATGGTCAACTGAATCTGCTGATGATCGGCGACAGCGACTAAGCACTCAAAGTGCTGTGCAAGCAGCGATTCGAAGCAAGGAATCTCCAAAAGAGCATACGATTCGCCTAGAGAAGCTGAAGGCAAAGCGCGCAAAGGAATCTACGGAAGAGCACGCAAGGCGCCTGCACAACCTCAAGACGCAAAGAGATATCGAAGATCCTCAAAAACATGCCATGCGTCTGCAGAGATTAAAAGCAAATCGAGCGATGCAAACCCCAGAAGAACATTCTAGGCGACTTCAAAACCTCAAGGCAAAGAGATTTACGGAATCCCCAGAGCAACATCGAGCTCGATTGGACAGTCTTCAAG
>NW_009798267.1:63372-103389 GCF_000520075.1 Aphanomyces astaci | reverse complement strand
AAACAGGACTACTCTTCCATACAAAATCAATAGAGGGATTTGACGATACTACAAAAGTAGTGCGCACTACGAATCACGGAGTAATTGGACGATTCACAGGGAGACTGCGCCCAAAGCGTAAGCGGTATACAATGTGCACACATACTTTAATCAAGTCGTCCAAATGCGTCAAAATAATCAATACATACTTTAATCAAGTTCAACGTAACTGTCAAAATGCGTCATATTATACTATCTCAAGATATCCAATGCACTATTTAGACCAAAGGATAGTAATTACAGTAATTCTGGAATGTAATCAACAATGGTCTAATTTGACTTATTAATCTGTAGAGTACTACTGTACTCTTCCTGAGTTCACTACAGTACATAGTATTGTACGTACAGTACTATGATAATCAAGTGAAGTACGTAGTCCACGCGGATGTACAGAATGGAGTAATTTTCAGTTAACCTTGCATTCAAAGGAAGGACTGGTACATCCGATGAGAGCATGATGCCAGTACTTTTTCGAGTACTACTAGGAGTAGTAGAAGGACAAAATTTGATACCGCATAGAGTAAGCTTACAGTTAATGATTACTATACGTATACTACGTTGTACTACAGTACAGTACCTGGTACTGTAAAGGACGATATTTGACACTGTATATACTACAGTACAGTACAAGGTACTACTACAGTAGTAATACAGTATTAGTACTACTATTAACAGTTAATAGTACCGTACAACTACTACGTAGTACTACTACTTAGTACTACTACTTAGTAGGTATTAATAGTACTACGTAGTACAGCAAATAAGTTCTATGAAGATTGATTTTCACAGTGTTTCATCAATTATATCAAGCTATATCTGATTTATAGGAGAATTATCCATACTAGTGTACAAAGGTATATACAAATTCAGTGGCCCATTCGGTGATAGCGTAAACAATCAATGATTTGCCGAACTTCTTGCCCAAAACGATGACAAAATTGATATGATTGGATAAAACTATTACCGCAGCAATGAAACCCTTGGTTAGTTGATATTATTCGAGGAATTTTGTTATAGAATTTCAACCTTATTCAGAGGTACTTTGAACGTATGATACTTATTTGCTTTTATAAATAGATATTTGTATCGTTGCTCCAAGCATTTCCAATGCTTTGATAAAATCTATATTTCGGAATATCAATGATCACTGTTTGGAGTGGCCATCACTACTGATTTCCACCCTTAAACGAAACGGAGCAAATTATGCGATTCACACAGTAAATTAACTCCCACAGGTATTTGCAGGATGTCTGGACCAACTATTTATACATGCATTCAAGCGCTGGACATCTCCAAGTCAGGCTGAGTACGCCAGTGCGTCTCCAGCAGTTTCTTACAGTGGAAATGATGTCATCCATTTCAATGCCAAACGATTCAAGTGTTTGAATATTGAAAAGTCTTCACCTTCCGATATGGTTGGATAATATAAAGTTTCAAAAATATCAAGTTTACCCCGTTTCGTTTAAGGGGGGAGATCAGTACAATTTTATTACTTCAATTCCAATAATTTTAATTCCCTTCTATCTAAATCTAACTAAAGAAAACTTCGTATCATTCAACATATGTCATAATAATCTTTAAGATATTTCCAGTTGATTATACTGTGCATAGTATATGAACAGTTCTGCACAGTATATTGTGTACTGTATCTTAATCAGTAACATTAAAAATACCTCTGAAGAAGCCTTTAAAATATGTGCAGTTGAATGCTACCAAATACGTATTCGTACAGTGCATTGAATATGTTATTCAAGTGAAGTAACGTCCGAAATACGCAATAAACATCCTTCAAGATGTGTGCAGCTGAATATGCAGTAAGGGGAAGTTCCAAGTAGTTTTCAGAAATAGCATGAGGCAATCAAAATCGATATACCTCTTTTTTTTCACGATTTAGGAATAGACGTCAAGGACCTCTTTTTCTACTTTTGGTATAGTGAGTTGCGTGAAAAATCGCAGAAAAAGAGGTAAAAAAGTAGGAAACTGTACTTGGAACCACTTTTTCATTTGATAAAAATACCTACTTGGAACAGGCCCTAACGTTACATAGTATACGTTCAGTACTGTTTATTGTACTACCTTCATTTCCAATCGGAGGTAGTATACTTTAATCAATTTAAATAATATTCAAAACAGGACTACTCTTCCATACAAAATCAATAGAGGGATTTGACGAAACTACAAAAGTAGTGCGCACTACGAATCACAGAGTAATTGGACGATTCACAGGGAGACTGCGCCCAAAGCGTAAGCGGTATACAATTGTTGTTCGCAGTCTCTCTGCGTTGGGGTAGAGATTTTGGGCAATCAAGTTGTTGTCGATGTTGTAGTATTGTACGTACAGTAGTATTGTATGTACAGTAGAATGTACTTGTGTACGTAGTCCACGCGGATGTACAGAATGGGGTAACTTGCATTTAACCTTGCATTCAAAGGAAGGACTGGTACATCCGATAAGAGCATGATGCCTGTACTTTGTCTAGTACTAGAAGGAGTACTAGAAGGACAAAATTTGATACCGCATAGAGTAAGCTTACAGTTAATGATTGCTATACGTATACTACGTTGTACTACAGTACAGTACTTCGTATTACAGAACTGTACCTGGTACTGTAAAGGACGATATTTGGCACTGTATATACATGTACTACAGTACAGTACAAGGTACTGATACAGTAATAGTACTACTATTAATAGTTATTAGTAGTGGATCGCGAAACATCCGGATAATTAACCGGAAATTAGTAGGGGGGCTCCTCGGCCTGGTTCGCTTCGCTCCCGGCCTCCGGTGCTCCCAGACATTAGATAGATCATTGCTGTTATACTGAGTCGCTGCGCGGGCGAACGGGCCTGGTTCGCTACGCTCCCGGCCCTGGCCTAAGCTAGCTCCTGATAGTTCCGGATAAAATGTTTCGCGATTGTTTCGTGACCATCATTCTCTCTTACAACAATGTATTGACACTATTTAGGAGTGTTGGTAATTGTTTCGCAACATGCCAACTAATGTCTGATTATTGGGTAGTTACGAAAACTCTTACGAAACCCTCCCGGACTTGATTTAATATAAGTACTTGGAGTATTCTATGAAATAGAAGTACTTCGAAGTAAAAACTTCAAGTAATTGCTAACAGCATCGCCAGTTGCAACTACTACTAGTAATAACATAACGTTATCGAAGTACTGAGCTTAGTGTGACCCTAACAGCACGGGGGGACACCAGCTATCGTCCCCATCCGCAAACTAACTGCGCAGTGTGTACTACCTAGTATGTACGAACCAGCTCCAAATTCAGTCCACCGTGATATACATGAACATCCTCCTTATACGTCCATTGGTCAACTACACTGTACTATGTACTAACCCCAAAACTCGTCATTTACCGCAACATGGTGCCTTGCAACGCACTACGAGTACTACTCCCTCCGAGTAGTGTTACACAACTGGACCGCAACTACATCCTTGTTATCGCAGCATTTGGATCCACGCCGCCAGCGGTGTCACATCGCGGGCGTACATGGCAGCCCCTGTGCGGATGTTTTCAAAGAACAAACCCAGTGGGCGGGCAAACGCACCTTGGGGCGGCCGGCCAAGAACGCTTCGACCGCCGTGACGGCTTGTTCCGTCTGGAAGTTGGCGATGGGCACACGATGATCTGCGAGTACTGTGCGCTCAAAGCGTCCCACAGTCGACCCGTCGGCTGCGACACTGCCGAAAACGCTGTGGATGTCCTGGCTGCGGACACCTCCCACTCCAACGCGCGGGTCTTGAGCTTCACAGACGGAAACCGGCCCAGCGCGCCCAGCACATACAGCTTTTCATCGATAAAGTCGCTGGTTTCGTACACCTGGAGGAGGTGCGCAAACGCAGCGTTGGGCTCGGACGATGTGCGCACGTGGATGTTGTACACGATCGAGCGCAAGTTGGCCGAGAGTGATGCTGGGGCGGAAATGCAGCGTGGAAGAGCGCCGAGGCTTCCGCCACCACGGCTGGGTCGTTGGCATCAGCCAGCATGGCAACGTCAACTCGCCCATCACGACCACGCACAGCCACCGCCGATATTTGCCGTCACTGCCACGTTGAGTTGGGGCATCTATTTCCGAACAAGGGAGTTCAAGGAGCCCGGGCTCCTCGACGCATACTAAGCTCATTACAAAACATAAATGTCAGCATTCGTTGTTCATGTCGGTCATACAGACCTCGTTGGCAAGTTGCCAAGGGATGCCATCATAGACTTGGATCCCGGGAGCGCGAATGAGATTCAATCACGAAGCTGTGATGCCTGCCGTGACCACGTACGAAGCCCGAAAGTGTCGGGCGTCAGAGGAGTCGCCTCCGGATAATGGGTTTCGTAGAATTTTCGTAACCCCAACCAATTCAATTGATTGTTCAGTCACATACAATGAGTAAGATACTTCAAATTAGATTGGTTGGGATTACGAAACTCTGACGAAACTATTTGTTTCGCAGTCCTATGGATTTTCCGGCTATTACTTTCGTAATCCCCAACTATTGTTAAATTGGACGGCCCCACACTCGTCGTCGTTGTCCGTAAGGTTGTTTCAAACTTCAAATCAGTGCATTCAGATACCTCTGGTTTTGTCAATCCATACTGACAAAGAATACGCGTCTTTTTTCAAAGTTTCAACCCTCGCTGTTGTCAATCGCACAAGGTCGCCAATCCGATGGCTTGCTTTGCTACGACGACATGGTTGCATGCAGCGTGGTGGAATCGTAATTCCATCGAGGTGCCATCATATTCATTCCATCTTTCGCTCCATCATGCGTGGCCAACGTACGTTCTCTCTCCTCTTGGTGCTCTTGATGCTGCTGTGCGCCATCGCATTCGGCGACCAAGCCACCTCCTCCACGGACGACAACCAGGTGACAGCGTTGCGTGGACTCGCCAAGCACTACAATGAACTGGCCAACACGAATGACACCCCCCGCAACTTGCTCTTCAGCTCCGAAACCCGCGGCAGATTCACGGGCGCGTTCGGCAATGTCCGCCATCATGTCCGCGGAGCCATCGATCGCACGCACCAGGGCATCAAGGCTGCCGTTTCCAAGCACGCTCCCAAGCTAAATGACCACGTGGCGGGATTGCTTAATCGCGCGCAAGTGGTGGGTGGCCGAGTGGCGAACCGTATCCGGGAAGCAACTGGAAATGCAAAGGGTCATGCCCGTAACTTCTTCAAAAGTGTCAAAAGCCCGTTTGGAAAAAAGGGCGGAGGAGGCAAGCATCACGTGGAACCTTATGGCAACAATTAACTAGTTGTCACCTCTCTTCCTGTCATGCGCGTTGTGGGTAAATTTATTTCACGGTTAACACCTACATAGTATATACAGTACGTGTATTCGACATTATTATTAGGGAGATTTCGCAATTCAATCCGTGTTCGCGTCCGTGAGAAAAATGACACGATCATGACCACGGACACGGATTAACTGTAAATTTACAGTTAGACGATTTCGCTGTATAAATAGATTTCCGCGTCCGGAATAAACATAAGGAATCACATACTTTGCAATCATGCTGTATGCGGAAGAACTTGTCATAAGGAATCACGTACTTTGCAATAATGCTGTCAATAATGCTGTCTGTGGAAGAACTTGTCATGGTTGTCAAGCGTTCTCGCTTCGCGAAGCGTGGCCGTCATCGCCGACTTCTTCTCGCACATTCCTACCGTCGGTCAACACCATACAAATACACAGAATCCTTCTGGAACTTTTCGTGGTTGTCGAGGATTCGATGGAACCTGTGCGATGCTTTCTTGCCGTCAACTTCGAGTTCCTGGTAAGAGAAGCCAGGAACTTTAAGCAAGTTGCACGCGAGCACCCCCCAAGACTTCATGACTAGATGTTAAGGAATGGTCGCTCGTGGTTGGCCTGTACCAACAGCGCCAAGTCATCCTCACTTGTCCACCTGAGCCTAGCACACGAAACCCACCGAATGAAACCCCTCCTGTGCGGATAACCTATATTTCTTACTCCAAGTATGATTATCCGATTCCGTGATAGCTGCTTTCCACAGATTCCGCTAGAACGTTTCATGAGTTTCCGTGATTGTACTAAATCCTGAGGGTAATTATTGCGGAAACGGACACGGATTACTTTGCGAAATCTATTGTGCTTTTCTTGCCAGTGTTTAGAGCCTGTTCCAAGTAGAATTGGAAAAAAACGAAACATGGGGTGACAAAATATTTCGTCCCATTTTCTACCCATTCTATGACCGTGATTGAATCATTAGACTAGGATGCATGCTGATTGGCCAATAACACAGTCAAATAGTCATTTTGGAAATGCAGCCCAGCAAACCCAGAGGTTCGCGCAAAGTGTACCCGAGCCGAGCTCGAGGCAGAGTTCCAACTCTTGCGTTCAATGCCAACTCCACGTGGTACTGAGTACGACAACAGTGTTGATGGCAGGGGCGCGGTTGCTACGTCCGTCGATCGACATGAGGGTGGCGCCAAGGCAGCAACTACAGAAACACACACAGTAGTGGTCGAGTCTATCATGCCAAATTGAAAAGTTGGAATGAGATTGGCATCAATCATTGGATAGTATCATTAGGGAAATAACTGAGTTGCCCGAAATGGGATGAAATGGGGTCATGTACCCCATTTTGATAAATGGATTTTGGAATGAGTTGGGGAGCGTTTTGATTGGATAATGCCCATTTTGAAAAGTACTTGGAACAGGCTATTACCATCGCCAGGTAATACAGTACTCAGCAAAACAATTTCCATACTTGAAGATAATATATAAAAATAGTTTCGTGACAATGTTAACGTTGGTTTGTTGTTGAGAACCTGGTACTGTAAATAGAGTAGCTAACGTTACTGTGCATTCAGCCTAAATTTGGGCATATTTGTATTGGAGGAGATTTGGTATGCACATCAGGACCCGTTACGTCGAATCATCTCGCTGGCTGAACCGGGCGAAAATCTTTTCCATTGGTCAATCCAAATCACTTGTCACTGATTGGTTAGAATCCATGTTCGATTTTCTATTGGAATGGGCGAAGTGGATATTAGCCAATCAGATGTATCGGCTCTATTTGTGCTCAATTGACATTGTGAATGAACCATGGAAATATGAAGAAGTTGAAATAGTTTGATTTGTCACGGTTGAATCTGCACACAAATCCAGATTTTGGGTACATGTACTGTACAAGGACAGTACAACTAACGTTAGTATTGTGAATTCACGATAAACGTCCAAAATTCGGGTGGTTGGCAATCATTGAACCACGCTGGGTTTCTGATTGGTCGAATATACTTGTCCTTTGTGTAAGAGCAAATCAAATCCACTCAAAAATGGATTCATCAATAGCGTCGATTCGTGATTCAGGTCTGGAAATTTGTACCGAATCCACAATATCGGATTCACACACTTGAGAGTTGCGACTCCTATGAAGGGTTACGATCATCATGAAGAGACAGGTAGCAATCCCCGTGAAAAAATCGTCAAAACTCACTACTGGTAGGTTGACACCGCTCATACAAGGCGGCCACAATTGTAGTAATGAAACGTTAATCAAGTGGGCATCCCCACTACGCCATCGTTCGACGACGCACAGGGCACACCCGGGCCATCGAGGGACTTGTGAATGTACCAGCAATGGCCTCTGGCAAGGCCTCCTGCGACAGTGTCGGCCACTTTGTGCCCTCCAAACACCCACGCCTTGTCAAAGCTCACAAACTGCACTTTTAGCCACTCCTTGGAAGCCGACACCTCCATAAATCCATACGGTTGGCCCGCGGCGACCCACACCCTACATAGTGTTTACATTCCGTGGTCATACTACAGTAATATAAACCCTCCAGAAACGAATAAAGCGCGTACGTGTCGATTTCAGGATGGACTTTCGCGGCGTTTGGGTCGGCTTGGGCGCCACTCTGACTTACAATGCCCCCGCCAGCGCCATTTTGAAAAAAGTGTGTATTCCACGTCGTTACATCGTGGTTGAACCCGTGGGTGTGGCCGTTAAACCAGGCGTGGACCCCCCCCTTGACAGCGGCGGCGGCGGTAGGTGGTGGTGGTTTGGTCACGTTGAACCATTTCTCTGCCAACGGGCGACTCATGTGGTAGTGGGGCGAGTAGTGGGTGTTGATGATCTTAAAGTCGGCTTTCGACAGCGCCAAGTCGCGCATGACCCCATCATACGACTCGGTGGCCCACGATTGAATGCGGTTCATGCAAGCCTAACAAAACCATTTGAAACAATCCATCAGGAGCTATCGATCGTACGTTGTACATGTCCATGTTGCCGCCAGCACAAAATGGACTGCCCTTGTCAATTTCATTGCACTTGACAGACTTGTCGTTGCCACGGTAGCTAAAGCACTGGCAGCAGACTTGCGTTGCGCCGTGGGCACTCGCTTCGTTCGTGTCCAAGTTGAAAATGTCAATTGTCACGCCTTGTTGCTTGACCGTTTTCACATAATAATGTCCTTCCATGATCCATCTACCCCACTCGCATACCAGTCAGACACATCCATCCCCGAGTCGTTTGTTTTTTATTGGTTTTGGCCAAACACGATATTGCCAATTTTTATATGGTTGATGGGGTTTGATGTAAATATAATTCCATTCCATACCGGTTGTTGTGGGACGACTTGTAATCGCGCTGGAGATTAAACTTGGAGTCCAACGCGTCGAGCATTTCCGCCACGCTTTTGCACTCGCGAAAGGCCCCATCACGGTCCCCACAAAGGTATACGGACCCGCCGACGTCGTGGTTGCCAGCGACGTTGTACCAGGGCACGTTTAAGAGCGCCACGTCACTGTATACTTTGTCAAAGGTTTCGTCCATGCGTGCCTTGACGTCGTCTTTGCCGACGCCGTTCCAGTAAATGTTGTCACCGTGCCCGAGAATGGCTTTGGGTTTGAGTTCCAACGCTGATTGGGCCAACAGCTTGGCCACGTGCTGCTGGGAGCGGAAATCCACTTTGTACCTAATATCGTGGTGTTTGTATTTTGAGATTCTTCGATTCGAACACATGACGACGACGCCCTCGAACTATCATGCCCATACATATGATGGCAATCCCGAAGCACGACCACTTCAACATCCAGAACGAGCGGGCAAGTGGAATGATGGAGGGGAGTGAACATATTATTTCTCGAGGTTCATTTGATTTCAAGGGGAATCAACGTACCGAGGTTCGTTCGTTTTCACCTCTTCGGACACTTTGTCTCTGGAACAACACGACCCGGGATTCGTGCCGTCGTCCCCCTTGCCTACAGTGAATCCATCCCAAGGTGAAGGTTCTCAAAACGAGTAATTGAAAGTAGTACAAAAAACGAGTAATCGAAAGTAGTAGTAGCATACCGTTGGTGCTGCCCCAGTCTCCGATCGCCAACATGGTCACTAAAACAGGATCGGTTTCAGGGTTTGACTTTGTGGGGCCCTTGATCACAGGCGTAGTGCTGGGGCGAAGGTTGCCTCCTCCACTGGGCAACAACGTCGTCGCCGCAGCTCCCCCAATCAGCGACGACGGCGGTTTGTTTTGGCTGCTGCTGCCCTCCGACGTAGGCGTCGTGGTGCCCTTGGACTGGGTGAGGACCACCGCCGCGGCCGCACCGCCCCCGATCAACGCCAATGCGGCCACGCCTAGCACGATACGACCGGCTCTTCGGCGAGGACGAGAGGAAATCTCTTCGGGCGCTGGTAGCATGGTTGTTTCCGTGTAGCTTTTGGACTCTAGTACACCACAGACGAGGTCACGTTGCAATGTAAAGGCTGTTGCAGTGGTGTTGGTTGTTTACCTCCGCTGCGATGCATCATTCTGTGTTTCTACTTAGGACGTAAAAGGGGATAACGTAAAATGGACATGGGAATGTTGACCCCGGCGTGGCCAAAAAGGCCGAGTTACATACACCTGCAAACTTGCGACATGAGTAATCGTGGTGTGAACACATGTGGCGACCGAAACAAAGCCACGAAGTCATGGAAACTGTTCAAGACTACTGCGTACTTGTAGTACATAGTATGAGCATGTCCTTATATGAAGGTGTTAGGCGCGAAAAGCCAATACTACTTAGCATCAATGCAAGGTACAGCTGAATAAACACGACAATTCAAACAAAATAGAGATTTATTCTCCACGCATGATATCATGCATTGACTGGTCGTCGACCACTGTATCTGGCCGCTGCTATATAAAAATATAACCTAACTCAAGTATGCTCGGACTACTTTTTCAAAATAATATTATATATCATAGGTATGCTGTAGCAATCTCGCAGAAGCATTGCGGCCCAAGGCGGTTCAGCGGCCGCGCAACCTGTACCTGGTAATATGACACTTCTCGAACGAGGATGCACTTTACAACTGTACAAGGCATACTGTACTGCAAATAGTACAGCTATACTAGCGCCGGAACGCAATGCAATTGCGATTTCGCTGGTGCAGTGTACGAACTTCAGTGCTACAGTACTGGTATGATCATGTTCTAATTGACTCGCCTTTTAGTACCGGTACTGTAATCACGACGAATTCCCCCATAACAGGACTGTATCCCCTCCTGGAGTCCCAAATACTACACCATTTTTCTTTAACTATAAGGTTATTTACGGTATATTTCGTCCGTTGCATACCGTATAGTGTATATGCATTGCGACGGATTAATCTATTGCGACTCCTGTAATAACTGGTAATTTTTCTTGTAATAACTGATATTTACTTGTGAACATGTTGAATATACTTCAAATTTGTACTAATACCTACAGACGGAACTAGAAGTCCCTTTTGGTGAAAATTGGTAAAATTGGTGTTTTGTTTGATGGTGTTATCTGTTTTTGCCCTAAGTATGCTTGTTGTAAAGGTCTTTGTATGATCCGTATCCCTGTGGAATATAATACCTTAAAGATGAATACCCTAATGGATAAGGGGGTTCTACTCTATGAATGTTTGTGGTTTGCATGCATTCTACCTGCATGAACAAATAGTCAGCAACAATTTAAACTATGTTTTGTACAGAATATAAATTAATGCAGGTCTTTAATATAATCAGTATAAAATCGTGACTCGTATCCGGATACATATAAAGTGACTCTATAAAGTAATTAATTCCGGTTAATTCTGAATAAACCTCTAAGAATGAAAAGGGACTTCTATTTCCGTCTGGAGGTAGTATGACGCAATGGACTAACAAAGTTTTGAGAACGAGTGTCGGCTGGTTGTGCAATATCACCTGTCGCAATACATATACTAACGTTAGTACACTATACGGTAACTGATTCACGCCATCTCGGTTGTGTTCGCCGAATATTCAGTATATTTCGTCCAGACCCTACACCGCTGGAGTATATTTCAGGCTTATGTCCGTTACCATAGGTATTTCAGGCTTAACTAGTACCATAGGTACTAGTATATGACTATAGAACTTCCCTTAGGGGAAGTTCCAAGTAGTATTCAGAAATAGCATGAGCCAATCAAAATCGATTTAGGGTGAGTCTCGATGTAAAAAAAAGGCCAAAATCTTCGATATTTTGGCAATTTCTAAGAAATCGGCAAAAAATGAAAAATTATTTGTCTGGACCAAAATTTGGAGAATTCAATTTTTTGCCAAATTTCGTGTTTTTCGCCAAAAAATATAAAAAATAGGTTCAAGGGACTTTTCTGAAAATTGGCAAGAACTGAGAATTGTAGATTTTCTTTCTAAATCAGTTTGATCCAGACAGTCAAAAGTAGTAGGCGACCAAATTCTTCAAATTACTTTGAACCAAATTTTCGAAATATTAATTGGGCAAAAATCGGGGTGTGATCCGGACCCACGTTACCTCTTTTTTTTTCACGATTTAGTAAAGACGTCAAGGATTTCTTTTCTACTTTTCGTATAGTAAGAGCATCTCCAACGGGGGTCCGTATACTAGTATCGATGTCCCTATCCCCAAAACGTGTTAACGTAAAGTGCCAATATATGACTTATGTGCCAATTTAGGTCGTACGAAAATGCACCAATCATAGATCGTTATTTGAATATGCACCAATCATACAGTGAACCTCTGAATTTCTATTCACAATTACATACAAAAAGAAGGTTAAAATATACGACTTAAATTGGAACTCAAAATTATAGTGGTTCCGTGTCTATAACGGTCTCCAAGGCCTCAGACGGTCCTACGTCAAATGGCCAAGGTGTCCACCCTGCTGACGCCGCCGTCACAACCCTTAACTGCCATGCTCCAGAGTACCATGATACACCGGAAAAGGCAAGCAAAGTTGTGCGCAATCACTCATAGCTCTCATTTTATCACTAACATCTCGTTTTACTTCTTCCTGGGTAATTGCATTACGCATAGAACAGTACATGGCCACAGGACACCTGTCGCCAATGGAGAATGTGGCATTCATCATGGATTGTCTACCTCTAGACAGAGCGCTCCTTCAGTTACTGTAGTTAAGTATCACAAACCGTGCTCACTGGTTCCATGCTACATATACTTCTTCGTTTGTGGGGAAAAGGCATTGCATGAATGAAGGATTTACCGCTTCCCGCGATCGCTTCGTCGTCATGAAAAAGTTGCATAGCTCTGGTAAATGGGCAGATAATTTTTTTCTGTTTGAGCCTAATCATATCCATGCAACGGTAGCAAGCGATTCCGCTTTGTTTTAACCCCCGCAGTACCCAGATGAGGTATGTTCAACGAAGTACTTTTACTTGATGTTTGTACTACTAGTAATGAATTATAACCAATCAGACTTGATCGCACCCTTATCATCGTCGTGCGAGCGGTACTCTGTTTCCGAGAAAAGTTTTAGTCTTAAAAATTCGATCGATGAAGTCCAAATTTGGGGTAAAAGCACAATACTACATACTAGTAGTAATTTAGTACTATTAATAGTACGTACGACTACTACTACACGTTGCCCCACATACTGTACCAATGAACATATAATAAATAAACATGCGTGGTGTTGTTGCAATTCTCAGAGCCTCTTGGTTGGGGGGTCTATCCAGAGATTCTTTGGGGGGTAGGCTGCTGTCTGGCACGACAAGTTGTCGCCAGGGTCGACGCCCAGCATGCTGCAAAACTTGACGTAGTTGGCAATGCGGGTCGCTTCCGATTTTTTGTTCGATGGGTTCAGTCCACACTCCAAGCCTCCATTGATCATAAACGTCACGTACGCGAACCCCCCCGGCCTGCCGACCACTTTGTGGATGTTGCCGTTCCACCTGTCGTCGTTGCTATACCACAAGGCGCTCCACCACAGCAGGTCTGGGTCGGTTGCAACGAGCTCGGGAAACTGCACTAACTCGATATTGGCCACCTTGCCAAAGTCCTTGTAGTTGTAATTCCAAGATAATTGTATTGCTCCCCGGCCATGGTATTGCTTTCCAGGTGCACACGGGTACTCTGGCGACTCTTGGCACATGGTCGACACCTTCAACTCTTCCACGAACCGAAGGTCCCCCGATTCCAAAGCAACATGTCCGAGGAAGGTGGCGACTTCTCGTCGATCGGCAGTGACGTCGCCCGTGCTGGCAAACTCGGGGTACTTTGTCGCCATCGCCAACAGATTTTCGTAAGTGTACAACGGGTGTGCATTGGGAAATGCATCGAGAAACATGTGTTTGGGCAAGATGTGGCCAAGACCAGTGAGGACGGGGACTGCTGTGGGGACGGATGTGGTGTTTGGTTTAGAGGTTGGAGTGGCAGTTGTTGGTGTCACAGTGGTGTGTGGTGTCGTGGTTGGGGTGGCAGTTGTCGGCGCCACCGTGGTGTGTGGTGTTGTGGTTGGAGTAGCCACCGTGGTGTGTGGTGTTGTGGTTGGAGTAGCCACCGTATTGTTTGGTGTTGTGGTTGGGGAGGCAGTTGTCGGTGTCACCATTGTTGTGTTGGGGGCGATTTCAGTGCCCTTGGTCTCCATAGTTGAGGTACTGGAGTTGAACCCTGACTTCCCTTCCGCAAAAGACGAAGTTTCGACAGGGGATTGGGTTAGGACGACGACAGCGATAGCGATTCCCCCGCCAACCAATGCCAAAACCGCAACGATAATCACCACTCGAGTATATACAGCCCGGCGAGACAAGGGTTCGTCGGATTCAGCTAGCACACATATGTCGGGGGACGAGGCTACAACGCAATGTTAAACGAGGCCTGCCCAAATGTGAGGGAAATGCAGTAATAATTGCTGCATACCTCGGTCGGCCATACCAGTGGAGGCGATCGGATTGTATCAACAGAGTGAAAGGTAAAGTGACTGGTACGTTCGTCACGTATCAGATGGGTGGATGCTCTGCCATGAATTCACTGTACAATTCCACGATTAAAACAGTTTTACTATTTCTTTTCTCAGATATTGTCGTTTATATTGGGATTTAGTAAGCTCTGGCCACCTCACCACTTACTAGGGGTTAACTATAAGTGCATCTCAGTAGTTAGCGATAGTTACCCACTAGTGATGCAGTTAACCCCGGGGATTTAGCATTATATGTGCTCACCGGGGGTAGGACGGAGTCCCAGGTTAGAGGCTACGGGCTAGTAAAGTGTATCCGGATGGCATAACTCCCTCCTTGAAACGTGTTTTGGGTCAAAACAAGAGTGGAACTGTGGGCAATTGAACTGAATTCACTTGACCAGTGCACTGTATCCCACATGGCAACCTGAATAAAGCAATGCAATTGGTCAAGGATCTCGTGTGTCGCATGTACGTGGCTTGTGAATGATCGTATTCGTGTCAATATGTATTTTACCAGGAAGTACACTTACGCCCTTACTATCTTACTATTGCAGTGCCAATGTCGTGGGTATGTTACTACCGGTACGTACTACTACTACGTACCGGTAGTAGTATGTTGAAACACAATGCAACTTTCAATACCGGTAGTATCAACATGGTCAAGGACGATACTAGTATTCTTGGCGGTGTAATGATGCCCGTTTGGAATCAAAGTGTAAGGGCTGGTTTACTCCGCGCTGCTTGTCGATGGCGTTTTTATAGAACTAAATCCGACGATGCTTGCTGACAACAAGTTCGTGTGTGCTGGATGGTGTGACTATACGTATCGAGAATGAGGATACCGTAAGTAACTAACTGTTAACAAGTTACACATCAGTCGTCTCGGCTCGCCGTACTAGTATTCTAGTATGGCGGTTTGGTGGATTTGAAGTCAAGACGCCGAGGTTTCATGTTTTGATGGATCATTAGAGCATCTCCACTCGTCAGACTTAAAGGTCTGATTTATACGGATAACCCTTAGATAGCACCAGATTTGGACTTATACTCCCACCCGTTGGTTTTATTGGGGTCTCAATAAGTCCAAACATAAGTTCAGCCCCGAAAATCCCTATCATAGGACTTTTTCGTCAAGTTTGATGTAAATATCACCCACCTGACTTATTCTATCCGGAAGAGTAATACAATCAAAAATAATATACAAAAGTACTACTCAACATAGTCAAATACAATACAGCATGCAACCTTTATAAAAATTCCCATTTACACGCTGTCAAAATTCACACTGATGACCAACGAAGGCTGACGTTGCGATGGGCCGTGGAGGTGACCGGTCTGCAGGCGGACAGGGCGGTCGCGATGATGGAGCATCTCCACTTACAGCAGCTTTGATTTTTTAAGCCGAGCAAGCGACAACTTTTTAGGGGGAGTTGGCGTATTCTGAGTGTTTCCATAGCGCACCCACGCGAAGTTGATCAGGTGTCAATGGTCGCAATGGGCAAAAATCTATCAGAGGCGCCACCATATACAGTATCCCCATCACCAAAAAGTCGAGCAAAGCAGTGTTGTGCATATCACCCAAATTTGGACTTTGCCATATACAGTTGCTTTCGAATCCTCTTGATCTGATATACTATTAATAGTACAAACTATACGATGCAAATATTAGTACATGCGTTCTGTCGAATTTCTGCCAATCCAAATTTCTCCCAGTCCATCCGTGTTGGCCAAAAGCATATGTATGACTTCATTGGCTTAGGTGGTTCGTAGATCTCTTGCAGCGACATTCGATTCTGCTGAGGCTCCAGTTTTTCGAATCGATTTGACAATATGATTGGCTATAAAGAATGGATTTTAACTTTTGCATTGGCCAAAAAGAATGCATGTTGTAATGTACAGTAGTAACGTTACTCACCACGTGACCCTGATGATTTGAATTTTACTCCGGAGCACTAGTATTAATAATACAGTAACGTTAGCTATTAATAGTATTAACCTGGCCCCTTTCCGAGTACTACTCCGTCCCAAATTACCTCCATGTCGACTCACCTCAAGATTTAACTCATTTACTACCCAATTTCTAAGAAATTTGTACGAATGAGAAGCTGGGAATTCGGTGTTTTGCTTGCTCATATTTATATTACAGTTTTTGTTGGATAATATGCGCATTATCATCAAAATAATATTGCTCCTCAGTGCAGAATTAAAATACTTGATTAATGTATGGTCTAATAGGTAACAATATGCATATACAGAGCTAACAAAACCTCGATATTATAATTATCCTATATGAGTACTCATCGCCTGGGTTCTGCTTGAGTCAGGCAGACATCCCTGCCATAACCATGGTGACAGTCCTCGTCCTCTATATCCAAAATGCTCATGTACGAAGTTTGGCCAATTGGCTCGACCACTTGCTTGTTCACAAGAGGCAGTTCACCCTCCCAAACTTAATTTGTCGCTTTCTTGCGCTATTTACGACAAATTAAGGTTTTTTAAAATTCAGCAGAGGAAGCCCTGATCGGCCTTCTTACATTGCCTTATACAGCAAAAGCGACCCCCAGCGACCTCATGCCACCCAATAAGAAGGTGAACACACTCTTTCAGGATTCGAACAAGCTCACGTACGCCGTGGAGTTCATGAACACCACCGGAAATGGCGTCATCACGTACCGCTGCATGTTCTGTGAGTACGTCGGCCGGGACGCAGCCGAGGTCGGGCCGAACACCAAACGCAAGCGGAAAGCGCGATCGGGCACTCACTACTACACCGCGCCGTTCACCGCGGCGAAATACAAGATCCAACTTTCGGGTCAGCATGATTCATCCTGGACCGAGTACCAAACGGCGTCGATTGAGGCCAAGAAGAAATGCTTTGATGGCCAAATCAAAGTGAGCAACACGCTTCACCGGTATATAGACCTGTCCACCGACAAGATGACGTTCTATGTTAAAGCCACCATTGTGGACGTGATCATCGGGGGGAGATGTTCTTCCGCAACGACGCCATCATCAACCAGCACAACAGCGACAGCATGGACGAGAACGCTGCAACCAATAAGGCAGCCAAGATCGCAGAAACTCAACACGATGAAGCTCTTCGTGCGGAGCGACGACGATCCGTATTGATACACGATCACCATCAAGAACGTGATGCGCTTCGAGTTGGCCATGGACTTTTTCGGGATCGGTATGTCGTTCCGCCAAGTCGCGAGCGCCATCCAGCACGCCAAGATTCGCACTCACACTGCCAAGCTGACAGGCGCCAATCACCTCATTGTCGGACAGTACGTCCGAGTCCTCGTCGGCAGCAGCCTGCAACACATCTCTGACGTACTCGACCACGAGTCGGTTTGGGCGATGTCGCTGGCCGGCGACTCCAGCACGCATCGCGGTCAGTCGTTCTTCGATCTGCGCGTGCGAGTCTGCTTTGGTCACAAGCTGTACAACCTCCACCTCGTCGCCATTCCGATGTTCGACCGCCACACGGCCGAGATAATCTTCAACATGCTCGTCAAGTTTCATGATGCGTTGTACCCGCCGTGGCGCACCAAGCTCATCGGCATGTCGTCCAACGGCGAGAACACGATGACGGGCCGTCACCGCGGCCTCGTCACACGCATCGTAGCGACCGCCGAGAACCCAGTGCTCCGGATTTGGTGCGCACCGCACCAAATCGACCTGATCGTCAAGCAAGCCGCCGAGTGCGTAGCGAACGGCACGTGGATTAAGTTCACCTGGTCCTTCTCAGTCAGCAGGCCAACCTAATCACGCGCATGAACGTCAAGTGCCCCCAGCAGACAAACCGGTGGTCGCACCTCGGCCGCCTGCTCACATTCCTGAAGAGCCATCGCCGGCAGCTGATGGAATACTGCGTCGAGAACCGTCCAGACAACGCGCCGACCTACGAGTGGTGGCTCATGACGTTCAGCATTGCCCTGATCATCGATGCCATCAAAGTCACGATCACCATTCTGCAGAGCGGGTCGCTGCTCAACGCTATTCTACTCATAGTGTCAGTAGAATAACGTTATACCAAGAATTGTTGTAAAAAAAGTATCACCAGCCATACATTTCAGTCCAATGGGCATATCACGGTAGTCGCTGCAGCTGTCGGTGTTGCTGAACAAGCTGTCGTTGCTTCTTTGGACGACCGTCTCACCCCCGCTACAAAGATGGACAAATCCACTGTCAAGGCGTCGGCTTGAAACACATTGAAGACCGATCACATCTATGCTGACTGGTACAGAACCCATCGGTGCTGTGGACCTTAAATGTTTATCATCATTGCGAAGAAGTTGGAAGATATATGGGGTGATGTTGACGTCCCTGCATCGCTACAAAACGTTATACGCGGTCGACCGGGTTGCAGTAGCACTACACTACCTGTCGAACACGGACATACGAACTGGTGCCTACGTGAGTATGTTGAATTGCAGGGCAACCTTTTCCCACAGGCAGGCCAACTGCTTGTTCGACTTTCTGCCGGCGAATTCTCACAAAACTAGCCAAAACCGTACTTCTAGCAACGCAACGATCATCTGGTGCGTAAAGTTCGCTGATGAATGTGTTCGACGCGGCTCAACGATACGATGCAGTTTCAGGCAGCCCGACGAGGGGGGGCATGAACGTGGCTGCTTGCATTCCAGCTCACTGTACCGATTCTCTTCGATGAGTTCCATCGTCGAAGGGGTCTTCAGCTTGGCCATGTCAATATCGCTTCGATGGTCACCAAAAGACCACCGATTTACTGTATCACGTAGGCAGTCCCACCAGCCCTTCCTTGGACGCATTGCACGGCACGCCAGGTGTATTCCCCGACTTGTGGAGAAACCAGCAGTGGCCTCTGGAAATGCCTCCGGGTAAAATATCTCCAGACGAGAACCCGTTGAACTGCCACTCTGAGTCAAAGCTCACAAACTCGACCTTGAGCCATTCTTTCGAAAAACTCAGTTCCATAAACCCAGAGGGATGGCCCGTCGAGACTGTCGCGTTTCCCAGATGTGGTCGATGTTATCCACTATGACTTCAGGGACGTCGTGAATGACACGCAGAGATATACAGAGAGACAGCGGGTGTGCACGAGGCGTCACTAGGGGTGTTGAACGACCAACACTCCTAATATTCATGTTGCCATACGGCACGACATTCCGTCCCCCTTTGTCTAATCGTCTGGCAAGAGGCGTCGAATTGATTACGTTTCGAGGTACTTGCCGCAATCGATGACGACAGTACCGTTTGGTCGGGTGGCAACCACTTCAAATGGCCCGATGGAGGCTGGATGTAGCTTGGTCTGATCTCGGAACATCAGCATCAGACGGTGGTTGGGCTACTAGACACTGGGTCGACGACATCCACCATCCAACAGGACTAAATTGACCAACATTTAGTCGATCAATCAGCGACAACCAGGTAAACCAAAATCGACAAGTCAACGGGAGTCACACTTGACAAGGCGTCGATCCGCTTCAAACTGATGGATTTCACCTCAGGACGCACCTTGGTTCAGGTGTGCAAAGTGGCCTCACAACTGATGTTTCCATTGGTACCGGAGCAGTCGTTCCAACACAATCCGCAGATGCTGCAGGTGTTCCGTGAATGAGCTAGATACCACCAAGAAGTCATCAAGGTAACACTGGACAAAGGACAAGTCGCCCACCACAATGTTCATGGCGTACTGGAACTCGTCGGGCGCACACACTGCTCCCATAACCGCAAGTAGACATACTTGCCGAATGGTAACTCGATGGCAGTGAGGGCACAACTCTTGGCGTGTAATACCCGTGCGTAATAACCCATGACTAAGGCAATGGCTGACTTGAACACTGGTCGACTCAAGGATCGCAGCAGATCGGGCATTTTTGGTAGGGGGTATGGGTGACAGATCACCGCGCGATTGAGCTGGCGAAAGTCCGACACTAACCTCACCGTGTCGTCTTCTTTTGGGATCATAAACGTTGGTGATGCCAAGGGGGATTGCCCGTCCGGCGCCAAAACACTAATCGGAAGATTTCCTTCTTCGTCGCGTCCAAATATTTGGTTGGGATTGGGTATGGACGAATGGCATAGGGCTTTGCATCTGGCATCATTGGGATGACGAAGAGTTCCTGCTTCAGTTTGCCAACCCATCCTTGGAACACCGCCGCGCGGTCTTCGAGCAGAGTGTGCAGTTGCCGTTGTTGGTCGAGGGTGAGGTGAGCTGGGACCATCTGGGGTAGCGCTGGCATGTTGTAATTCGCATCGAGGATCGGTCCTTCATGGGCAGCTGCTAGCAACGTCTTCATCATGACCATGGACGCGCCATCCCATGTAATGGTTTTTTTGGCAAAGTCCAGGATCATTCCTTGGCCAAGCATAAAGTCCAATCCCAGGATAGTATTGTGGCTCATGCACGAAAATCGTCGTTTTGTGCGGAGCGTCTAGACTACCATGGTTTTGAGCTATCCACTGCGGGGATCGCCCCACTACCTCAAAAGGTGGAGACCATTGCGAACATCCCACCTCCTAAGTCACGCAAGGAACTGCGCCGTTTCATTGGGATGATCAATTACTATCGCGACATTTGGCCTCGTCGCGCCCATCTCATGGCGCCGTTGACACAGTTGTCCTCCGAGAATGTCACGTTCCGCTGGTCCAAGGCCGCCCAAGGGGCCTTCGAGGCAGTTAAGGCAATGGTCGCCCAGGAGACACTGCTGACCTATCCGGACTTTGAAGCACTATTCGATATCCACACCGACGCATCGAAATTCGAACTGGAGGCAGTAATTTCCCAAGCTGGCTGCCCTCTAGACTTTTGGTCCAGGAAGTTGAGGACCACGCAACAAAACTATGCAGCAAACAAACTCGAACTCCTCGCGATTATGGAAGTCCTCCAAGCGTTCCGCACCATTCTGCTGGGACGAGTGATCACGGTATACACGGATCATTTGTATTTCACCCACGAACGCTTCAGTGAGCCCACCATGCTGCGTTGGCGCCTCAAGATCGAGGAATTTGCTCCCACGATTGTGCAAGGTGAGAAGAATGTGGTGGCAGATGCATTGTCCCGACTGCGGATGGCGGACAATGAACAGCACAACGATACCTTGGCAGTTAGCGTGGAGTTCTCACCGGAGAACTTATTCAACTTGGACCTCGCTACGTTGGCCAAACACCAAGCCCTGGAGCCATCGTTGGAAACATCCTTTAGCAGGGAAGTTAGCGCGGCCATCTACTCCGCTTCGACCGCAAAGGACGCATGTTAGTCCCAACCGACCTGCGTTGACCCATGCTGATGACCTACCATGAATGGCTACTACATCCGGGCGCGAAAGTCCTCAGTGCCACGCTGCGCGAGACCTTCATTGGGCAAGAATGGATACTGACGTCGAATACTTCACCAAGACATGTGTGGATTGCAAGGCAAAAAGTCCTCCAAAAAATATGGCAAAATACCACTCAAGACACACTCAACCCACCCTTGGTTCGAAATTGCAATCGATTCCGTCGGCCCGTTTGGCCTCCTCAAAATGACGGCCATCACAATTATCGACACCACCACGCGCTTATTGGAAATGGCCAGTACAACGTCGTCTTTGAGCCTTGAGGCGGCACGGCTACTCGATCGTTTGTGGTTATGTCGTTACCCTCGGCCGGTCCAATGCATCTTCGATCAAGGCTCCGAATTCAAGCTGGAATTCCTGGAGTTATTGGACTCCTACGGAATTCGAGCGGTACCAACAACGGTCAAGAACCCTACTGCAAATGCAATCATCGAACGCATACACTTGGTTATTGGCGACAAAATGCGCACAAAAGAATTTGACTCCATCCACGACTCGGAAGCATTTTGCTCAATCGTCGTGTTTGCCACACGGGCATCGTTCCACAGCACTACACAAATCACTCCGGGGGCAGCAGCTTTTTTGCTTTTGGCCGCAACATGTTCTTTGATTTTGCACTCGCGGTGGGCAGGGAGTCGCTGCCCACCAACGCACGGTTAAACAAATGCGCAAGGATAACGACCGCGAAAACAAGTCCCGCATCGAGCATGTCTACTCCCCGGGCGACTGTGTCCGCATTAACTTGACTACTACCCTCCAGTGCCACACGAACTTCCATCGTAATGCGTTGTTGGTCTGTTGGCGCCCCCACGACCCCACCATCGATTGCCATGGCGCACACGTCAGAGTCGTCGAGGGAGCTCTGCAATACCGCGGATGCTGATGCCCGCTTAAGCTTCGTTTGTAACAGCTCGATTTCTGCTATCATGGGCGCCACATCCTTGCCCTTGCCTATTCTGAACTTTTTCTTCGTGGCAGGAGTGTCGAACTCCTCGCGGTCCGCGTTCTTGGGGTTGTCATGCCGTCCACAGTCCGTCGACGAATGGTTGTCCGCCTTGTAGTTCTTGGACTCGCAAAACCGGCACGTCTTCGCTGACCGCTTGGCTTGCCTGTCGTGGGGGGAGGTCGTTGTTTTCCTGTCTTCCTTGAACTTGGTCTTGGTCTTGTCCGGCTTAGTCGGAGCCGCGTTGGGTTTTACATTTTCCAATCCCCGAATAAATGAAAAATCATTTTCGATCGTGGTGAATGCTGCTTCGGCGTCTTCAATGCATTCGAAGACCCTGACCCCGAATTTCTTTCGAAATTCGATTTGGAAATTCGTGGGCATGGCGCTTTTGTAGATCTGGAGCTGGTCGTTGGTGGACAGTTGCTCCTTCTCACTGGCTTGTCGGATACTGAGTTTTCGTAGCCAGCGGTTGAACTCCACAGAGTACTCCGCGATCCATTGATTGCCTCGCTTGCGAAGGCGTCGGAGCCTCTCCAACAGTATTTCGCGCGTCCCAATTGGACAATGGAGCTCTGTAAGGAAAGCAATCCCGAGCTGGATTTGCTGGGTGTACGGCAGATTGCGGTTGGTGGGATGGTTAGTTGTGCTGGACAGGTACTTGTCGAGGTGGTGTCCGTGCAAGAGTAGTTGGACGTCGTCGTGAAGCGCCTCCAGCGCTCTAGTCGTTGAACTGGCACTGCATCCACCGCGTGTACAGTCCGGCCGGAAACTATAGACGCACCTCGCAATTTTCGAGTTCATGAGGATATCATTCGATTCAGAACCTTAAGTGTCCCCACCATTCGGACAATGATGTAAAAGGGTCCCAGAAGAGGACTTGGCCTAAAGATCAGTTGAAATATTGCAAAGTTCATTTTTCATATTTTGGACTGGCCGGAAAGTATAGACGCAGTTACTAATTTTGACACTACTTGTCGATGCTGTGGCCTCTGCGCTGAATAATTTGCGCCACTCGAGTCGGCATACCATCTACCAAATGGTGCAAGTACTCTTGATCAATTTCGCGCCACGAAGCGAGGATTTGGGCCTTTAAACCTCCCTTAGAGTCAAATTGTCGTCCATTGACGTATACCTTCCGGCCAGGACCCCCAGACGTTCTCAATTGGGTTAAGATCGGGGCTCTTCGAAGGCCAATCCATCGTGGGCCATGCCAATTGCTTCAGCCAAGTCGTCGAAAGCTTGGAGGTATGGATACTAGCATTGTCTTGTTGGAAAACTGCAGTATCACTTTGGGACTTCTGGCTGAGGTCACGCATAGCCGGAATCATGTACCCTCGCAGGGTGTTCTTGTACTTCGCAGAGTCTTGTCGACCTTCGAGGAAGGCCAGCTCGGTCTTGTTGTAGTAGCTAATGCCACCCCAGATAAATACCGAGCCCCCACCCCGAGGCACGCTTGGAGTAGGTCTCGACCTCGTTGCGCAAATCATGCCAGTAGTATTGGCAACCATCAGGACCGTCCAGGTTGAATTTCCTTTCGTCGGTAAAGTGCGTAGTCTTCATGGATTCGAGCGTGTTGAGCTGCTTGGATGCGAATTCGACACGACACTTTCGATGTTCGGACGTCAACCGAGGTCCCGAGCGGCGTTTGATGTACTTCGCAAATTTGGACATTTTGAGAACAGTTATGACACAAGTTCGCTTTACTTTACCATTTAGTGCAGCGGATATCTGCCTAACTGACATACCCTTTCGGGTAGCGAGTCGGAAGATCCGTCGTACTTCTCGACGCGTCATCTTCAGGTGTCTTCCAGTGAACAGCCGAACCCTTGGAACCTTCTTCAGCTCCACCGCCTGACGGTGCTGAATCCTGGGCGAAGTTGGCAATACACGTTCGAACGAGTTTATCGCTTCATCCCAATGCTCTGGCGATCCATCGAAGCGGCTTTTTGAGGTGCAAATAGGCCTTTATTTGGCCACGCTCGATGTCAGTGATGTTTTTGCCGCGAGGCATCGCCAAATGTTGTGATTATGCTGGTTTTGGCGCCGAAATGGTTCTGTTCAATTTCAACCCAAACTTCAACCACGCCTCCCAGCCGCTGCCGGTGAACATCCTCATGATCTTCTTTGCCTTTCCACCGTTTGCTCATGTGCGGCTGAACTCGACTTCTTCCTTGTTGGTCATGGTTCATTCTTGAAATGCCAAGAGCGGACTTTCTTCAGTCGTGGTAGGATTCGCTACTTCGATTGATTAATCAATACGTCACGTCTTCCAGGTGTGGTCGATGTGATGCTGGTAAAATGGAAAGTGATTATCGATGTTATCCACTATGACTTGAGGGACGTCGTGAGAGACGTCGTGAAGAACACGCAGAGATATGCAGAGAGACGGCGGGTGTGCACGAGGCGTCACTAGGGGTGTTGAACGACCAACACTCCTATGCCAACATTCATGTTGCCATACGGCACGACAGAGACTCATTGCCTAATTCAAACGGTATTATATGTCAAACCTTATTGTTCACCATTTCAGCCAAATTGACGAATATTTGGGGTGATGGATGGAATCGCCAACGAACGAACAAATACGTCAAAAAGAATGAAGGTTGCAATAGGATTGGCTTACAAAGCAAATATACCTCTTAAACTTCATTTCATATACGATTTCGCAGGTCCGGTGGGCCGAACTTAATTTCTTCCTGCTATCTGATTGGCTAATTACTTTTTGATGGTTGTTCTGTGTACATTCGTTTGGTTGTGTCGATACATTCAGCATGTCACTCCAGGAACATCAAAAATATATATGAATGGGAATAATTTTAATATAGCAACATACCTAAATTAGGTTTTCAAGGTATTAACACAACTCCTATATCAAAAAGCCTACTTGGTGACATTGGTAAACCCGGTCAGATTGATTAGAAATCTAAAATCTGTTTGAAGCAACAACACAATACGTATGTATTGTGTATAGGATAAAAACGTGTGGCCATTTGACTTTTTACTGGTGGTCACCGAAAATGTCATGTGTTGTTTTGCTCGTGGTTAACTGTGGAACTTACTGTTAACGAGAATTGCTTGGGCATATCTAGCCTTATACGTATCAACGCGTAGGCATTCGAACTGTATGACCAGTGAAGCCCCACGTCTAACTCTACCTGAAAATCCATGAGCAAAACCCCAAAACACCACTAGTGAAAAACTGCCTCTCCTCACTCATAAGCATATAAATCGAAGTAGTGTACAGTACATGCATGCTAGCACCAACATATTTCGAAGTAAAAATTAACATTTCGAAGTAGAAATTAACATCAAATCTTGTCCAGATATTCATAATGTAATCGACCAAATTCTCGCTTGTGTACTACCGGTGGTATGTTGCCACTTGCATCGTCCAAGCCAGTGTCTTGGATGATGGTTGACTTATGTTGGCAACACGACAACTTCGTCGAATTGACTCGTGGTCAGCTCGATTCACGCCGCTTATTTGAGGTGTCGATTAGGTCCAGTCCCCAACAAGTACCTTGTCAACATAAAGTCTTTGAGTTGGTCTTGCTGTAGTGCATGCGAGGTTCTACTCATGTTGCATTTTCATGACGTGCACCTCAACTTACTTGTGCAAACCCACCACCACTTTGGTTAGTAGTACTTACTAGATACTGTAACGTTTCGTATTTGTTTCGTGAACCACCAAGTAACAGTAGGTACAACGAAGTACCTTCACTGTATCCCTCATCCACGGCGGCTTCGAGTGCCATGAGCTGAAGCATTGCGTGCGTGACTGGGACCCCGTCTTTGCGCATGTCGTGCACCCAACGAACGAGCATCTCTTCTGTCTCTTGGGAGAGGGTGGTGCCAGCGCCAAGGCGTCGCCAACTTCTCTGCTTCGCAGTTCCTGTGGTCGACACCATGCCGGCTATGTGGTCCTTCTTCCCAACCATTGGTAGATCTTCTTCCGTTGCGTCTCGCGCGACGTCGTGCTGAGGTTGATGTAGACCTTGGACAACGTGGCAGCCATGCCGTGTGTACCGTAGTATTGAATCACGTCGTGTCGCTCTTGGTAGCTACACACAAGATTGTGGTGTTGCTTGCATTCAGGGCGCCCAGTAGGTCGTGACCGAGGAGGTGCAGGAGGAACAGGCAAGCTTTCAGCCATGCAGTTGAAAAATGGTTGGCTGTGTATCAGGCTTAGTGCATTTGGCGCCAACAAGTGCATATCTCGATGAAATCCTTCGAAAACCTCTATAAATCGATACAAGATTTGCTTATGCAGTATATATAAGATACAGGAGTTCATTCACGCGCCAAAGGAAACTCTATTTTGCACAGCAGCAAAACAATATTATTTCTGAGAGTGTCTAACTATTAATAGTAAAGAGTGTCTAACTCGTATTACGGAATACGGTACTGGTATGTTAAATACTACGTAGTAATAGCATACTAGTACTAAGAACCTGTTCCAACAAAAACTAATACTAGTACTAATAGCATAGAAAGAATCATTGGACATTGCGAGGATTCATTACATAACTACAGTACTACTAGTACGTACTAGTACTATTGATAGTATCAATTACTCGGAGTAAGGCTGTAACGTTAGCTAATGATTGTAGTTTTCACCAGATGGGTGCTCACGCCTGTGACGATTTAGCTGATTCAGTGTCATCTCGGCAAGCACCTTGATTTGCAAAACGTGCTGAGGTAAAACAAGTCGATTACCACAATCAAAATGGCAAACAACTTGTGTTACAAAAGTGCAACCAACCAATCATCGCATTTAGACGAAGTAGCGTTAGCTTTAATCAACACACCCAAGCGTTAGTCAAGTTACTTTAAACGTTGTATATAAGGCTGAGAAGTTTTTAAAACAATGGATTGACAGTGAACCTGGAATTACCCAAAAAGGTGAAAAGCACAAAACAATACGTACAGTACGAACGTCAATTGTCAAACTCGAAAAAGTGACGCCAGTCCAGAATTCGGTTTCATTGGCCGTCCGACGTATCAGGGTGTTGGAAATGCTGGATATGTCTTGTCCGGCGTGTTAAGCTTACATTCTGTTTCGATGTCGGGGGTTTCGGGGTTCGAACCACTTTGCCGTTTACATACATTTTGGGCAACTTGGGGGTCAACATGAACGGGTGAAAGCATTGACTATACGCGATCTCGCTGTGTTGAATCAAGGCAGAAAAAGCAGTCGAGTCGACTTGCACCTCCAAGGCACAGCAAAGCCACCAACAAACCAACAAGGCTATCGATGTAGGTACGTTCCGATGTACTAGTAGTAAGTACTAGTAGTACTTACCGTTTGGGTGTCCATGCATACAGCCGCAAATGTGTCGCAAATCATGTCGGTGTACCACTCACTGCACCCATAGGACAACACCAGATGGTGGTGGCACTGGACGTGGGTTGATTTATCTTTCAAACAAGCAAGCAAGACGTAATCTACCTTCGTATACCCCTCATTTATCCTTTTCCAACCATGAAAGTGTTTGGTGCCTTTGCTTTCATTGCCGCCCTGGTCGTAGCTCAAACCATCGACAACGGCGAAAAGCGTTTGATCGCTTTGTCCGACGACGACCAACGCTGGTTGACCAAGAGCGAGGTATGAACGTAGCCCCCCCCTCTTCTCTTATAAACCCTATGTAGATTGACGACTTGATCGAAAACAACATTGGGTTTGCCGACGCCACCAATGGCGACTGGGATTCGCTCCAACTGTTTGGATTCGAACGCGCTCAACGCCCTGAAAACAAGACTTACCCCGCTGGTCCCGTCCACGAAACCCTAGTCCGCGCGATCCAGGCCAACGTGACCCCGTTGGCGTTGGAGAAAACATTGACCGAGTTTGTGACCAAGTTTGCCAACCGGCACAAGTTGTCCGCCGAAGGCAAAGCGTCCAGCACTTGGTTGTTCAACCAAGCAAGCGCGTTGAAGCCCGTGAACCCCAACATCAAGTACACGGTGCGCCGCTTTGAGCACAACTGGACCCAGGCGTCGGTGATTGCCCGCATCGAGCCGATTTCTGGCCAAACGGCTAACGACACGGTGGTGCTCTCTGGCCACCAAGACTCGATCAACCGCTCGACCAACAACACGTACGCCCCTGGCGCCGACGACGACGGATCTGGATCGATTTCCATCTTGCACACGCTCACGCATTTGCTCAACTCGAACGAGTGGAACCCCACGCGCCCCGTGGAAGTGCACTGGTACGCGGCGGAAGAGACGGGATTGCAAGGGTCGTCCGAGATCGTCAAATCGTATGCGGCTCAACAAACCGACATTTACGCCCAAGTCCAGCAAGACATGATCGGTTACTACAAGCCTGGTAGCACCCCCGTGGTGGCGTTTGCTTCGGACTTTAGCTACATTCCGCTCGTGGATTTCTTGAAGAAGCTCGTGACCAAGTACTTGACCATCGGCTACGTGGACCGCACGTTCGGCTACGGCGCGTCGGACCATGCCAGTTGGTTCCGCGCGGGGTACCCGTCGTCGTTTCCATTTGAAGCTGCCCGGGGCAACGGCAACCCATACATCCATACGTCTAACGACACACTGGCTAACATCAACTGGGTGCATGTCGCGGACTTTACCAAGTTTTCCATTGCGTACGTGGTCGAGCTTACACAACAAACGAAGGCGGCGTGCTAAACTGACGATACAGTTTTGAGTAATAAAAAACATTATGTGGTGGAAAACCAGTGTGATTTGTCGTCCTCTTATAATGTAGACACACAAGAATCGACAAGTACAGTAGGCTCGAAACGTACTCCGCATTCATGGCACTACTGTACTGTGAGCGGAGTTGGACACCGAAAAGGCGCTACAGATTAGTCAAGTTTACTGGTATTATACGTGTGATCGGAACTGTTGTTATTATGGCGTTTCATGATGAAGTTCTGTTTTATAGTACTACTACGTAGTACTAGTGAACGTGACCCGGCTTCGCACGGGTGGGGATGCGTGTGATGTGAATTAGTGCTGGTTGTGGTTGGACGTGGGATAACTAGCATTGACTGCTACACCTGCCTCAACGCTGATTGATTAAGTAGATATAATTGTGTGATTAGTCAAAATTGAATTCTTTGCTTTGAGCCAATCAAAACGTGAAATGGACGCGGCTTGCACGGGTTGGGGTGTGTGATGTGAATGGAAACTAACTTATGGGAAAACGTTCAAGAAATCTGGATACCGTTCAGCCAAGACTGAAACCGTTCAAACAAATTTTCTTCCCGTAACCCTGTAACCCTGGGACAAGTATAATCCCTAGTTGAGGTGGTCAGAATACAAAAAACTATGCCTCATCTAACATGAGTTTTCAGTCTTGGTTGATTTATTGAACGTATTTCAGGGTTTGATGTGAATTAATGCTGGTTGGAGTAGGTTAAAGTAGGGTAATCTAGCATTGGCGGCTACCGTACTAATGCCTGTAAAATCCCCGTAATAGCGTATTCAACTTTGTTTCTACTTTTTTTGCACTGGGTTCGTGTTCGTGCAGCGTGCCTGATGCAAAACAGACGGGGTAGAGGTGGATTTTCTCGCATAGTGGTAGGGTTCACGACAGATATTCATGTCGTGCATTGTGTGCATGATGCGGTGCGACATGAGGTAGGCATGTCTAAGGCGGTATGCGGTGGATTTATGACACTGGGTTTGTGCTGGAGTATTAAGCTCCGTTTGTGCAGGTTTTGGTGTCAAAATGCTGTTAGAATACACGAAGTTTGTCCGAAGCAGGGTTCATGACAATGGGTAGTTGTTGGTGTATTATGCACCGCTCTTGCAAGTTAGGATGCTGTCGTAGTGTCAGAGAATCCAAATTAAACGGAGAGGCGAGGGTTAATGGATGGGTTGCTTGAATAAGGACCACGGCACAGGGTTAGTCGCGTTGTTTTAAGCTCAAATTGTGCAAGTTACGGTGTTGACAAGCTACCAGCGTGTCTGAAGTAACACTAAACCGGGGGTTATGAAGATAGTTGCATAACGATAGGGACATTGGCACTGAGTTCGTGCTGTGTATGTAGAGTATTGTTAGAGTGCACAAAGGCGTCAATTGTTGCCATCGTGTGTAACGAAACACTGAGACGGGGGTGCTGAAGATGGACCGCTTGGAGGTAGGGGCAAGTTGCCCGGGTCGCTGCTGTGAATACCGTCAACAGAGATGAAGAGATTGGATTACTTGAGAGCTAGAAATTGAAGAACCTGAAATGACAGAGTTGAATTACACGAAGTTGATTGCATTGACTGTGAATCTAGTTATCTTAAACTTCAATGTAGACGACATTCTTGGTGGAGCCACTTGGAGCGAAGACATATGATGTGCTTTTGGAACCAACATGCGAGCAAGCAACATACAATTGCCCGTGAGAGAAGCAGGAAATTTGCAAGTCGGAGCGCACGACTTTGAGTGACTGGCCTTGAGACTTCTTGATAGTCATCGAAAATGCAAGTCGGACAGGGAATTGAACTCGCTTGAAGGGAAATGGCAAGTCTTTTCCAAGCACAGGGATCCGAGGAATACGCACCGTCGTATTCTTGGCGCAGCCCGTGGGAATTACTGCCTCAATCAGATTTCTCTTCAATGCAGTGATGCAAAGCCTTGTTCCGTTGCATAGCCTTGGTGCATCGAGGTGACGAAGCAAAATGATCGGCGCACCAACCTTGAGCTTGAAGTCGTGCTGCGGAAGTCCTGATGGGTTTTGAGAGTTCAAGAACTCAGGAAGCTGCCCCAGAATCGTCATGTTGATTTCATTGACGATATCGTAGTTTGGCGCCAGGATAGCTCGTTCGCACAGCCATTCATGGTAGTCACGCCATGAATGGCCAGGGTATACACTTTCCAAAAGCTGAGCTCGTGTGTCAACTTTGTTCGTGAGGGATAGCGGTATTTCAATAAAACCTTCGTCGTCACGCGAAATTTGACCATTTCCAACTTGAAGCAGCACATCGGAAAATTCTTGAATGCTCAGGTTGCCCGTGATTATGGCCCTCATGTTGACGGTAAGCCTGCACTGCTTCACGTGATGCCAAAGAAGGGATTTCTTGAAGCACGCGTCAATCTCGTCCGCGGGAGTTCCTCGGTCAATAATGGGCAGAGTTTGACGAAAGTCCCCGGCCAAAACGACAGCAACACCGCCCATGAAGTCGTTGGAATCACGCAGATCACGCAGCGTTGCGTCGAGCATTTCCAAGCCTTTCTTGTGACACATGGTGCATTCATCCCATACAATGAGTTTGCATTGTTGGAGGACCTTGGCCTTTCCCGATTGCTTCTTGATTACACACACAGCTATGTCTGTTCGAGCCAAGTTGAGTGGAAAAGCGAATGTCGAATGCGCCGTCCGTCCTCCGTCCAATAACGTTGCATCAATTCCGGATGACGCAGTTGCCATTGCTGCGAACCTCGGTGAGGATGACGTTGTCCAGGACCGTTTTCCCACTTCCACCAGGGACATCCAAAAGAGATATGCTTCCTCGTTTGCTTTTGATAGCATCCTTCACCTTGTTGTATACGTCGAGCTGTTCAGGGGAGTTCTCCAGTTGTGGGCGTCTTTCTTCCACGAAATTCAACAGAGCTTGGCGGTAATAGCTTTTTCCTTGAGCCACTTCAGCGCAGAGCACACCGCGGCGTTGAAGTGGTACATCGATACCAAAGTCCTTGAGTGTCTTCCCCGAAGTCATCAACACTTTGTCTTCAATCATAACCAGAGCTTCGTTGTGCATGTCGGCGACCAACAGCCGGAACAGGATGTCTTCAGACATGGAGTCTTTGTACTTGTCCCATAGGTCTCTTGCGCGGGCGGGAAAATACGCCGTCATATCAATCACGACGAGCTCGCGGATTCTGGAGGGGGACTTCGTGCATAAGGTGGATGAGGTAATTTTCTTCCTCAAGAAAGCCCTGGAGTAGGCATGCTTGTTTGTAAGTAGGGCATTCAACTTCATCCACAGTTCGGAGCGACGTGAAGTGGAACTTCGGACATTGTTCTGCAAAAGTCGCAAGTAAATACACTCTTGATAGGCAGGATGGACAGAATACACACGCCCTAATGTGTCGGTAACTTTGATCCCAGGCCAATTGTCGACAGCTTGGCCACGCCGGCGACGCTTCCATTTCTTGTCCGGCACTTGCCACGTGTAGTACGCAGGAATTTCGGTATACAGCAAGGTTCGAGCAAACTCGTCCTCTTGATTCAATTTGAAAAACGCGGTCAAAGTTGTATTACGCCGTTGGCCAATTGCGCGGTTGACCGACTCTGGTGTCAAGTACACTCGCTCTCCGTTTTCAAGATGCACCCCAATTGGACTAGCGGTCATGTATGGAGAATCCAAGAATTCTCGACACCTCCTCGTTGCTGTTGATGTACCGCCCGACGTGGTATTGGTTGATTTCATCCTTCTCCACTGCCGCATTGTTGGAGTTGTTGGAGGTCTCAAAGACGGCTTGATCGCTTCCTTTGTAGATGTACTTGAAAATGTACTTGATGGCCTTGACGGAATAGCAAAACTCGACGTTGATGTGCGCGTCGAAGATTTTGCAAAGGATTGGAGAGTACGGCGCGACGTCTCGGTTGTCGTAGGTATACATTTGACCTTAAAACGTCGATATCTAATATGAACGAATCAGAGTTGAGAAAGGCGATATTATGGCCAATCAAATTGCTGGAGTGACTGAGATTATTCCACGACTGTCTTCTTGATACGGTAAACATATGTAGATACATGCTTATGCTCCTACATTGTTGCGCTACAAACGCGCACTAAGTTTGCCAATCCGCTAAGTAGCGTGGAAATGCAGTGCATTCGCGTCGCTGTCACTGCATGGCTTGCCCAATTGCTCATATCTTCTCTTGTACTGTATAGTACATACATCAAGATTAGTTACATGCGCATATTCGTCTATTACAGCGCTACAATCGCGCACTATATTTGCGTCAGACCGCTCAGTAGCGCGGATACCCGGTGCAATCGCCGCCAGCCACGCCGTGGTATGGCCGATTTCGATCTTTGCCGGGACGCGGAAATTCGAGCAGACTTAAGGCTGATTGGGTTAAGAAATAATTATGTGATTGGTCAAAATTAAATTACTTGGTTCGAGCCAATCAAAAACGTTAAAAATGCAAGATGAACGAATCAGAGTTAAGAAAGTCGTTATTTTGGTCAATCAAATTGCTGGAACACACACACGTGACAAACAACAGACAGAGAGACACACTTGTTCTTTTATATATATAGATTAATACTATTAATAATACGTACTGTAGTAGTTAGTACTGTGTGAAGTGGCAAATCCCTGGTAGCATCTCCAACGCGGGTCCCTATCCCAACTCTATATCTCAAAACTTCGGTTGCACCGTTACTTCATGTTACAGTACGGATAATTAGGGTCTCATCCGGGCAGTTTTGTCCCCAAATTATGGGGATGTCCCCAAAATATTCAGATATTGGGACGTCCGAGCGAAATGGGGACAAAAACACCCGGATACATCCCCAAACTATCCGTAACTTCGATGGTAGTACAACTGTTACAGCAATACTACGTAGTAAATGTCGGCTACAATGAGCACTGTAAATTTGGTTTGAAAAAATGGATGGGTTGTCAATCTAAAGTTATAAATCGCACAACAATAAGCGAATATTATTATTCTGGTACTGCCTGTGAGTGTCACCTGACTACCCACGCAACGTTATGCTCGAACCAGTACCAGCCAAACCGTCCCAACTACACAAGCTCGAGGGCGATGGCCTCTCAATCATCGATGGCCTAGCCTTAGGGATTCTCTCGCTTATAGAAGCTCACACGGATTGCGAAATCGGCGGTGCCGTTGCCAGCCCGTCGGATGTCCGTGACGATACGGAGATGGGCAGCGATGGCGGATACGGCCGCACGGCGCCACAAGTTTGGAACGCGCCGGCGCTCCGGCAACCGCCGACATTTTCGGACTCGACTAAGGCCGAAAGACGCGCTTTTATGCGCGAGTACCATAAGTATCTGGGGCAGGTCAACGCTCTGCAGTGCAATGGATCGCGTCCGGTCGCGATGCCCGTGAGTTCCTGTATGGACCCGTTTTCAAAGCGCCGGATCGCGCTGTTCGACTTCAGCCGCGACCACAATTCCATCACGAACGATGAGTGGGTCGCGTGGTTTAACTCAGCGTTTGAGATACTACTCTGTTCTGGCTGAAGAGGCCCATTTGACTTTGGATTGGCGGAATTATTCTAATTTTGCGTTTTACTGCACTCTAATTGGCTTATGAAACGCCTTTGATTGGTTCATTTCGGCACTTTCTAGGCATCTTTTGCTCAAATGTTATGATGGTTAGAAATGCTTGGCTCCACCAAGCACACACAGATTCACCCGCAGACCTTTCATTTTTCAATTATACGCTTAACGTGTAATACAGTTCTGCCTCAACACTACCTACGGATGCCATCACTCAAAGCAGCACGTTCTAACAACGCACCCAGCGGCAGCCACGGCAGGCGGAAGCTCAGCAACGCCGAGCGGCGCGCGAACTACGAAACTTTGCTTAGCCTCAGTGTTCGCGGAGACATTCCGCATGGAGCATACACGAAGGTCGGTCGAATGTTCAAATGCTTTTGGAAGACATCTGCGCGCATCTGGCAACGAGGTGTGGCCTCGCTTCGTCCCGGCAGCGCGGTCTCCATCGTCGACTCCAGACTCAAGGGTAAAACCTGTCTAAACTTATATTTGCATTGACATTTATTCAATTTTGGAGTATTCGTTTTGACGATTGTACTATTTTAGGTAATTTCAACCGAAAACGAACTGCCGATGAAATTGAGTTGGCGGTGAGAGCCGTGCCGTTCATGACGCGCCAAACGTTGCGATCTTTGGCTGCCCACTCTCAAATTCCCAAGACCACCCTCGTCCGCCACATGGAAGAAGCGAAGACTCCCAAGGCGAAGTCAAGTTATTCGAAGCCGCTCGTAACAGAAGACAATCAACGACTTCGAGTGGAGCATGTGTTATCCTTTCTTTCACAGTCGTCGGAAAATTCTACTTTTTCCAATATGTACAATTATGTTCATGTTGATGAAAAGCGGTTTTTTTTACGACTGTAAAGAAAAGGTTATATTTTTGGCCGCCGTCGCTCGCCCAAGGTATGTCTTTCACAAAAAGTCGTACTTTGATGGCAAATTGGGAATCTGACCGTTTATCGAAACTGTGCCTGCAAAAATGGGCAGCAAATATCGCCCCAAGGTTGCTATAATTACAGTACCTCAAAATGTTAATTCGGACATTTACTGCGAAACAATACTGCACAAGGTGGTGCCAGCTATCCATCAGGAGTGGGTACTCCATCAAGAAGGCAAGATGGTCGTCGAAGTCATGACGAAATCGATCAAGCCGGAATCGCTGAAGACAGCGGTTCAAAAGCAGCTGCAGTTGCAGCGGAACAAGGTGTTGAAGAGCGACGTCTTTCGTTACGTCAACTGGCTGCGGACATTTGCAGCTGGCCACCATCTGTACGTGGGACTCGACGACGAGTCCAAACCTTCCCCGGCAGCGAAGCCGGTAGAAGCTCCACGAGGCGGCAAGCCTCATATGCCAAGACGTGACAGCGGCCGGGAAGACGCCGCCAAGAACAATGGCAGAGTCGGCGGGAAGGCCGAAACGATCGTGCCCAAGAATGCCGAGCCCCCTGCCAGGAAGGGCTGCTTGAAGTGCGGTGACATGAGTCACCGTGTGGCGCGGTGCCCGAAGACCGCGCCTGGCGAAGCCGAAACGTTGTTGGTAGTGCAAGTCAAGCGCTGGAAGGACGGCATCAAGGTGCTGCTCAACCAGCCGCAGCGCCAGAAGACAGAGCGCGGCGGCGTGCTGTTGGATATTATCGTCCGCGTGGACGATGTGCTCTTGGGCATTGGTTCGGACGTGACTGTTGTCACGCGCGGCGTCATGGATGCGTTGGACGCAGCCGGTGTCAAAGTTGGGACTGTCTCCCATAGCGTACCGCATTTAGCGTACCCGTATGGTAGTGACGCCAAGCCAGTTGTGATGACGCGCAGCATTAAGTTCAACTGCGTGACGATGGACACGACGTGTGGACCGCTTGTGTTGCGCGGTCTGAAAGCCTGGGTCGATGACGCGTCGACCGCAACCGAACTCATAGTGAGTCGTCCAGTCATGGAGTTATTGGGCTTCAGTATTGAAGACCTCCTTGTTGGAGCAAGGAAGAAGAAGGAAGAATGGGACGTTTCGTCCGTGCCGACGAACGAACTGTCCGGCATGGCGAATTTCAAGCGCCTGATGGCGGAGAAGTTGAATCCACGGAGCTTGACCCCGACGACGGGATGGGGTACTGGCAGTTGTCGCTACATGCGGCCAGATGTACTTTTCGTTCATGACGCCCTTCGGTTTGTACACCCCGACCCGCGTGCTCATGGGGCAGACGGACGCTGACGCGTACTACCAGTCGATTGTACACCAAATTTTTGGTGAACTGCTATTCCGAGGCATGTTGTCCTGGCTCGACGACTTGCTGGGGTCTGCCAAGACGACGGACGAGCTGCTCGACTTGTTGGACCAAGTTCTATCCACCTGTGCCCAGTTCAGACTCAAGTTGAGCCCGAAGAAGTTCCATTTCTTTCTGCGCGAGACCGAGTGGTGTGGCAAGATCATTTCGGGCGATGGATTCACCCATTCCCAAGCCGAATCCAAGGACTCATGGATTTGTCGCCGCCGACGACCGCGGTCGATCCCCACCAGTTTCTGTGCGCCACCAACTGGATGAGTGCGAGTATCCCTGGTTACAACCAGTTGGTGGATCCGTTGCGACGTCTGCTCGACGTGACCACCAAGGCAGCCGGAAGCTGCAAGAAAACGGCATTGGTGCATGTTGCACTCCCTGCCGTGGGATGGTTGTCCGACCATCTCAAGTGTTTCAACGATGTGAAGAACGCGTTGGCGCATGTGGTGCCCCTGTCACACCCGCGAGAAGATATGACGGTCTGTGGCTTCACGGACACCAGTGACCTGTTTTGGGATGCGGCGTCGCCACACAAGTACCGCCAGTGGACCTGGATTTGCCTCTCGAAGTCCAGCGGCACCAGCCGCTTGCATTCATCAGTGGGTCACTTTCTGGTGCCCGCTGGCTCATCGTCGAGAAGGTGGCCTATGCCGTGGTCGAGTCATGCAAGAGACTCGACTACTGGTCATACGCCCGGGTGGTTTCCGTCTATTTACGGATCACCGCAACCTGGTGTACATTTTCAACCCAGGTGGCTCAAACGCCACTATGGCCAAGAAACCAGGTCGACAAACAGCAGCGATGTTCGCTGGTGATGTCGATCTTCCCGTACACCATTGAGCGCGTCTCGGGCGACGAGAATGTATGAGGCGACCTCCTGAGCCAACGTGGTTCGGCTCCGACGGATCAACCAGTTTCGAATGTTCACAAGTTGATCCATGTGGTGTCGCCTCTGCAACAAATGGATTCGAGTGGCTGACAGCCGCTACGATCAGCGGTATCCAGCGTTCAACCATGGAAGGGGGAGGGACCCCCCAAATGGCGTGGATTGGGACGACGACTCCCTTTTTTACGTGGACCCAGACGGTGCTGTTGACCTACAGCAGTGGATTTGTGTGATCGTTCACCAAGGAGCCAGCAGTCACCGTCGCATCGCAGCAACGACAAAGTCGATGTCCGACAAGTTTGCGTCGAAGACGCTTTCCACAGTCGTCAAAGCGTTCGTGCGTGTACGCCTGTTTGCACTGCCTGTGCATTAATGGAGACGTGGTTCCCCGTCCATTGGGTTCGGCTCTTCGCACGGAGAAGCCAAACGAGCTCATCCATTTCGACTGGTTGTCGATACCCAAAGCCAAGTCCGGCCAAAAACAAGTGCTTGTCGTGAAGGACGACATGCGTGGCTTCGTGCAGCTTTTCGCGGCAGAGTCCGCTGACGCCACCTCGACCGCTCAGTATCTAATGACGTGGTTTAATCAGCTGCGTTGACACTTGGGTGTCAGATGGTGGCTCTCACTTCAAGAACGAAGTGATCGAGAAGGTGCGAAAGTTGGTGGGTGCCTACAGTCCTTAGGCGATCGGGACTGTAGAAGTAGTCAACCGACTAGTGCTGCGCGCCGTGAAGGTGCTGCTCAGTGAAATGAAGCTGAACACATACGAATGACCACATGTGTTGCCCCTCGTTCATGGTGCCCTCAACCATCAGCCGTAGACCGGCTGGGAGGAATTGCTCATGTGACAGCGTTTAGTAGCCTGCCAGGAAAGACTCCGCTGGCAGAATTTGTTCACCCAACATCCAAGGTAGTTTATGTACCCTGCCAAGTGAGCAGACTCATCGCATACCATGTGATGGAGACTCAGCAGCTGGTGACACCGTACAGAGTTAAGGTACATCACGCACGACGCTTAAAGATGTACCCCGAATTTGGTAGAAAGGTGACCGAAGACCCGAAGCGCAGATCGTGTTTGCCGATAGCAGATTTCATTTGGAGCGCCTGGAGAAAGCGGGCTGCGTGGATGGCGCACGAGTATTTTCCATCCAAAGATGTAAACCCACTTTGCTGGCGGATGCGTTAGGTGAGACAAGCGAGAGTTTCGTCAGCGGAAATGTATATTTACATTTAAAGTGGGAATGTCCGGGAATCATAACTGGTCATGTGGCTTGGACTTGAAAATGAAGAATCGTCCTGGGAACTTGCGGCGAATTTGCTGGACGACATTCCAGTTGTATTTTGCAAGTGAGTGGCGATCAACAAGGAAGACCCTGCTGTGGCCGCCCTCATCAAAGCAGTTGACTTTCCGTACGATAGGAAGTGTTCTGGACCGTGCAGAGCAATTGGGTCGCGCGTTTGTTTGACCTATTGCTAACACACACACTCTGTGTGTGTGCCGTGTCAATGCTCCGATACCTTAGTGGATATACTGAGTACTTTAGTGAATGGTAGTCAGGGGCGCCTCGTGGCGTGTTGAACCTCACTAATGTCAGTGTTATCTTTGCTACCTTGACGAAGGTCCGGGGGCCGAAAGCCAAGAAGGAGCGGGAGACAAAACAATGAAGCTGAACAACGATGGAGTTCTGTTTTATACTCCTATTAATACTATTAATCCAACGTACTGTAGTTCTACTAGAAGTAGTTAATACTGTGTGAAGTGGCATATCGGCATTCCACAACCCATACGAGTGGTCGCACCCTCCGAGGGGTTCCGACACCTCGGTATGCACCAAGGCACAGACAACCAATGGGAGGAGACCACTCGTGCTGTGTGGCAACGGCTCAACACCCAAGCCGATGCTGTTGCCCCCCGTGGGCTTGGGAAGAAAGAACTCCAGTACATTGTTAACTCGGTCTGGATTCCTAGTGTCCTCTACCGCACGGCTATCAGTGACGCCATCAGTATTGCCCCCGCCCTGGACACCCTGTTCCGTAAGACGGCGCGCCGCGTCCTCAAGCTACCCCACGACCACCCCACCGAATGGTTCTATGACCCCATTGACGGCCTGGGCCTAGTCCACTGTGAACGCTTCAGCCACAGTCA
>NW_009798267.1:56804-58923 GCF_000520075.1 Aphanomyces astaci | reverse complement strand
CCTCTATCACTTCCTCCGGATTGCCAACGACAGTGGCTCCCCTACATATGACATACTCATGGAATCCCTCGAGGCATACCAACTCGACAGTGGCCTCACCGACCACCCTTAAGCTTTCCGCATACCCCCTCCTGTTGCGGACACCACTATACTCGGCACAATGCTCCGGGACCTTGCCACCTTCCAGCCAGCCCTCACCATTACCACGCACTGGCAGCAACCCGCAGCCAGCCTACCACGGCGTCCCAATGACCGCCCTATCTGGGCTTACCTCACCCCAACCCTGGGCACGACCCTCATATCCATCAACAGACTACATACAACAAAGGTCCGCTGGGTGGGAGACATTACCAATGACAAGGGCACCATGCTACTTAGCCTTGAGTCTCTCCGCACCAAATTTGGGTGGTCTAGGCACACGCTCCAACGGTTTGCTCCCATCTGGGACGCCATCCCCACAGCTGTGCCACCCAACCCCCCACCGGCCCTTCGGCAACAAACACTACCGTGGGCCCCCCGCTCCGCCGGCCAACCACTACCTCTCCCACTGGCACCACCGCTCCGTTCCCCCTACCATACCTTGCCCACCCTCTTGGCCGCACCTTCTTTGTCCCCACCCCGGGCTATGAAACCCTACACATCCCTGTCCACGCCATGCTAGTCATCCCTCACCACCTCACCCATCAGGATGAACAACCCCCCACCCGCAGCTACCGCATCGGGCAGCGCAATAGTATCCAAACCCGGCAATCACCCGCGGGCACAGAGATTGCCGTCACCTTCTGGCACGAACTCCGCAAAGGCTCAGACATCTGATACTCCCCAACACCGCGTGAAGCGCGCGGCCGCCACAGACTGGTATCCATTACCGACTGTGCAGTACTTATCGGCAACCTCCTACCCACCAGCCGAGCCCAACGCCACAAGTTTATTCCCTGGACCGACACGTCATGGACCGACGCACGTACCCATATCACCCACAGCGGGGAAAATAACCGCTCCCTCATTGTCTCCACCGCGGGAGGCACCACCCACCGGACCCAGCGCCCTACAGGGCACCAGCCGGCCCAGCAGGCAACGCCGGCATGTACCGCATGCCACCGCCTAGCGGACACTACGTTATGTCCCGACTGTGGCCAATGGCATCACTCGGCATGCATCCCACACTGTCAAGTTGTCCCACATCACACTACCCCGACGTACGGCCTACACACCCTCCCCCTACGGGCTGCGCGCGCTTATGCTGTGGGTGATGGCAGCGTCACACACCAGGGTACTCCAGCCACACATGGAACATGGAGCTACATGGGCCGCGACGGAACCACCCTCGCGGGGACCTTACAAGTTCACGCTAACCACATCACACCCACGCGTTGCGAAGTACATAGCCTCCTGGTGGGCCTCCATCATTCTGGAGATGCTGCACTACAAATATGCGACAACACAAAAGCCATTGGACTAGTCGTCCTAGCCAGATCCCTCAAACGCCGCGGTGGGCCCCCCGTTACAGCAACATATACAGGGTGGAACTTCGCTCGCTGATGGCTCTCTTCACTGATACTGGAACCTTTACAGGCGACTGGATCCGCTCTCACCAGGACCCCGCGGACACGCCCGACCCAATCCTCCGAGCCAAGCGCACACTCCTCGCCGAGGCGGACTCCCTCGCCACCCTAGCACACCAGCTCCTCCCCCTTACGAACTATGCGCACCTCATTATCCCGGACTACTGGGAGCTTCGAGACGACCACGACAGGCCGATTACGGGCGCAACGGCCCCATGGCTGGGCGCAATCTACGGCCGAAGAGATTGGCCCAAGGCCCAAGCCCGGAAGCCGGACACCCGCCAGACCATCCAGCCCCTACGCATCCCCACAGGGGACATCTGTAAATGGGACCTCCCTGCGCTCACTTTCTACTGGCGTGCCATCTGCTACACCTTACACACCAACGCCCGCAAACACCGCATACACCCACGCTGGGAACCACACTGTCGCACATGCCCCGCTTCCATCGACACGCAGGAACACCGCTTTAGCCTCTCACACCCTATATGCCCAATGGCGGTTCCACTCTCCCAACAAATCCTCCTCGCCACACAAGCCATCCTCCCAAAGGC
>NW_009798267.1:20503-26976 GCF_000520075.1 Aphanomyces astaci | reverse complement strand
TTTCTTGAGAAAACGTTTGACACTGCCCGGGAATTCAACCCGGGCCCCTTCCTCTATCCTTTGATGCCGTCACGCTTAACCATTGCGCCACCGCGTCAAACGCTTACGCTTACACTCGAAGCATTGTATCAATCAAGTCGACTTTTTTCATTGTAACGCAAGAACTAATATCCTTCAGAAAACTTGGCCTGTGGCATTCGACTTGCTTGTAGATTAGTGGCTCCTTGATTGTCTAATAAAATGACCTCCAAAATATAAATCCGGACTCAACTCGAGCCAATAAAATGGGCATTACGTCTCCGATTGGTGGGAAAGGCGTGCGTACTTCGAAGTAAGGCAGCCAACCACCATCAAGTATTTGCATTCCACCCGAAGCAAAAGTAGGCATTAAGTTCCGTAGATCCCTGTACGTCAAGCCCTTCTTAACGCCGGAGAACGTCGAGGCTCGTCTGGAGTACGCAATGTCCTTCGTTCGACCCTTGTTAGATGGACGCCACTGTTTCGCCAACATGTACGACTATGTGCATGTCGACGAGAAGTGGTTCTATCTGACAAAGGTCAAACGAAGGTACTATGTTTATGATGACGAGGAAGTGGCTGCACGTTCAGTCAAGTCGAAGAAATTCATCACTAAAGTGATGTTTCTTGCTGCTGTTGCTAGGCCCCGTTTCGACCATCATTCCAAGAAACAATGGGATGGCAAGCTTGGTGTCTGGCCTTTCGTTCACGTGTCGCCAGCTGCGCGTGCAAGCAAGAACCGACCAAAAGGCACCCTGCATACTGTTCCTCTCGCTGTCGACGCCAAGGTGTACAGCGATGCGATCATGGACAAGGTTGTGCCGTCGATCCAACTCAAGTTTCCTGGCGATTGGAGGCGCAGACAAGTGCTTATCCAACAGGATAATGCAAGCCCACATCGCCGTGTGACCTCGGAATTTCTCCAGCAACAAGGCATTCGTGGAATCGGAGTCGTCAACCAACCCCCGAATAGTCCAGATTTCAACGTCTTAGATTTAGGATTTTTTAATTCTATTCAAAGTCTCCAGTACCAAAAGTCTACTCGTTCAATCGAGGAACTTATTGGTGCTGTGGAAAGTGCGTTTTATGAGTTGTCGACAGATACCCTTGCAAAGACATTCATAACCCTTCAAAAGGTTATGGAAAAGTTCATTGAAATACATGGCAGCAATAACTACAAACTTCCTCGTATGAGTAACGATGCTAACATTGCTGACTTTGCTTTGTACAATGTCGAGTGCGATGCTTCTTCCTACGAGAGCGCATTGACTCATTTGCATGAGCATCTGGGCGAAGAAGCCACCATGGAAGCCTTGGTAGATTCTCTTGAATAAGTACTCCCGATCAACTTAAAAAATACAATAAAAATTTTGTTGAAAATATGTGGTTTTAGAGTTCAATACAAAATTCAAGTTGTTTCGAATGAATGTTGAATACTTTAATCAAATGAAAAACTACCTGACAAAAGTACCGGAACCGAGTAGTAGCATTCAACTGCACATATTTTAAAGGATTCTTAAGAGGTATTTTTAATGTTACTGATTAACATACGCAATATACTGTACAGAACTGATCGTATACTTTGCACTGTATATTCAACTGGAAATATCTTAAAGATTATTATGACGTATGTTGAATGATACTATATTAGTACGTAGTTTTCTTGATTCCAAGCACTTTAGTTAGATTTAGATAGAAGGGAATTAAAATGTTTGGAATTGAAGTAATAAAATTGTAAAGATGGCCACTCCAAACAGTGATCATTGATATGCCGAAATAATAGATTTTATTAAAGTATTGGAAATGCTTCGAGATACAAATATCTATTTATAAAAATAAGTATCATACGTTGAAAGTACGTCTGAATAAGGTTGAATTCTATAACAAAATTCCCCGAATAATATCAACTAACCAAGGGTTTTGATTGCTTCGGTAAATAGTTTTATCCAATCATATCAATTTTGTCATCCTATTGGGCAAGACGTTCGGCAAATCATTGATTGTTTATGCTATCACCGAATGGGCCACTGAATTTGGGGTAATCGCCAATATGTGAGTATATCAGCAAACCTTCGCCAAAATGTGAAACCTTCGCCAATACGTGAGCGCACTTAACAAATACTATCGCACTTAACAAATTTTACATTGTAAATCCAATCTTTGGACAAAACCACAAATTGTTGGAGCAAGATTGATTGGCACAGAAACTCTCAGTTATGCAGACAGTATTCACTTTCAATTGAACAGCACCACCATGAGTCTTGCTCTTGGAATGGAATTTCACTCAGGCAAAGCCTTCGTGGACTACGTTAAAGACTACGCTGTAAGCGAGAACAAGCATGTTCGAGTGAAGTCTCGTGGTGGGAACAATAGAACCGTGGTGTGCACAGTACCGCTCTGTCCATTTTTGGTCACGGCGTACAAGCGCATGTCCAGCACTTCTCCAACGCAGCCATTTGTCCTATCATTCGCCAACGTTGAGCACATGGACTGTACATCATCAGCCAAACCCTCTGCCCGCCAGATCGCGAACATATCCAGCGTCAATAGTGCAGTCCACGCGGATCGCCGCGTCTCTGCAGCGTTTGTACAGAGCCAAGAACAAGTCGTCCACTCAGTCAACCTCGACACGAGGCAACGAAACGTCTATCGAGCGAAAAAGTATGTGCGGGACGAACTTGAAACGGTAGACAACCAGTCGTAAAAGAGGCTGCCAGGTCTCCTTAGTTCGTTTGAGGCGTTGAACATTGGTAGTATTGTCAAGTGCGAGAGCTCACCAGATGGACGTTTTCATCGCTGTGCCATCGTTTTTGGCGCCGCAACATCGTCTTGGGTCGGCATGCAGAAGATCCTCGGCATTGACGGAGCGCATTGCAAGAACAAGCTGTACAATGGTGTCCAACTTGTTCTGCTCGGCCGAGACGGAAACATGAACAACGTTCGTGTAGCGTGTGCCCTTGTTCCAAGTGAGAGTGAGGCAAACTGCTCGTGGTTCTTTATGCGTGCCGAGAGGGTGGGGTACATCTGACCGTGCCGGTCATGTCGGATCACGGACCTGGGATTGTTGCTGCAGCACGGCATCTTGATATTCAGTTGAAGTACTGCACTCATCACATTCTACGAACATTCGCGATCGATTTCCCGCTGCCTTTCGTGAAGAAGACAGCTCCATCATTTGGACTATGCAAGGTGCGCTCGAGGAATGTCATTACGATTCCCAACTGGCGGTGCTCGGGGTCGCGTGTGGTGAAGCTGTCAGGACTTAGGTCGTTGCAATTGACCGGCGTGACTGGACCGTGCACGCCAACATCAACGACCACCGAATGTATGGATGCAGAACGCAATTTTGTCGAAAGCGAGCACAACACATCGCTACTCAATGACATCCGATATAAGATGCCTTTCCCTTTCATCCAAGCGTACCTGGAGTTCATGCGAGATGACTTCAAGAAGAAGAGCGACAGAGCCAAGTTATGGATTGATGACGGACGAAAAGTTACACCGGGTGCACTCAAGGTCTACAACGAGCAATTCGAGCGTCTGGGGGAGTATGCAGCAGATCCAGTCAGTGACGACATCATCCACGTGTACTCCACCACACGGCAACCCCACTACAAGCGACACGTCGTGCTCTCGGGGAAACAGTGTACGTGCGGCCCCTGTGCGACCAGGTCCTGCCGTGTCTCGTAGAATTGCAAGTCGTGGTGAGAAATCGACCTCCAGCCATTATCGAGTGCGGTGCTCCAGGTGCAAGCAATACGGGCACAATAGACGCAGTTGCGCAATGGACGGTAATAGCATTACGTGAATTTGAATCTGCATCGTCGTTTGTGCGAAGTTCGTGTCGCATCCACTATGAAAAATATTCACCGCTCAAAACTGCGTCGAGTCCGTCTGTGGGAATTTTGATTGAGCACTACACCGTCATTCATATGCGCAATATTTATTGAACACTTTGTTTTCGAGATGAATAATCATATAGTTGTCATCACTAGAGTGGCTTCAGGGAGAGTTCTGATGTTTGATTTGACCACACGGTATGCAATGTGTGTCGTAATCGACACCTTTGCATCCAACTCAGATTTTCACAATTTAAACCAATCACAGTCATGATCATTTACCGGAAAAGCGACCTTTGGCAGAAATGCAACTACTCCAATTAAATTATTATACTTCTTGCAAGAAAGAGCAAAATATAATTTACCCTTTTGAGCTTTCCAATTTTAGCCAATCATGTGAATGATGTTGTACTGAAAATTACACCATAGATTCCTCTAACACGCCTGCAGCCAGCCCGACTACATGTACCAAAGCCTGGGACGATGGCTCATTGAGTCGATATGACTGTAAGCACATGAGTGGTAAGACATTTTGTCATATCTCGGATGATACGAATGCTTGCAGGGTTTCCTTGATGTATTGTTCCCACCATGAGACTTCACTCGAACACGCTTGTTCTCGCTTACAGCGTAGTCTTTAACGTAGTCCACGAAGGCTTTGCCTGAGTGAAATTCCATTCCAAGAGCAAGACTCATGGTGGTGCTGTTCAATTGAAAGTGAATACTGTCTGCATAACTGAGAGATTCTGTGCCAATCAATCTTGCTCCAACAATTTGTGGTTTTGTCCAATGATTGGATTTACAATGTAATATTTGTTAAGTGCGATAGTATTTGTTAAGTGCGCTCACGTATTGGCGAAGGTTTCACATTTTGGCGAAGGTTTGCTGATATACTCACATATTGGCGATTACCCACTGAATTTGTATTTACCTTTGTATACTAGTATGGATAATTCTCCTATAAATCAGATATAGCTTGATATAATTATGAGGAAACACAGTGAAAATCAATCAGCATAACTGGTAGTACTTTTTTGCTGTTACCTACTAAGCAGTACTACTAACTGTTGATAGTAGTACTACTACTGTATCAGTATCTTGTACTATAGTATATACAGTGTGAAATATCGTCCTTTACAGTACCAGGTACTGTTCTGTCCTGTACTACGAAGTACTGTACAGTAGTACAACGTAGTATTAGTATAGCAATCATTAACTGTAAGCTTACTCCATGCAGTATCATATTTTGTCCTTCTAGTACTCCTTCTAGTACTAGACAAAGTACAGGCATCATGCTCTCATCGGATGTACAGTACCAGTCCTTCCTTTGAATGCAAGGTTAACTGAAAATTATTCCATTCTGTACATCCGCGTGGACTACGTACACTAGTACAATATACTGTACGTACAAAACTTTGTACTGTAGTGAACTCAGGAAGAGTACAGTGCATTATATCAGTCAAATTAGACTATTGTTGATTACATTCCCCACACTTGCATTTGAACTGTGATTACTAAACTCAAGTCAAAATAGTGCCTTGAATATCTTAAGATAGGTTAATATGACGCATTTTGATGGTTACGTTGAACTTGATTAAAATATGTATTGATTATTTTGACGCATTTGGACGGTTACCTAGACTTGATTAAATATTGTGCATTGTATACCGCTTACGCTTTGGGCGCAGTCTCCCTGTGAATCGTCCAATTACTCCGTGATTCGTAGTGCGCACTACTTTTGTAGTACCGTATAGTGTAATACGAGTCGGACATTCATTACGAGTCGGACATTCATTACGAGTCGGACACCCGTGAAATTAGATAAATAATACCACTCACAACGAATTTGTTTTCAGCGTTGTCACTTCGCGCGGGCAATAAACTCCAATCCCTTATATATATCCCCAAATGTAATACAATATCCATTTATAGAGGGGAAATTTGTTCGGAGGTTTTTACGCGCGAAAATGCAATGGTGCCAACGAAAGACGCCATGGCCATTCACAAACGTGCCATGGAGCTCACAGACGATCAGCCACAACGCTTGCCCAAGATCGGAAGGCCGGTGTCGAAGTACGGCCCCAAGAAGAAGCCAAGGCAGTACAAGAACACAGTAGTTACGAACAGCGAGCGGCTAAGCGTTATTCAATACTACGACACGTGTGCCATGCAATCAACTCTCTCTGCGTTCTACGGCAACCTCACCATGACGGCACGCGAGACAATGCGCAAGAAGATCTACTCGTGGTTGGCCAATCGTGACCACATTGAAACCATGGCGTCGAGTGCACGTACCGCGTCGAAAAGGTGCTGGCGACCGCTCGGCGCGGGGACGACGCTGACGGCAGCGGCAGAGGAACAGCTCGCCCAGTGGGTGCTCGACATGCGCAAGGACGGCGTGCAAGTGACGCAGGCGATGCTGCGTATCATGGCACTGGATGCAGCGATCGACCTAGGCATAGAGGACCATGAGTTCCTTGCTGGATGGCACTGGATCCACGGGTTCAAACGACGCCACGGCTTGTCTCTCCGATCACGTACCCGTATTGGCCAGGATTCACCAGACGATGGCGTGGCGGCACTGGAGGCGTTTTCGGCGCGGGTCAGGGCCCTGGT
>NW_009798267.1:8752-20346 GCF_000520075.1 Aphanomyces astaci | reverse complement strand
CTGGAGGCGTTTTCGGCGCGGGTCAGGGCCCTGGTGCTGGAGCACGACATTGACTTAGTCTACAATGCCGACCAAACGGGTGTGAACTACGAGTACCTACCGACAAAGACGCTCAACATGGCTGGCGACAAGACCGTTTGGGTCAAGTGCGGTGGGAAGACCAAGGAGCGCGTGACGGCAATGCTGCTGGCGGACTCGAACGGCACCAAGCTCCCCCTGTTCCTGGTGCTTCGCACGGCCAAGTCGAAAGTCGAAGCCGTCGTCAAGGAGAACTTGACCCAACGCCATGGGTTTGGCAAGACGGTGTGGCAGAGCGTCGAGCCTATGCAAGGACAGAACAACAGTCAGATCTACGGCAACCCGACGGCTTGGTGGAACTCCACCATTTCGTTGGCCTTCCTGAAGTTCCACTTTGGGCAGCGTGCCGACCGCGCCACCAAGAAGGTCCTCTTGCTCTGGGACGACTTCTCCGCGCACTTCACGGACGACGTCGTGGCCTACGCAAAAGAGATCAATGTCCTGCTGGAGCGAATCCCACCAAGATACACGTGGATCTGCCAACCTGCCGACGTCGCGTGGAACCGCCCGCTGAAGTGCCGTCTGCGGCAGAATTGGCTTGACCTAATCCGACGTCAGTTGAGAACAGCAAAAGAACGTGGGCGGACCTTCAAGCTCCAGCCACCGTCGAGGGCGACAGTTGTGGGTTGGATCGCGGACGCGTGGGATGACCTGCCTAGCACCACGATTGTCAATGGGTTTAGAAAGTGCTGCTTAGTCGATGGTGAACCTGTAGAGGAAGTGGTGTCGGGTGGTGTTGTGGACGACACGGTTCTGTCGGAACTGATGACTGCGAGCTCCATTGAGGAGACCATTGACCCTGACGGCGACATTTGCAACGGCGACGACAGTGTTGGTGATGGAACGGATGCATTTGAATAAATTTTATAAATAACGAATGTTTTGTATGACGACTTTGTATTCTTATTCACGTCGATCTCTCTTCTTGTCTATTTCCTGTGAAACTGAATTTCCGTGGTAATATAATGTTTTTTGCAATTTTAGGCTTGGTGTAGGACTACTTTGTATTTGTATGTCCGGAACGAAAGCCAAAATCACCTTGTAATTCACATCGTATCCGTATTCGGATACGGCATATCACTGTCCGACTCGTATTACACTATACGGTATCGCCAAATCCCTCTATCGATTTCGTATGGCAGAGCATCCTGTTTTGAATGTTACTTCACTTGGTTAACGTAAACTAGTACTACGTACTACGTACTGCACGTATACTGACAGAATACTACGTAGTACTATTCAACTGCACACATCTTGAATGATTATTATGACATATTTTTAATTAGTACATTCACTGTGAATATGTTGAGATAGCTTAATGTGACGCATCTTGAACAGGTACGTTGAACTTGATTAAAGTATGCATTGATGAGGTCATTTTGACGGTTATCTCATTTCGTTTGTAACGCCTCGGGCTGTAGCTGCAGGTTGCATCTACATGGAATTGTAGCTACAATGTCATACTGTAACTACAACAGTAACCTGTAACTGCAAGATCTTAGCTAAATTGATGTGTAGCTACAACCTCCTAGCTACCACACTGATGAGTACATACAAGGTCGTAGCTACATTAAAATGTAGTCAGGATTTTGTTTGTAACGCTTGGGGATGTAGCTGCACGATCGCAGCTACATGGAATTGTAGCTACAATGTCATAGCTGCAACAGCACATGTAGCAGCAAGATCACAGCAACATTGATGTGCTACTACAACGTCCTAGATATCACACTAAGGAGTACATGCATGATCGTAGGTATCACCATGGGCTTTCGCTCAAACATAATCGAAATCATCGCCGTGATCGCCTGAAATCTTTACCCCAACGCAGAGGCGACTGCGAATGAAACAACTTGTGCGCTTATGAGAGAGAACCTTTATATTCCATCGACACTAATGTTGGATTGTCTAAAACGTTATTCACTTATTTGGACCAAACGGTCTTGTTATCGGTCTTGTTATCACATTTTCCTTGGAGACAATATACACCACTTTTGAAAGTGCACTTGTCGTATACGCATATGCTAGAATTCGAGACTTACAGGGGTATGAAGCGAAAGTCTGCTTAGGAAAGTTCACAATACGTCCTTTTTCTAGTCTTCATTATTTTTCGCATGCAATATCTACTTATTTTTATAGGGTTTCTCGTTGTTTTCTTGTGTACCATCTACATCTATGCAAAGTTAAGGCCGGGGCGCCAATGGCAGGAAGTGAGCAATGCAGTTGAGGATGTGCAATCGCCACACTGCCATGTCGTCATGCTCAAAAGGGCCAGTGCTGTAGGTCTGAATGAATTGCTTTGCAGCAATACAAACGAAGACTCCGCAATCGTAGCCGTTATGTTGTTGGGGTCCAGGAATCTCCATGCCGTGTAATTGACCTTGACGCCCATCCAGGGTATCGACAAAGCGTTGCAAGGTCGTCAGGACTGTCGGACGGGGGCTGTGCAACGAGTCGTAGAAGCCGTAACGCTGGTGGGTAAAATCGAGAATACCAAGCATCCAGTGACCAGGAACAAAGATGGGAAAGATCACACATTGCGTTTGCGCGCCGTAGGATGACCTTCCTAAGATTCGGGTGGCTTGTTCGAGACTTGGATCGTTCGTCATGCTCTCGAAGAAGTGACTGTTCAAAAAGGCATATCTTGGCGTAAACTGTACCAGGCTTGCCATGAAAACGTTGATCACGTCCTCACCAATCCAGGCATCAAGCGAAAGAAGCGATTCCAAGTTGAAATCGCGAGTCCGGGCCAACGAAACGTAACTCAATCTCTCCACGCAAGGCAGGTCTGGGAGCGCCCGACGCTTCGCTTTGCCTTTGTTTCGAGGAGGCGGAGAACTCAACGACAACGTTTCAAGGGCGTCGTCGATGGAGGTGCTGTGGTTCTGCAATGATGCTTGTGAGAACAATTCCTCGATACACCCACCCGAGCCCTTCGAACTTGAGCGACACAAATCAGGCGGAGTTGATGGAGTCGCAGGAAGCACGGTGCATGGTGAACTTCGTTGCATCAGCCCCAAAACACTTCAAATGGGCTCTTCTCCATGCGATCCAATACACTCCGCTTTAGTTGAGCCATTCAAAGCATGTTTGTTGCGGGAGTGCTCTCCATAATATCCACCACACAGAGCTTGCGTTTGGCCAGTGGAGCGACTGCATCTGAGGCTGGTAGAGTTGTTTTCAAGGCGTTGAAATCACTGGAGTTGAATACGGCAGTGTTTTCGTTGCGGGACAGATAGACCGCAAACAGTTTCTCGAGCCTCAAGTTCTCTGCAATCGTGTCGCTGCTCGGCTGAAAGTACCGAATGCGCTCATTCGTGATCGGCTTCAGTGCTGAAAACCCATCACGCTTGGTCAATCGGGAGATGGCGATGTTTCCTTGTTGGCACGTGTTGACAACCTTGTTGAACTTGGAGCCACGTGCTTTCCAATCCGCAACAACAAGGGATTCCATTGTCTCGCCTTGGATCTTGTAGATTGTCGAAGCAATTGCGTTGACAAACGGCAACTGCTGCAAGTTGAGCTTCAGTGTTCGTTTTGAACCACCAGGGCCAGGCGTCAACGTAACCTCAGTTGATCCCTGAGGCTTGAACTTGAACACGGGGTACACGTCAGCTGGCAGAGAGTCGTGCAATCCATCTCGAGGCAGCACGTCAAAGTTCTTTGGACGTGTCACTCGAACAAACACAACTGCGGGTGGACTGTTGGGTATCAACACCTTCAGCTTCGATCCAGCGTCTTCAACGAGCTTGAACTTTGTCGTTTGGTTGAACTGAACGGAGTGCAATGTCCCAAACGTTCCATTTGCAATCCCGTGATGAGGGTAACACCATTGGCTTACCCGGGATCAAATCAATGAACGGGGCCATGTTGCCGAGCATTGTGTCGGGAAGGGACATTATGTCAGATATGTCTGTTGACGACAACCCGTTCAATCGACCGTTTAAGTTGGCCACAACTCGAATGGGGTAGTGGTTCCGTGGAAGCTTCGTAGACAATGCGGCAGTGTATGCGTTGATGATTGCTTGTCTTGTTCGGTTGTCGGGGGTAGTGTACGTTGTACATCGTTGACTTGGAGGAGCTGAAGGAGTGCTGACATTAGGTGACGCCATGCTCTTCAAAACCAAACCATCCGAGAGAATGCGGCTGTTCAGGATGTCAACAAGCTCTTGTCTCCATTCGCCTTTTCGTGCCAGGCTAACATATCGCCCCTACTCGGGATCCTGGGAGAATTGGACGTTTTCATTCAACACCACAACATCCTTGAACGACCGCCACAAATGGAAGCCCGTGTCTTCGTAGAGATCGAACTTCAAGTCCTCTTGATACGCAGACAGTGGTGTATACAACGGTTTTCCACCAACAGGGGGCATTTGGAAGAAATCACCAGCCAAAACGACGTTGATTCCACCGAAGGGCAAGTCCAGCTTCGTCCGTGCACGAAGTGCCTCGTCGAGTCGAACCAACTGTTGTTTGTTCATCATGGACATTTCGTCCACCAGGAGTAGCTTGAGATCTTCCGTGTAGCCAGGTACGCCTTTCTCGTCGGCTTCTTTCGCCTCGTGAACAGTGCTCGGGGTCAAGTTGTGCATACCAAACTCCGTTGATTGAGACGGCGGCCTTGCCAGTCATTGCGGTTTTGGCAATGCTGAATGGTCTCTTCCACGAGTTACAAAACGCTTGCACAGCAGCGATGACATGCGACTTTCCAGTACCCCCTTCACCGTGCAGAACCATTCGTAGTTGTATGGCGCTCGTTGCAGTGGCGACACTTCGTGGGTCGTGATCTCCATTATCTTCAAGTTGCCATCGCTGCAATAGAGCACGTGCAATACACGTGAAGCTCAAGTGTTGGCGCATACGAAGGCCAAAAGCACTCAAAACAACACCGATGTGGGCGTAATCGGGCAAAGCTTGAGGTACTTTGCCCCTCCCAACCAGGTTGCCAGTGTACAACATCGTTGATGGCTCCAATGCACCCGGAACGTTGGCTTGGACCAGCGTTTGAATCTCGCTAGGCGGATCTGTACACCAAGCCACCGATGCCTCGCTGCTTTCTTCAACACGGGATTGGTTTTCGAACGTGACAACTCGTTCCACGCGTTTTTTCGACATCCATGTCTTTAGACCTTTGACATCTGACGCAAACTGCTCACGGCAACGAAGTCGCTGGTCCCAAGCACCCAAAATGGACATATAACTTGAGGATGCTGTTGTTGACGCTTCGTCGAGGGACTGACCACCAACCAATGCTGCGATATCCGCATCAATGGGTGTCGTTGTTGGAAACTTGACTTGGTTGCTCATCTCCGACGATGATACTGCTTGATACAATTCCGACGTGGTATCACGTGCATCATCACAGTCCAAGTGGCTGGTTGCTGGATGTCTGCTGGCAACCGGGAGTGCGTTTTCGAAGTCAATGTCATCGAAGTCATCAGGCTCAGTGTGACCATCGTCGTTTTCCATTTGGATGTTCTGTTCTTCCTCTCTGGACGTTCTTGTCTTTGCGGCCTTCTTTCGACCGACATGGTAGTCTTGCATGAAATGGTACATTTCCGCAGAACCAGTGCTCATCGTGGGTTGAAAGGATTCCCACGCTTCATGCCATGTTGAGCCGTGTGGGCACAAATCCGACAACACACGAAATGGTTTGAAAAGTACCAATGCAACTTGGGCGTGGAAATCTCTCTCCTCGGGTTTTAAACAATCCCCAAAGAATGGCACGCGCACACCACCCGTTAGAACGGGAATACGCGCCAAGCGATGTACCCCAATGCACTTCGACTTGTGCAGGGAATGTCGTTCCATGAAGAGTTTATCCGACGATGTACCATCAGCTCGATTCGCGCGAAAGAACTTGGACGTGAACTCAAACCATGAGATGTCCTTGCACATGACATCAGGTCTGTTGATGTAATCTTCTGCTGGACCAACCGGTACGAATACGCTTGATTGTCCAGGTCGCCTTGGTCCAGCAAGTGGTGAAGCATCTTCTTCCTCGTCACTTTCAAGGTCAGAGGAGTCACTTTCCGATCCATCGTTGGAGGATTCGATGTGAGAAGCATCACATTCTCCAAGGTGTGGACGCGTTTTGACCTTGATGTTGGTGGTCACTTCAAGTTGAAATGGAGTGTCGCTGTGTTGGTGCAAGAACTTCAACACGTTTTGACGGATGGACATTTTCTTGTAAAAGTGGCCTGTGTAAGCGCAAGACTCGCGCAACAGGTACAAGGCACACAACGGGCCAGCAACTTCTTGTTTTCTCGTCATGTTGAACATGTGAGACGCCAAGCGACGACGGCACTTGACTTCATCGGACAGGGCCTTTCCACTTTCAGCTGTTGAGAGTTCTCGCTGAATACGCGTGTCAAAAGCAGCCAATGCCAGGGCCGTTCGACATTCAACCTTCTGTTGGTCCTTGGTGGTGTACTTGCAGGCGTAATAGATGCGCTCAGCCATTTCAGCCCCACCGATCATGATTTGAATATCGTGATTGCACTTGAAAGCACGAAGGATGACATCGCTGTATCCATTGATGTACTCTTCGCCGAGCTTCCTCACAAGCAAGATTGCAGACGTCCCAATAAGTCCAACTTCAACTCGGGCCCGAGGGAACAAATATCGCCACATTTGTGCACCCCTTGCGTTGCGGCTTTGTTTGAAGCACGAAGAGCAATGCGACCACCAATGCACCTGCAATGCGGATTCCAACGTAGCAATGACAAATAACACCGTCTCATCGGGTAGTCGGGTCCCATTTGGCCCAAATGGCATACTCGACAGCTGTATATGGGGTCCAGACAAAAAGTGTCTTTATCTGGTGCAACATACGTATTCGACGCTGTGTTGGATTATTCGAGACTTGCTCGCGCACCAGGCAGAAACTCTTGATAGTCGACGTTGGATTCCATGTGGACAGTGCCTGCCAGGTATGTCTGGAAGCTCGCACGCATGTGGTCATGTGTTCGCTCGGGATCATACTTCTTTCCAGCCGTAGACTTCAAGAACGATGCTTCCTCGTCCAAGTACTTGTCGATTGCAGGCTGAGAAAGCTTGGGCAACTCCACATGCCACACTTTAGGCCTCGAATGCAGGAGGGCTTGCCGAACTAAATGCTGGGAGCTGACCATCGTGTTGCAATGTCCACATTTGGCCATAATGGGCTCTTTCGGAAGGACGCCTTCTGAGCGACGAGGTTTTTCGAAGGGTGTCAACGGAGGGTCGAGCGCTTCATACTTGGGATCCGCATGCTCACACTCTTGCAGGGGGTCTGGAGGAGGTCAATGGGCAGTGAATTGGACACAATGCCCTCTGAGTACGTCAGCACCATCGCTTCATAGTTGAGGTCTGCCTGAAATCGGGCCTCGTACTCGGACGTGGAACGTGGAGCACCATGTACCCAAACAAGAAGGTGCAAGTGAAGCGTCCCTCGACCTTGGGTCTCAACCATTCCAAAGTACGCCTTGACATGGCCGAATAGCCCACCAGTCATTCTTGGTCGACCGGTAGACTTGTCGAAACCGACAACGACTTTGATGAACGCCTCGATGCTTCGATCGAAAAGAGTATCGGACGCCATGTTGTCGTTCATCGCCAGTTGTTGCATGGTTGCTTTGTCAGGTATGTGCTTGAGGTACTGCACATCAAAACGCGACTTGACTTGGATGCCTCCTGCCAAATACGCCAAAGTAATTGTTCCGTCCACGTTTGGAGTAGTTTCTTTGTTCGACGTGTGGACATTGAAGTCAGGGACTGCTGGATCTGCGCGCGGCGTTCTTAGGTGGATCTTGCTCTTGATTGATTCCAACACTGCCTTCTCGTTCACAGGCGCCATGTCTGATGCTGTTTGAGTGAACAGGACACTGCGTTCGACGTAAGCACACTCATGCTCGCTTGAACCTTCGTCGGGGTCCCCAGAAAAGCCGTTCACAGCTGCTTGTTCGTTATCCACAGCGCTTGCCTTCTCGTCCACGCCCAACGCCTCATCAATGATGCCGTCAAGTACATCTTCCGCTGGCAAGGATGCAATGAGATCCCCGTCGATGGACACGTCGGCATAAAACCCATTGTAGGACTTGTAGAACTGCAAGACATCCATGATCATGGCTTGCCGAACCAAGTGATACTCCTTCACTTTGACGAGCTGGTCTTTCGTAAAGGGCCCAGCAAGCACAACACGGTACATTGCGTCTCGGTTCAGCTTCAAGGGCAACAACGTAGCAGGAGGACCAGGGACCGCGTCGAACAGGATCAAGTGAGAACGGATCATTCGGTGCTCGCCTCCACGGATGATGCGTGTCTGAGCCACAACACTCACCAGGGAACACATTAACATCTCAGCCCATGTGGCCTTGAAGAGTTCGTCGGGCAGTTCACCAACGAAGAAGTGGTTGGCAATGGCGTGCTTGGGGGGCAAGGGCCATGATTCAACAGGAATCTCCGAGAAATCAGGAAATTCCATTTCTGCCAACGCATCTATGGAACTTCCATGATTGTCTTCGATGGGATCGTCATACAGGCAGGCCCCTTGATCAGCATATGAAATTGCATGTTCGTCGTTGTCATCAAATTCATGGTCGATGTCACGCTCGATTTCCACTGGCTCGCCCGGAAACACGTAATGACGTGGCAGTTCACTTAGCCAAGGCTGAAGGAGGACGGTTTCACACTCCAAGCAAACGTTGAAGTCGACATCCTTCGGATTTTCGATGTTGTTGACGTTGCCAGCATGCGTGATGCCTTTGCGCGAGAACATCAAACCAACAAAGGCAGGATCGATGTCCTTGCAATCGTAAAACGCGACCAACTCACCGCACAACATGGCGTCAGGATTTCGCAAGAGGGCTGCCATGGATTGCAGGATATCCTTATCTTCGGTTGAGTACACATGGACATCAGTTGTAAATGCCAAACGATCGCACACACAGCACAAACATTGATCCATTCCAGAGGGGCCAAGGGCAAATCCCAATTCACCCAGGATTTTGGACTTCATGTCCTTGGAGCATTCATGCAGCAAGGTAGCGTCGTCCAGTGCAGCACATTGCGCTTCCGAGGCAGTTACATCGTTGCTATTGGCTTCTTGAACGCGATGAAGCCCTTGTCGCCGGCGTTCAAGTCGGCTCTTCCGTTCTTCGACGCTTTCAGATATATACAAAGCCTTTCGTTGCGCCTTAAGGTACCCCAAACGACTTGATCGCGCCTCCGCAGTTTGAACTGAGTACTGAGCTTTCAATGCATTCAATCGAACGCCGCGATCTTCAGGTAACTCCAGCTGCCGCTTTGTTTGAAGCTTACTCAAACGGCTCGCGCATTGGTCTGGAGATTCCAGGCTACGCTGAGCTTTAAGTCTGTCCAATCGTGCTCGATGTTGCTCTGGAGATTCCATAAATCGCTTAGGTCTTAAAGTCGCCTGGCATGTTCTTCTGGAGTTTGCATCCCTCGATTTGCTTTTAGTATCTGCAGACGCGTGGCGTGTTTTTGAGCATCTTCCGCGGCTCTTTGGGTCTTGAGGTTCTGTAGGCGCCTCGCGCGCTCCTCGGGAGATTCCATATCTCGCTTTGCCTTGAGATTTTGCAGGCGTCTTGCGTGCTCCTCCGTAGTTCTGCACGTCGCTGTATCTTCAGCTTCATCAGGCGCTGTCGCCGATCATCGGCAAATTCTGTTGACCATTTCTGTGCGCGATGAGCAGCCATGCGAAGCCGATTTAATTCCTTGCGATGGCGCACCTTCTCCTCGTCCAGAATCAGCGATGCATCAACTGTTGTTGCAACCATCGCTGTCTTTAGTTCTATTACAGTTACGCCGGCGACGGATACAATAGAAGCCTATTTAATGTCGTCGTTAACTATTCAATGTAATGATATATGTCAATATTTAGCATTACTTGGATTGAGTTGGATAGGCATGATGCAGCAGGAATCTCTCGCTTCACACATAGTCGGTTACAATACACTACGATCATGAAACGTGTCTACGAATTTCGTTTTGAAATTCTACCAGTACTTCTATTTTTAAAGTTGTGTATAGGAGAATTTGGTGTGTTTGCTTGTAGTATCTGATGGTGGTCATAAACATTCTCGTTGTAAAATGTAAAATCCCCCAGATTCCCACAATATGACTCCGTGACAGATGCGCAAATACATAAAAGAAGCTGAAAACAGCACCTCGTTTGAAGGCTACGTGAACCTCAAGACGGAAAACGACGTTCTCACCCAACAACAGTCGAGTTAACTAACTACCGTAGCCATGAACAGAAACCATCCTCCTCTTCCAGCAGGCGCGTTTACAGTGCGCGGGAACGCCCTTTTGCTGGACCCAACGACTATATACGAGTACGGATCCTCTTGAGCTATACGCACTATGCTTTTGAGCTAATATACAGTAGTTCACTGTAATTCATCCTTCCCACGAATACCTCACGACTCCTTTGTGTTGAAGTGTGTGTATTGTGGAGTTATGCGAATATAAGTTGATAGAATGTGGGCTCAACGACAAGATATGCAAGATAGTGCGCTTTGAACATAGTGGCGAAATCCGCATGAAAAGTAGTGGCCACAGCCACCATTCACGACATTACGACTGGTCATACGGAGCCTAACATGGATGCTTGTCGACTCCCCCTAGGAAGTTGTCTACATACCCCACAGGGTGGCACACCCGGTCTAATACCATTTGATCGCTAATATATACTTCGAAGTACATTTAGGCCTCTGGTTCAAATATGACGACAATCAAATGCATATAAGTTACGTCATCCTTTCATGCCACCACTAAATTCTGACAGATTCAAATTATGATTAACAACACCATACACATGTAGTTACAGGTAGACAACACTACTGAGTGCTTATCTGTAGGTAACGTGAGGAGAGGCCTACAACCAGGCCTCCCCTTGAGCGACCTACCGATGTGGTTCGGGCGTACATAAAAGTGTATCGGGTGCATTATAAGTTCAAGAGTGTCCTGACAGCACCCACCTGCATCGGATCATACAACCGCGGTCCTACACACTGCATTCATGCCTCCTTGGTGGTAACAGTGTTACTCCCGTAATAATTGATGTGATGATACGTTTTGTATGTGTCTAGATGATGGGCTTGAGGGCGGCGACCAAGCGTTTCACGGCAAGGCCGCGTTGTCCACATATACCAGCGTATATTATGGTATGCGAATTTCACTTGGCGGCGCCGCCTCGCAATATATCGTCACTACACTGATTTTGTTGCCAACACAGCTATCGCTGTTGCTGCCAAATCAACAGCTTAATGGGCTCATCGGTACAGAAGCAACAAAATCGAGCATTTAGGTACTACATCCTACAAACACACTACGTGTACGTCAGCTTGCCATTGCTACAAGTGGTGCCGTGAAGCGACGAATATGCATGTCAAGTGCTCGGGCTAACGTGTTAGTGCTACTGTAAAGCTGTTCTGTGTGGAGGGTAGCAGGCGAGTACATGCAACCCTACCCTCTCCATCGCTTCGATCTACGCTTCAAGTCATGTGGAGGCGGGA
>NW_009798267.1:3935-5370 GCF_000520075.1 Aphanomyces astaci | reverse complement strand
GACTTTCACCGTCGCTGTGATGTATACCGATGCACACACTATGCGGAGAATATAATGCGTTTGCGTTCGTCGAGTCGTGAAAACGTCTGGAGTGTACCTGCTGAGCTATACCGGTATTCCGATGACTTTCACCGTCGCTGTACCCCACAGTCCGCTACCGTCGAGTGCAGTGGTGGCCGTCCTCCATTCTCTCCCCTTCCTTATTCATAATTCTAGGTCCACGGCGCACCATTTCTCCGTCCACCATCTTCATTGCGCTCCACCGTCTTCCACCCGCCGAGTGCCAGATGGCGGGTGGTGGAGTGCAGTGACGATGGTGGACGAAGGAGTGTTGCAGAGGACTCCTTTATCGTCGTTGTACTACACCCTCCTCTATAGACTCTTCAGTGTATTGCTCTGACGCTGTACTCCACTGTCTGCTGACACCGGGTGGCTGCCTTTCCATGCCTGTGACGGCGGGTCCAGTACGCTATCATCACCGCGTTAAGTGTTGTCGTGTCTCGGCAACCAGTGTACTTTTAACCAATCGTAGGCATTTATTGAAGTATTTATGGCCAATGAACTGTGACCAGTAGTATAATTTGGGGAAATTTTGGTTGCACATCATGATGCAATTTCTGGCGCATGGGCGTCGACATTATTAAAAATGAACCTCTATCCGGATGCGAAATGATCCGGAAATGGTGTTTGCGGTGGTTTTGATAGTCCTCTATTATCAGCACAAACCAGACCCGATGGACGACCAAAATATGCCCTCTCGAAACGTACTAACTTAGTATGCATGGCTCTACTGTACCGTGCCTCTCCCCAATGTAGCGGTAGGTGGACACCGGAAAGTCGCTACAGATTAGGCACGTTTACTGGTATTATACGTATACCCGGAACTGTTATTATTATGGTGTTTCATGATTGTTCTGCAGCGTGAAGAGCAGTTGGGTCGTGCGTTTGTTGGACCCATTGCTAACACACACACTATGTGTGTGTACCGTGTCAATGGTTCCGATACCTTAGTGGAGGTACTGAGTACTTTAGTGCATGGTAGTCAGTAGGCGCCTCGTGGCGTGATTAACCTCACTAATGTCAGTGTTATATTTGCTACCTTGACGAAGGTCCCGTGGCCGAAAGCCAAGAAGATGCGGGAGACAAAACAATGATGAAGCTGAACAACATGGAGTTCTGATTATTCCACCTATTAAGACTATTTATAGTATGTAGTATAGTACAGTTAGTACGGTGTGAAGTGGAAATCCTTGGTAAAGTACGTTACAGCAATAAATGTCGGGTACACAAAGAACACTGTAAATTGAGTTTGAAAAAATGGATGGGTTGTCAATCTAAAGTTATAAATCGCACAACAATGGACGTTTATTGTTATTTTGGTACTGCCTGTAATGTCACCGACGACCCACGCCAAACCGTCCCAACTACACAAGCT
>NW_009798267.1:0-2157 GCF_000520075.1 Aphanomyces astaci | reverse complement strand
GGTTTTGATAGTCCTCTATTATCAGCACAAACCAGACCCGATGGACGACCAAAATATGCCCTCTCGAAACGTACTAACTTAGTATGCATGGCTCTACTGTACCGTGCCTCTCCCCAATGTAGCGGTAGGTGGACACCGGAAAGTCGCTACAGATTAGGCACGTTTACTGGTATTATACGTATACCCGGAACTGTTATTATTATGGTGTTTCATGATTGTTCTGCAGCGTGAAGAGCAGTTGGGTCGTGCGTTTGTTGGACCCATTGCTAACACACACACTATGTGTGTGTACCGTGTCAATGGTTCCGATACCTTAGTGGAGGTACTGAGTACTTTAGTGCATGGTAGTCAGTAGGCGCCTCGTGGCGTGATTAACCTCACTAATGTCAGTGTTATATTTGCTACCTTGACGAAGGTCCCGTGGCCGAAAGCCAAGAAGATGCGGGAGACAAAACAATGATGAAGCTGAACAACATGGAGTTCTGATTATTCCACCTATTAAGACTATTTATAGTATGTAGTATAGTACAGTTAGTACGGTGTGAAGTGGAAATCCTTGGTAAAGTACGTTACAGCAATAAATGTCGGGTACACAAAGAACACTGTAAATTGAGTTTGAAAAAATGGATGGGTTGTCAATCTAAAGTTATAAATCGCACAACAATGGACGTTTATTGTTATTTTGGTACTGCCTGTAATGTCACCGACGACCCACGCCAAACCGTCCCAACTACACAAGCTCGAGGGCGATGACCTCAAAATCATCGATGGCCTCGCCTTAGGAATTCTCTCGATTATAGGAGCTCACACGGGTTGCGAAATCGGCGTCCCGTGCACCGTCAAGCCACTACCCCGTTCGCCGGCGTAATCCACCAGCTGTTGACAAGCGGTTTCAACCAGATGGCTACGCCAACACCCCATTTACGGCGTCCACACCGACCCCCGTGGCCGCCCCATTTGATTCTCCCGCGCCAGCTGCAACACCAACTGGCGCCACCAACCTGTCTCCTGTCCCCGATGATGACGACATGGGACAAGGCGATAAGCGCGGCTTCGTGTACAACGCGCCGGCGCTCCCTGACCCGCCCTCGTTTAACGGCTCGACCAAGTCGGAGTGGGACATCCGCGACTACCGTGGCGTCACGGAGGCAGAGTGGGCCGCATGGCTTAGTAATGCGTTTGAAGAGGAGCCTCAAGACCTGGAGGTGCTCAAGAAGCGTTTTACCACGGCGATCCGCTTTGATACGACAATCCTGGACGCCGACTGGCGCATTGGAAAGATGCTGGACAACCTGAAGCGAGCCTTAGAGCGCGACGACCAAGCGTGGGCCTTGGATCAAGAAGGCAAGACTTTTGTCGATATCATGATGAAGGCGATCAAGTCGTTTGGCCTGCAGAAGTCGGTCCAACGCCAGCTGGCCCTCCAACGCAACAAGCCGTTGAAGTCCAACGTGTACCTCTTCGTTGACTGGCTGCGCGTGTATACCGCCGAATTCACATTCCTGCCAAATAAGTTTTGCTGAAAACCACAGAACAGACGCCACCTGTCAACTCATGTGGTGAGATAGAATCTCGAGTGATGCGGCTGCGCATCAAGGTACTTAAAAGGGAATTGTATTACATCTGAATTGTTGGCATACACTGCGTAGCCCGGGGTAATCAACAATCGGATGGTGGCAAGGGATTCAGTAAAAGAAAAGTGCATACGATAGGAATGAACGTCCATGTCCATAACTGTTGTCGGTGAAATGATGGTCCTGCCGAAAGTCAGCTTCAACAACACCGTATATTTGATGTTGTTGAATTTTCCTCGAATACTGTGCTTTGATTGGCCAGTTTCCTTTCGTATACAATTTGCACGATCAGTTAAGATGTACTATTAGCCGACCACATAGAGAGTGAACTTACTGTTAACCTCTAATTTACTTCTGAATTGACTTCGTTAGTGTCAAGCGTGTTTGTTCCAAGGCTGGAGCGACAACAATAACTCAGGCTGTAGAGTGAATCTGAGGCAGCACAATAGCTCGTTCAACTGGTCAGAGGTAGTTCTGTAATGTAATATATATGTGAAGTGTATGTGTGCCCCGGAAGTGCTCAAAATGAATGGCTCCAAGGGGCCACAAGAATTATGCCGATAACTCAGGCTGTAGGGTGAAT
>NW_009798266.1:1968771-1971712 GCF_000520075.1 Aphanomyces astaci | reverse complement strand
GGGGATCGAACGGCTCCGTGCGAGAAGTGGACGGAACCTCCGGCCAAAATTCCGAACCTTGCGACGACAAATATTCCTGCACGGCTCGAGCACCCTGGACCGAGGCCATCATCTTCAAAGAGACCCCGTCGCGAAGAAAATCCGGCCAATACGAATGGGGGTAACAAAGGAAGCGCAACAAGTCGGTCCCATGGCGCCGAATGATGCGGTATAGGCATCCGATAATGCCCACCAATGGCCCTATGGCCGCCTCGACTTCGGCATTCACTTCGGCCGACCCCCGCATGAAACGACGGTTCCAGTGCGCGAGGGCATGGTTCTCCCAGAAATCCTCGAGTTGTCCCTGAAGCTCCGCCCACAGCGGAAGTCGACGCCACGACGAATGGATAAACGACTCCTGTGCTTTGTACTTTTCCCACGGCTTAGATGACGCCACGGCCAGATAGGTCGCATCAACGTCTCGGGGTAGATTCGGGTCCGCGGATGGAAGGGGAACAGCAGCGTGAACGCGGGAGACTTTTCGTTTACCGGTACACCCTCCTGGGGCCGAGCGTTTCGCGGGACGCGAAGGGGATGGAGGTACGGGTGCCTTGGCTACCGCCGGTCCTGGGAGGGTCGAACCCTTAGCCCCCGAGCCCGGGGGGGCCTGGACAACGTCCGCCTCCAGGACTCCCGACGACGTCGTAGAAGATTCCTTCAACGCATCCCTCATGACCGGGAGGGCCGTATTCACCCAAGCACTGAACGTCGGGCCCCGGACTCGCCCAAGCAGGGGCTCCGTCAAACCGCGCGCGGCCTTGGCAGGAAAAATGCCTACGCTCTCGTTGCAGGACTTGAAGTGATCTGGATCACTCGAGGTCCACACCTCTATCAGCGGCGCCACACCGGCCGCCCCGGACACCTGCAAATGTTGCGCGACCGAATCCCAAAACGACGGGACGGCGTCCTGAAAGTGCTCGTTGGCATGTAACAAGGCTCGAGCCGACGTCCGCTCGCTCTCTTGGAACGCTTGAAGTTTCTCCTCGAGATCGTGGCTGGCCTGTTTCTCACGAAGTAACTTCTCCTCCAACTGGGCCAACTCTTCGCGGTGACGCTGGTCCTGGCTCGCATACCCTTGTACTCGGGACTCCAGGGCCCCCAACTTTCGTAATGCGTCTGCCTGGAAGGCCTCGATTTGGCTCCGGAGGATCTTGTTTGAAACGCGGAAGTCCTTGGCCCTCGCCTTCTGAGTCTTGGCCGCCTCCCAGAGGTCTTGGTTCTCAGCCAGTAGGATGTCCCAAGCCGGGTTGCTGGCAGAAAAACGGGGAGGTTGCGCTTCGAGTTGCGCGAGGCGGTCTTGAGCGACTCTGAGTTGCTCCTGGAGTTCTCCTGCCGTGGAAAGTGCCCGATCCCGATCCTGACGCGCCTTCTCCGAGTTTCCTCTCTCGTCTTCGAGGCTGCGGCGAAGGTCCGACATCTCGGCAACCACCAACGACTTGTTCTGAAGCGCCAGCTTGACAACCCCTTCCTTTCCGGCGACCAACCTGGCCGAATGCGCCGTGTAGTTCCGGGCGTCATTCACCTCGGCTGTCATAACTTCCAAGGCCTGGTCCGCCTGCTGAAATCGACGCCCCAGCTCGGTGGCCTTTTTCGTTTGGGTCGTCAACTGACTCGTCAGGTCCCGGAGTTCTGCTTGCTGGTCGTTCAGCCTGACCTGGGCTTGGTCACTCTGCTCCCGGAGGTTGTGTTGCCCTTGCTCCAAGGATCGGAGCGACTCTTGAGCCTCTTGTAGCAAGTCGTGGGTCCCATCCCGTTCTGCGTGTGCCGTATCCAAGGCCCGCGCCGACTCGAATCCAGGGCCGTCCGGAGGTCCAGGACTTCGGCGTTCACTTCAGACAACGTCGCTGTCAAGAATTCCACTTCGTCCCCCAGGGCGTGACGAGCTTGTGACATGTCGTGGGGACCGCTCCCCAGGGTCGATGCCATCGCTGCCCGAACTTCCTGGAGGACGCGTAACGATCGTTGGTTTCGCTGAATACTGTTGCGCAAGTCTACGATGCTATGGGAGAGCACGGTGTGCATACGCAAGAAGGAATATGGCGAGGCGTGGTCATCCGACACCTGAGTGGCCGCCTGCTCTGCGAGCGCCGCGTGGTCCCCGACGGAGGAGACTGTAGTGGCATCGTCGTCCTGCGCTCCGGAAGTGTCTGCGGGTCCCCTCGGCCGGGCCGTCGGTGGCGGTGTCATCCCCGCCGAACTGTGATCCATGTTCGCGGCCCCCGGGTCAGGTTGTGGAATGAAGCAACCTCGCTGCTTGCGCCTTTGCTGACTGCGGGATTCTGTCCGGGCTGCGGCGCTAACCGACCTTGCTCGCCCAACGACCATTCTCCCGGACCCTGTGTGCTGATTGGTCCTTGCCGGAGCTTCGGACTTAAGCGGGGGAGAATGTCACGGGGTGAAAGGAAGCGACTTTCCTTTCACCTTTCCCGCTAACCGTCGTATCTCCGGTTACCGGATCATCGTCCCACTGTAACTCTGGGACTAATCTGGTCGAACCCGTTACTCCCGGAACCAGCAATAGCCAGATCCCCGATCGTCCCACAATGTTCTGGTGACTCTTTGAACATCGGAACGACGCCTCCGTCTAGATAGCTAACCTTGACTTTTACTTTTGACTTACTCTACACGCTTGTGTTTTGTGTTCGCTCGCTCGCGCCGCGCCTACCTTCGTCAAATAGTTACAAACCCCGTGACACAGTGTGCTAGTTCACCTGACGTCATTGCACTTATGCAAACCAAACCCTATCGGTCAATAGTTGGCAGTATTATGTACTTAGCCATGGGCTCTCGCCCAGACTTGGCTTATGCCCTACAACAACTCTCGCAGTTTCTGCACAACCCGGGTCTTGCCCATTGGCGTGCTGCCAAACGCGTTCTACGCTACCTCCAAGGCACCTCCAAT
>NW_009798266.1:1937055-1939313 GCF_000520075.1 Aphanomyces astaci | reverse complement strand
AGGACATTGGATCGACCTGGTACGGTCCTCGTCAGATGGTTCAGGACTGCGGCAAACTCAGCATGAAAGTGATCGATCATTTGCACTTGCACGAGTTTAACGCGACTGAAAAGTCGGATGAGTACGCCAAGGTTCGAGTGACCGGCTGGCCTCGGTGGCACTATGGCGTGCTGACCATGTACTCTGGTCACTTGGCCATTCCAAGCTGCACCAACGCCACTGGCTTTGACAAGCGAAACGACTTGCTCGACTTTCCCACGTTTTCCAACGACAGCGTTGCCAATCATGCCCATCTTCACGCCTGGCAAGATTTCATCTTCTTCTCGAAATTTCATTTCCGACGAGGTGATTACAACCACATGCAACTGCACGACCTGAACCTGAACAAAGTCAGCGAATACGCTACCTTTATGGCTTTAGTCGCCACTAGACGGTACAAGCTGGCCATAGACAATCGCTGATCTTATATAGCATTTTCTGAATTGACAGATTGGCAGACATGGAAGTATAATAGACGGGAGTAGTCGTTACTACCTGTGTCCGGGAATATTTGCATGATTCAGAATATATGGAAAACGAAGGTGAACAAATTACTACGTAGAATACTATGGAACAAAGTATATCGGATTGTAGCGTTCAACCAGGAGAACACTGATCAAACGAATTCGCCCCAAAATTGAACCAATCAAAGTAGCAAACTGAGTTGGAAAGTTCGATACTTCAAGTACAAAAGATTATATGATATGGTCAATTTTACTCCACGTCCGTATCCGAAAATCTGGTTCCGGATAATACGGATACTATCCGTACACAGACCTTGATATCGGGTCTGGAAGCGAGCCAATGTCACGATGCATGACACTCGTCGTCCATCCGGTGATGTCGCTTCCCATCGAAAAGGTCGTTGTGGACGTAAGTTCAAACATGAATCGATTGCGGAGCGGCTGCGCAACGTGCCCAAAGCGAGACGGACTGCGTTTCGGTCTATTGCGGCGGCCTTGCACATCTCCCGGTCGACGCTACATGATTACTGCAAGCGGGGTATATTCGTCAAGTACAAGAGCAACATCAGGCCAGCCCTCACGGAGGCCAACAAGGCCGTACGTCTGAAGTGGTCCTTGCAGCATGTCCATGCAAGCAACGCGGACTTGTTCAACTTTGAGGACATCATGAACGTCGTTCCCGTGGACGAAAGTCAAGAACAAGTACTACCTGGAGCCGGACGAGGAGCCACCACACCGCACCTGCAAGTCGAAGCGTCTCATTACAAAGGTGATTTTTTTGTCGGCCGTCGCACGGCCGCGGTGGGATGAACGGTCAAAATCGTGGTTTGATGGCAAGATAGGTACGTGGCACTTCACTGAACACGTCCCCGCTCAGAGTGGATGTCGCAATCGACCAGCAGGCACTCTTGAAAGCAAGCCAGTCAGTGTCACGCGTGTAGTCGACAAGAAGATGCTGATCGAACAAGTGATTACAGCTATAAAAGCAATGTGCCCGGGTGTTGTGACAGACCTGGTGACCATCCAGCAGGATGTTCCCCCATCTGACGCTGACATCGTGTCTGCTTGTACCAGTGGTGGTTGGAACATCCGAGTCGTCTACCAGTCGCCCAACTCGCCTGACCTCAACGTGTTGGATCTTGGGTTTTTCCGTGGCATCCAGTCAATCCAGGAGAAGAACCACTCGCGGCGTGTCGACGACATCGTTGCTGCAACGGAGGCTGCGTGGCTCGAAGTTGACAAAGAAACGTTGAATTTCAACCTTTGACGCTACAGGCTTGCATGCAATAAGTCATTCGAGCCTCAGGTAACAACCATACCGTATTCCGCACATGAGGAAGGCTGCGCTTGCTCGCCAAGGCATGCTGCCTGAAGTGGTTGTGGCGGAGAAGGACGCCATCGAGTCAGGGCTTAGGCTTCTGAGTGCTACTGATGTTGACTTCCTCCAGGTTATGTGTGTGACGAACTCAAAGGTTTGGAGCGCTTTCTCTCTTGGCTCTTACTTTGGAAGTGATTAACCTACGTGTCCATGCGATCTTTCCGGTGTGCTAACCGGTTTTCTCTTCCGAATGTATGCAACATGTAACCGCATCATGGGCAGAAACCACAACAGCCTCCCATGCCCATGAATGCCGTCGCGGTCTTCAACTTATCCTTGGACACGTGCTTGGTAAAGACGTCCGCCGGCATGACATTGGTGGGCAGGTGCGTCAGTGTGAACTTGCCGCTCTTGACCAAGTCCCGCAGAAAGTAGAA
>NW_009798266.1:1920191-1936955 GCF_000520075.1 Aphanomyces astaci | reverse complement strand
GTATGGCTTGTCGTCATTGAGAACCGTGCCGACGTCCTCGCTCAGGTTCGTCCCTGGCGGGATCGGCGTGTCGACTGCCTTGGCACTCGCAAGGCCGTATTTGGCCGCCATCCGCGCGATGTACGTCACTTGGAGCACATCCATCGTCATCTCATCCTCATTGCGATAAATCTCCATTCCCAGCAACTTGGCTACAGAGCCCATGTCATTCAGGCGGATGTCCTCCTCGTCTGTCTCCGCGCATACGAGGATGTCGTCAACGTAGATCGTGATGATCTGAAGAGCACCGTTTGTCCGGCGCGTGAAGACACAGCCGTCGTCTTCCAAGATGCCCTGTGTAAGTACCACATCAAGGCACTTTGCTTCATGCCGTATAGGGCCTTATCGATCGCCCAGACTCGACCGCTGTCATCGCCAAATCCGTCTGGCATGTCCATGTGGAGCATGCCATCTGAATCCCCGTGGATGTACGCGTTGGTCGCGTCGCCTTGGCGACACTTCATTCCACGCTCGGTCACGATCGCGAGAGTCAGCCGCAACGAGTCACCGCGGACGACTGGTGCGTACGTCTCGTCATAGTCGATCCCTCGTCGTTGCGCGCAGCCCTTGATTACCACTCGCGCCTTGTTAGCCATGGAGCCATCAGGCAGTCTTTGCGCTTGAAGACCCACTTGCTCTTGAGAGCGCGGCATCCGTGCGGCTTGGTCACCACACGGTAGCATTGCATTCGTTGAAGGTTGCTAACCTCTTTCTTGCACGCATCAAGCCGGTTCGCCGCATCGGGCGTCTGCACGGCCTCCCAGAATGTCGCAGGTACGTCATCGTCCACGTCCGCCACATTCATGCACACGTCGTGATGCCGCGGTCGGCCGTCGTCCTCATCGTCTTGGCCGGCGCCTCCATGTACGGACTGTCCGCGTCATGCGGTCGCGCCGTCGCGCGGGTTGGGTGAAACGGTGGTTTCGTTTCGGGTGCGGCTACTGCTTGGTGACGCCGTTGCGTCATTTCGCTGATTCGGGCACTGCGACGTACATTCTGCATTGTCTCGTTCGCCGTTTCTCGTATTTGTGTCTGGGCCGCCGCTCTGGCCTTTGGGTTTTCTCGTCCCGTCCTTATCGTGTTAGCAGCTTGTGGTAGCGGATTTACCTCGTCCTCAGCCGCTTCCGTCGGTGGGTCGTTGCGGAAGAGCACCCGCGGCGGATACCGCGCGTACGGCGTCGGCGGTGGCTGTCGTTGGCCACGTGGCGTCGCTAGTGGGTCACTCTTGGGCGTGTTTTGTGCTGGCGTCCGCGGTGGTTGTTCTTGTCCCATGTCGTCGTCGCCGTCATCGGCGAGTGGCTGGTCATCCGCCGGTTGACCTTCCGTCTTGGTCACTTGGACGCCGTCGGCGTTCGCGAGTACCGCCTTGGGCCGCAAAACCTCATTCTCGTGGAAGGTAATGTCGACAGAGTACACCACCTTTTTGTCCTCTAAGTCATAAACTTTGTAGACCTTCTTTGTTTCGTTGTACCCGGCAAAGAGGCACGTGTTCGTGCGGCTGCTTGTCTTGTCCTTGGGGTCGACGTGTCGGTGGCAGACGCAACCAAAGATTTTTAGGTTGCCCATTTTGGGGGTCGTGCCGCGCAATCGTTCGTGTGGCGTCTTGCCGTACGTCTTGGTATTGGGGACACGGTTGCACAGGAAGGCCGCGGTGTTCACGGCCTCCGTCCACCAACGGTTGGAGACGTTGGAGTGGAGCATCATGGTGCGGGCCATCTCGACCAAGGTGCGGTTCATCCGCTCGGCCGTGCCATTCTGCCACTGCCGGCCCGCCGTACTCGTCTCGTGGTGGATACCTCGTTCCGTCAGGTAGGCTTCCACTTCGTCGCCAATGAACTCACCGCCGTTGTCAGACCGCATGGTCTTAAGCTTGGCGCCCGATTGCCGCTCGAGCCATGGTAGGTACTCCTTCATGGCGGCGAACGTGTCGCTCTTCTTGCGGAGGAACTTGACCCATACGTAGTTCGTGGCGTCCTCGGTGAAGGATACAAAATACTTGGCGCCGTTGGGTGACTCGACCTTTGCTAGTCCCCAGAGATCTGTGTGAACGCACGTGCCGAGCTTGTGTCGCGGGCGATCGCCTTCCTTGGGCAGCGACGTGTGTGTTTTCTTGCCGCGGATGCAGCCTTCGCACGACAGGCTGTCCGGTAACATTAGGTTGGTAGGTCCTCCCTTCGTGGCCTTGATCATTGCTGACATCGAGTTCCAGGGGACATGGCCGCAGCGGGCATGCCACAGCATCGGTTCGGCGACCTCGGCTGCGTTCGCTTGGTCTGCCGCTGGCCTTGGCTCGATGACGTCCCCGTGCACCGCGTACAAGCTCGCCGCATTCCACTTGCCGACGATCGACAGGTGTGTCCTCGATCGGATGTTGCAGTAATCTTTCTTGAATATGATGGACGCGGCATCTGCGCTGTCGGTGATCCGGCTGATGGAGATGAGCGTCTTGGTCAGGCTCGGGACGAGCAGCACGTTGCGAAAGACACCTGTACGTCCCGTGTCCCTCGATTTCATTCTCACGTCCCCCATCGTAGTGACGGAGATCGGGTGGCCGTCGGCGAGTCGGACGCCGCGCTTGCACGCGATCGCATCGTGGAGGATGGTTTCGTCCCCCGTCATGTGGCACGTGGCACCGCTGTCCACAATCACTTCGTCTTTGGATGAGAGGACGTTGTTGCATTCATCGTCGTCGTCGCTCAGTGTTGTTGCATAGTTGGCCAGGTCGGCCGTCACTTCGTCGATCTCATCTTCGAGTTCCATTGGACCACCGCTTTTGATCCCGTCCGTCTCGTGACGGTATATTTTCATGTCGCCATCGGCTTGAGCGATGCTTATCTCTTGGACCATAAATAGGTCTTCGTCGTCGTCATCCTTGACGTAGTTGCTGTCGTCATGTCGCCCCCATCCACTACGGCCGCGCCCTCGCCCGCGTCCACGACCGCCGTTTGTCCTTGGGGGTTGGCGCACGTTTTGGCGGTAAATTCCTTTCTCTCTGTCGGCGGAACGTCGGCGGCAGTCTGCCTTGTAGTGGCCGGTCTTCCCGCAGTAATGGCAGTCGTCCGGGCCGACGTTGAGGGCGTCGTCCATTGTATTCGCTCGCTTGGCCAAGTTAGGGTCGTGTAGCTTTTGACGCTCGTCGTCTAATTTGAGCTCGGCAAGGATCGGCGGCATCGAGTCGTATGCCGTGGTGGTACGTCGCTCGCGTGTGATGTACATTACTGTGTTGGCGAATCTCGGTGGTAGGAGACACAGGAAACGGTTCAAGTGCGCCTTGTCCGCCGTCGTGTCGCCGGCCGCCGAGAGTTTGCGCATGAACTCTTGGAATTGGTCGGCGAACGCTTCCAGCCCCGTGCGCTCACTCCATTCCAGCTTGCTCATTTGAAGTTGGAGGGTGACGAGGTTGACCTCGGACGCGCTCTCGTAGATGGCCTTGAGAGATTCCCATGTCTCATGGGTCGTGGCCGTGTCCTTGACGAATTTGAGATGGTCCGCGTGTATGCTTAGTTGAATGTAGGATAAAGCAACTAGGTCGTCTTCTTCATTTGACCCATTCGGGTATGTTCCGTCCGCTAAGCGGACCTTCTTGAGGTACTTACCCAGCTTTTGCTGGTTGATCTTGGCGCGCGTCTTGACGCACCATTCACGGTAGTTGCTACCGTTGGGCTTGAGCCTGGTCGTTGAGTCGGAGAGGTACTTGTCGACCATTGGGCTCATAACCTGTCGACTTCCTCCAGGTTATGTGTGTGACGAACTCAAAGGTTTGGAGCGCTTTCTCTCTTGGCTCTTACTTTGGAAGTGACTAACCTACGTGTCCATGCGATCTTCCTGCGATCTTTCTGGTAGTGCTAACCAGTTTTCTCTTCCGAATGTATGCAACATGTAACCAACCGCCTCATGGGGAGAAACCACAACAACTGGTGTCGAAGCGAAGGTGATCAAACTTTCTGTTGAAGTGGCTGCCTGGTAGGAGTTGGGTGACATTTGCTCACAACTGGAGCAACTCGACGTCGAGAACGAAGATGAGGAAATGGACATGCTCGAACTCTTGCAATTAAAGATTGAAGTATAAATATCTTCAACTTAGTAGGTGATTTTTATTCTTGGCATTATTGCACTGACCACTTCAAAGTGTACTAGTTGTGTAATTATTATCGAACTTCAACATTTCTGAATCATGCAAATATTCCCGGACAGAGGTAGTATACTTTACGACATAATATAAAAAATGGGTATGACACTGTAGTCGAGTCGCGTGTAATGGTTGAGTAGCTTTGGACTAAAAGTGTAGTAGTTAGCATCTGGACCGAACAAATGTGCAGTACCAGTACATATGTAGTTCAATATGGAAATGAATACGAGATTATTGGATTGTCGAGAATTCAGACGGCCAATCGTTTACCATGGAAGCTGCATGTCGTTCAAAGTGCGTTCATTGACGGGGTTAAAACATGGAAACTTTTTGATTGAGCAAGATGAGAAACAGCACAAACACCACGAGCCCGGCGAAGGACAGCACCGCCCGCGTGTAGTTGGACGTTGAGGTGGACTGGTGGTATGTAGCGATGTGGCAGGTGGGGGTAACGCCTTGCCACCACCTTGCCCGCACCGAGCTCCTAAGTACCTGGCTCATGACTCACCCTAGCTAATGCTTGCCTGTGAATGTGTCTCAAGGGCAAGTATGGCTTAGAATCGCTAGTCTAGTGAAGTTCCCCAATGTCTCAACCGCACCCGCATCCATTGTATACAAAAGTGCATATTAATGTAGAAGTAGTGAAGTAGACTAAGAAGATTCATAGGGATGAGGACTAAGGAGATCTTAGTAGATCCTCAGTTAATTCATTGTGCATTTTGCCCTCAACTAGATAAGCTTCCTCCCGCGGTGTTACATGGTACGTGTCGATGGCTACCTCGAGTTGCTTGACGCGTGCTTCGTAATGTCCTCGCTCAGTCGCATCCAACGACCCTGGCTGGCCCAATTTCGTGAGCTTGTCGTCTTGCCATAACAACGCGTTGGCCTTGGACAGTGGGTGGTCGGTTCGCTGCTGCTCATGCCTGTCGTGGTGCATGTACACTCTGTTAGAAGTACGCGGTGCACGGGCGGTAATCCTTGGGTTTACAGTCGTCGTTGAATACCTGTCCACGTACGATCGGCCCTCATTGCGCACCCCAGCGCAATTATCGCCACCAACCACATTGTCAGTGGGGATGGTAGAGCCATTATTATTCACTTCTATTCTCCAGTCTGTTGGCCAGGATTTCGGCATCACAGCTTTTCAGCTAACCGCAGGTTTTAGCTTGTAGCGTATGAGGCGGAGATGATGCAACAGGTATACCAACGCCACCAAATTCATGCCGAGGACAGGCTGTACAAGAGATTGGCTACGTAAACACTGTACGGTCATCGATACGCCCCATCCGTCCATCGCGATGTAAACGACTCACGCCCGGTGCTTCTTTATAGAACATTTCGTATACTGTTTTAAACCCAAAGGGTTTCATTGGAGTTCTGTTTTCAACATAGTTCATATAAACAAGGACCTCGGGCCACCACACCGCAGGCATCTTTGCATCTATTAATGCACACCGCAATTTCCCAAACTTAGTTTGATGATCTCTCTCAGCGGCACCATTTTCTTCTGGTGAATATGGTATATACTTTTGATAGGTTATACCCTTTAACTTGCAGAAGTCATCTAATTCTTTATTGACGAATTCAGTGCCACGATCACTTCTAATAACTCGAATCTTGATGGCGCCTTTCCTGTCAAAGTTTTGAACAAGGTTTCGAATGTTTTCAAACACGTAGCTCTTTTTCTTGAGTATGAAACACCATCGCCATGGCGTGGCATCTTCAACAATATTCACGTAATATTTCATGCCGAGTTTACCGGAGTATACCCCATTCACTTTCATTGGTCCGTTTATGTCCATATGGACAGTTCCAATTTCTCGAACCTTGAGCATTTCGGTAGGACATTCGACGCATTTTCATTGTAGTGCAGGCCTTACAGAAGAAAGGGATGCTATTGAGCATACTACTTTGCAGCTTAGGTAGTCCTTGACAAGACCACTGCTTAGCATGGTAATCACAGCTTCACGGCCCATATGACCGGTCCTTACATGCCGTTCTTTAAGCAATGACTCAGCACGAGATGCCGAGACATGCACTGTTGGTGAGACAGGTGTACACTTTGCAGTGTGACAGAATACCTGCCTTTGCTTGAGGTTGTGGTGACGAACATAATATGTTCCGTTCACAGCTATTGCGGTGAACATCAGATGTCCTTCCTGAAAGAAGAATTTGTATGGGACACTAAGACCATCTATTATGTGGTAGCCTTGGCGTTTCAGCGCATTCTCGCTTATAATATTGGACGTGGCATTGGGCACTAAGCACGTATCGCTTAGTGTAATGCGCCGTATCACCTTATCAGTTCCCATTAGAAACAGCTGTACTGTGCCTATGTGAGTACTACGCCGACATGACCCTTGTCCGAACTCAAAGTCGTAGTCATCATTAGTTACATAACTACAGAAGTACCCTGAGAGTGGTGTCATGTGCATACCACAGCCGGAGTCCAACACCCAGTCACTAGTGTCAATGGTGTTAGACCTCTTCAGTAGATACGGTGCAAGGCGGCTTACCTCCTCTTCCATACGTCTTGTCTGGTCCGCGAGACTATGCGCGATGCTGGTCAGGCAGGACCACTTGTCCGCTGTCCGGGAGTTCGTCCATGTCGGGGATCGCCATCGAACTCAGGCGGGCTGCAATGTTCCCGGAAAATTCCGTGTCACTCTCTGATTATCGGACTTGGCGGTGGATGATTGGTCAGACCCAATTTTTCCAACCTTTGATTGGATATCCGGATAACAGGATTTACTCGCCTTTGATTGGCCCAAATTATTGACCAATAAGGTGCCACCTTTGGCCGTTGCAACAGCAGTGTTGGTTGACACCTTGATCCGCTTTGCAGGAACCTCCTTGAAGTTCTTCCGCGCGATCCCTTTACTGAGGTCGCTCTTAAGCAAGGCACAGTCGGCCTTTAGATGGCCTTTGCCGTCCACATTAGCGGTGCCGTGACAGTAAAAATACTCCGAGTAGGCAGTTGACTTTCTCTTATTTGCTTGGTTACGGTGAACCTTAGCTTGGTTGACGTGCACTTCACGTTTTGGGCGCTTGCTAGACATATTTGCAATAGCCTCACTAGACTTGTCGCTAAACACCTGCTTCACTAATGTATCGATGGTAGACAGTTTAAAACCGTCAGTAGTTTGGTTCACATTAGAGCCAAAGTACTCGTGGGGAAGTGCCGCCACAACTGCCTGGGAGATTTGATATTCGGATATCAAGAGGACTCCAATGTTTTTCGAATACAGCTCATTAAGCTGATTCTGCAAAGAGCACATTCTCTTGATCATATCAGAGACGCACTTAAATGGTTTCGTAGGTAGAGTTATAAACTCTAGGTACAAGGTCGTGCTCACATCGAGCGACGACTGCGCATACTCGCGTTCGAGGCGCGCCCAGACGTCAGAGAGGTTGAGGTCAGGGGTCGTCTTCTGTCGACTTGGAGTTGAGGTGCGCGATGATGCGGGCCTTCCAGGCGGTGAACATGACTTTCCGGCCGTTGAACTTGAGGTCCGTGACCGACTTGTCGTTGGTCGTGGCGTCGGACATGGTCACAGAGTAATAGAACGATGTGGGGGGGGGCTTGGGGGGAACTTGGGGGGGGCGTCGGTACTTGAAATAGCAGACGTTGGCACACAACACACACAGATGTAGGGGTAGTGGCTCAAACGAAGGTGGATTCAGAATTGAGCTTAGCTCGAGAACCTTATCATCGCCAAAGACATGCATACATGTAAGTAGTGCAACCTTAGCTGCACTGATTGAAGTTTGTCATATCTCTCAATATATGCAACCTTCAAGTAGTGTGTGTAGGATCAAAACAAGGTAGCTATTGGCCCTCGACACACTGAAGTAGTCGAGGGATGTGAAGCCTGGAGCTCTTCCAGCTTCAATCACATATATATATAGCTTTAACTATGTAACTTCAATCCTTGTCTGCCTATCTAACACCAACTATATGCGGGCTGTGGTCCTGTCTTTCGCGGGGCTCGTCGCCTTGCTCAAGCCAAAACGACCTCTCTTTTAACTAACACTTTTAACATGCCTTAACTATGCCATAGAACAAGCGAACGCCTCATTGGATGTCGTGGGCCCGAGGGTGCGACCCCAACGCCGAAGTTGGGCATGAATCGCCCCGCTGGCGTCCTGGACGGCGGATACTCAATGACCACCACAGAAGACGATGTCACAAGGGGTCGTATCTCTTCCGGTGCATTCAAATTGGATCGCACTCTCGAGAATGAGTCGGACATTGCAGACACATTCAGATGCTGGGCCACGTCCACCAATCCAGATTTGGAGTCTGGACGCAAGTGGAACCTGCAAAAAGCTAGAGTTTCAACCGCGGATACAGATGCATAAAAGGGTAGTCATTACCCAAAGTAGGTAGCTAGACCAAGCAACAGCGACTGTTCAAGGAGGAAAAACGTGGTTCGAAAGGGTTGCAGAATAGTCAACGACCACGCACATATCTACGTGTTACAATGCAGTTGAGGGCTCAAGTTAAGGCTCGGCTTGCGTACATACCGCCATGTACCCCATAAAGAAGCACGAAAAGGCAATTTGACATTGCTTGAAGAGGTGGGTAGACGGTTCTACCACCGCAACCTCTTGGCCCAATCCTTCCTAAATGAGCCATTGCTCACAATGATATATGGCACTGCCAGATTCATTCCACTTACCCGTCTCAACAAGGCCACCAAGAACAACGAAAAGTGCACATTCAACGAACACGCCTACAATTGCCCCACGGCAATGCATCCATCGGCATGATTGCTGTTGGAATGTTTTACCTGTAGCACGTACAGCAGCACCAAAAATTGCAACGTCAGTTCGACCAGCATCCCTGCAAATGAATCGGCTACACTGCGCACCCAGCGAACGAGTCCCAGCACACAAGCAATCACTGCAAACACAATGGGGTGTTGGACATGCGTTTTCGAATACTGTAACCATATACATACGTAGGATGCGGGCCCAATCCCGAGGGCGCACCGTGGGCAACGTCAAGGTGTACCCGTTAGCCACGAGCATGATCGTCGCGAAGAAACTCACGAGGAACAGCGCATGGCAGCCTGCCACGAGCCACACGTACACCCACGTCGACGTGGAATCTCCCAACATCAGTCGAACCCCCATCTGAAAGACCCCGAGAGTCGCGGTGAGGGTCATGGACTCATGCAGCTCGGTCACAAACTACACAGCAGGTGACCTCTACTACATCTATCCCATCATGGGCACCCACCCGACTCGACTGGTAGCAGTGCGCTCCCCACGCGCCAAGCGCCAGCAGCCACAGACAGCCAAAGACAACGCAAGCACGGCATCCATGGTTCAACCGTCGAAATGTTCGAAGTGGTCAACGGGTGAATCCGAATAATTTCGGTCGTCGTTTCGTTTCGGTTCTGGTAAACTAGTAGTACTGGTAGTAAGTGTCTAACGTTACTTTGAAGTACTACATACTATAGAAGTACTGTATATTGCTGGAAACGGGTGGCAGGATCAAGCACGGAGAGCTCAAGAGTCTGTGCAATGAGTTCGAGGTTACAAAGAGAGCTTTGGCTAAGCTCTGAAAGCGAGCAAGCGAGACGCTCGATGACCAAGGCACCGTCGACGTTCGTTCACGCATTAAGGCAAGAAGTGACCGACGACGCAAGACCCCATTGAATGTCTTGGAAGCAAAGGTGAAGGCTGCTCCTAGTTTCAAGCGCTCGACGCTCTGTCTCCTTGCTGAGTCCGCCGGAATTGCAAGGACGACGTTGTGGCGGCTGCTGCAGTCCAAGGTCATGAAGCGATGTACGAGCCGCCTCAACCCCATGCTATCGAACTAGCATAAGTCCGACCGCATGGAGTTCGTCCAACGTCACCTACGAACAGGAGCATCGGGCAAGCGATACTGGCACGACATGCTTGACACAGTGCACATCGACGAGAAATCGTTCTATGTGACGAAACAGAACCCTCGATACTACCTGTGGAGTGACGAAGCCGTGCCAACGCGGAAGTGCCGATCCAAGAAGCATACCACGAAGGTCATGTTTCTCACTGCTTTTGCGCGGACAAGATACGACGCACGAAGCAAACCGATGTGGGATGGACGTATTGGAATGTGGCCCTTCGTGAAGACAAGGCCGTCGCTGCGAAGCAGCAAGAACCGCAAGCGTGGCGACGATGTCACTGAACCATTCACAGTGACACGGGACGTTTACCGGTCCTTTTTGATCGACAAAAACATTCCGGCTGTGCGTTCCAAGTGGCCGACACGCAAGAAGAACCAGATATGGATTCAACAAGACAACGCGAAACCCCATGTTAGCGTGAACGACCCTGCTATCGTTGCCGCTGGAAGCCAAGGTGGGTGCCCCAACAGCCTGTGCTCACAACCAGCGCAAAGTCCAGACCTGAACGTGTTAGACCTGGGTTACTTCAACGCTATCCAGAGCCTCCAACACCAAATGGCCACCTACACGTTGGACAGCCTTGTCGTGGCTGTCATCAAGTCGTTCGAGGAACTTGAGTGCACAGTTTTGGACAAGACGTTTATGACGCTGCAAAAGGTCATGGAGTGCATTTTCAAGATGGGCGGTGACAACGATTTCAAGTTGCCGCATCAAAAGAAGCATGGGCTCGTCAAGGAGGGTCTCTTACCAACGCGACTGGAGTGTGATGAAGATGTTTGTGTAGCGGTTGATGCCATGGAGGAAAGAAGTGCGTTTGAACGTCGTGTTGACGTTCTGAGTGAACTACTCGACAATGGTTGTCAAGTTCAAGGTGAGGTCGACTTGTCCAATGTTGATTCCATTTGCTCCCGATTAGTTGGGGTTGATTTAGATGGTGATGAGTAATGAATGTATCATATCATGGGGTCTTCGGTCGTAAAACTGCAATTTTGAATAAAAATACAACTTTTCACAACTTTTCTATATAATTCCAATAAAAACTTCAGTATAAAATTTGCAATTTTATAACGGTATACTTCATTGTGCACCAGAGGAAGTAGATAACATGTCTGGAAAATATAATTCAAGATCTGTTTTTTGAGCGACGAATTGCACAAATTGACTAACAACTCTGAGAGTTATGGATTTAAATATTGCTTTGCAGTAATCGTCTGTGAAAGGCTATTTCTTGGAATCGTAACATCAAGGATTTGTATGGTACTAAAAATAGACATTTTGGGTCAAATAAAACTACAGCCAATAGGATGCGCACATAATAAAACTACAGCCAACAGTCCTCAGAAATGGATGCATCTACCGGTATTGCTGGCTCCAAAATTTGTCGTTTTGCTATAAATTGTGCAAGAAAGCGACAAATTAAGTTTGGGAGGGACGAGAAATTAAGGTTTTTTAAATTCAGCAGAGGAAGTACTCATCCGCCTTGCGGACGCGATTCCACGGGCCTTACACAGCACAAGCGACCTCATGCCGCCCAAGAAGAAGGCCAACACACCCTTTCAGGATGTCACGCGCATGGTAGCGACCGACGAGAACCCAGTTCTGCGGATCTGGTGCGCACCGCACCAAATCGACCTTCGTCAAGCAGGCCAACCTCATGAAGCGCATGAACGACAGTGTCCCAAGCAGACAAACCGGTGGACCCACATCGGCCGCCTACTCACGTTCCTGAAGAGCTACCACCGGGGGCTGATGGAGTTCTGCGTCGAGAACCGTCCGGACAGCGCGCCGATCTGTGAATGGTGGCTCATGACGTTCTGCATTGCCCCTGATCATCGATGTCGTCAACATCACGCTCGCCATTCTGGCCAGCCGGTCCCTGCACATCGCGCAGCAGGAGTCGCACATCAACGCGCTGGTCGGCACGCTGACGGCCATGCTCGACGCACTTGGCTTCCGTGTTGAGAATGTTGTTCCCTCGGGGAGGCAACTTCAACATGCATGTCAAGCACATGTCCAGGGAAGACATGTGCTCTGTATGTTTACATGACAGGAGGATGTGCATCGAATATATCCGCAGACCACAGGAAGCTATGTGAGCCATTCATATCAAGTAGGAACAGAAGTAGATAACAACCAATAGATTACTCTTGAATCTACCATACTGGCTTCGCAGCCAGCCCTCGAACTCCTCGATTGAACAGGTTATGAGCCCAACTGACATGTTCGAGGCTAAGACATCTACAATGATGCTACGGGAGGACAACTGGAACTCCTGGCGAACAGCATTCAAGGGTCGCATGCTGAGCAAGAAGCTCAAGGCAGTGTATGACGCCACAGTCGCACTGGCCAACGAGCGAGGACTCGCGGCGTCCAACGACGGCAACGTCACGACCCCCGCGAGAACCAACACACATGACTCAGCCTACTCGGACGACAACGACGCATATGCCTTGGGTATTCTCCTCACCTGCTGCTCGGAGTCCCAACAACTGTACGTGGCCGAGGCCGATACGTACGGCGAAGCATGGTGCGCGCTAGCCAAGCATCACGAATCGAAAACACGCGTCGACAGGCTGGCCACCCTATCCGAGTACTTCAACATGAAGTGGAACACGAAGCAAGAAAGCTTACCGCAGTTCCTGGAACGATACGAGATCGTTCTCCGCAAGCTCAAGGCAAGCGGCGACGCCATCCACGACTCCATGGTCGTCGATCGACTCCTCGACATGCTCCCGTGGCAAATGCGCGCAGTGACTCACCAAGTTCACGCCATGCCGATAGCGCAGAGTCAGAACCTAGCTACAGTTAGAGTCCTCTTGGAAGCAGAGTATAAAACCGCCATCCGCTCGGGCGCACTCACCAATCCCAAGAGCGGCAACAACGACGACCATGCACTCATCGCCACTGCCAAGCCGGGCAAATGCAATTGGTGCCAGCGCAAGGGCCACTGGGAAGCAGAGTGCCGCTCCAAGCAAGCCGGCCGTCCCAGAAAACCAAAAGGAAACAACCCTAAGGGCAATAGTGGCAAGAAAGATCAGAACAAGGAAGATTCCGGGAACCTTGCCTTGGATGAAGAAGTGTGGATGTTCGCGGCAATCGAGGACGAAGAAGTCGAAGACGCTGATAGCAACGCCTTCGTCTTCCACGCCACCGACTCCCGCGGCCAAGTCCTCGTTGATTCGGGAGCGTCAACCCACATGACCGGGGACGCCACTCGGCTGACCGACTTGAAGCCCTGTGACCGGACGGTCATCGTCGCCAACGGCGGCCGAACACGCGCGACCAAGATGGGTACCATGCGGGTGACCACCGATACAGGCGCAACTCCAGTCATGGAAGATGTGTTAGTAATTGACGCCATGCCATCAACTCTCCTTTCAGTCACCGCCATGATGCGCCGCGACTCGAAGTTCGCCGTTTGTCACCTCGCCGGCGAAGTCGAGCAATGCAACCTCGCAGCCGACATCCCGACGAAGAAGTCTACACAACAGATGTCAGCACTGTGGCACCAACGAGTGGGACACTTACCCACTGCAGCCGTAAACCGATGCGGCTCCATGGGACTTGGTACACCAAAAAACAGCTGCCCGAACTCAAGGTGAAGTGTGAGTGCTGCGCCAAGAACAAGATCACCAAGATTTCGCCACCTAAGGAGCGGACGCTTCCGCCCAGGGGAGTGTTGGGTGTCCGACACCAAAGGCCCTATGCGCACTGAATCCGTTGGTGGGTGCAAGTACTACACAGTGTACCTTGACGTCGGGTCCTGCATGAAAGTGGTTCGATTCGTCAAGTCGACCGACGCCGCCACCCAACACGAGAACTTCAATAAGCTGAAGTCCTGGTCCGAAGTCCAGACCGGCCGCAAGATCAAGCTTTTTCGATCTGATGGTGGACCAGAATACTCATCCAATGACTTCAACGAGGCTTTGAAAACCTGGGGTATCACCCACGAGAAGTCTACAGCAGACAATCAATGGCAAAATGGAATGGCTGAGCGCGCTCACCGTTCTATCATGGAGATGGCCATGGCCATGATGTCTCACGCCGGCCTGGCCAAGCGATGGTGGGCAGAAGCAGTGAACACCGCTGTGTTCATCCAGAACCGCGTGCCCAATGGTCCCGCGGCCACCACCACCCCAATAGAAGCCTTCTCCGGGCATCGCGCCCGCTTGGACAAGCTGCGCGTGTTCGGATGCATCGCCTACAATATGATCAAAGAGCCAGAGAAACGTGACAAACTATCACCGAAGGCCACGAAGTGCGTAATGGATGGGCTACGCCGAAGCCCAGAAGGCGTACAAACTGTACGACCTGGAGCATCAGAAGATGGTGACGAGCGTTCAAGGCGAGTTCCGGGAAAATGAATTCCCCGACGTGCGCACACACATCGACGAGTACCTAGTGACTCACGATGACGATGATGATGATGACGAAGAACTCACCCAAGGAGAGCCAGTGGCTACAAAGCCCACCTCTACCCCTGTGACAACGTCACAACCCCGAATGGCGCCGCCAAGCCACTTTAAGCCAGGCAAACGTGTCACAAGCACTCCAATCCCACGTGGGATGAGCACGCAGGCGCACTTCTACCCTGACAGTATCGTCGACGGGGCCGTTGGAGGTCGCCCCTTGTCTGCACTGACGCCACCAGCCACTTTGAGGCGTGATACCATGATGACAATGGACGAGTTCAACTCACCACCCAGTGACTACCGTGGGATGGCCCTACAAGATAGAAACAAAATCAGAGTACCAGCGAGATTCGATGGCGAATCCGCGCGGCGAAGCAACACCAAGCAAGTGGCCAACGTCATTCGCGATCTGGGCGCTGCCACTTGCCGCGATCGTGCCAACGCCGCCACCGAAGTTGAACTCGGTGCCACCATGACCGTCGACGGTGTCGAGTATGCCTGCTCCGCCCTGCCGACTATGGACGACATCCCCCAGAGCCACCACGAGGCCATGCAGTCGCCCGACCGCGCCGAGTGGGCCAAGGCCGAAGAATTGGAACTGAAACAACTTCGCGACGCCGGAACCTGGAAGCTCGTTGACCTCCCAACCGGCCGCAAGTCCATTGGCTCGCGGTGGACCTACGCAAAGAAGACCAATTCCGCCGGCGAAGTCATCCGCCACAAGGCCCGCCTAGTATGCAAGGGTTACTCACAAGTGGAATGCGTGGACTACACAGACACGTACTCACCAGTGGTCAAAATGGGGACTATTCGAGCCTGCACCGCCTTCGTCGTCTCCAAGGACTATGTCATAGTCCAGGGCATTCGTCCAGGCCAAGATGGACGAGGGGGTCTTGCTGTACGTCGACCAACCGCCTGGCCACGGCGACGGAACCAGCCGGGTGATGTTGATGATCAAGGCCTTGTACGGACTCAAGCAGGCAGCGCTCGCCTGGTTCGAACACTGTCGCAAGATCTTGATGTCAATATCGTTCCATCCCAGCGCGTACGACCCATGTCTCTACATGAGAGAATCAGAAGGCGATCTGGAGATGTTGAGCACTTACGTTGACGACTTCCTCGTCATGACAAAGACCACCGCCGCCGCGGAGAAGATCCTCGACCAGCTCGAAAGCAAAATAAAACTGAAACGCCAGGGCAAGGCCGCCTACTTTCTGGGCATCAAAATCGACTACCAAGACAAAGTACTCACCATGAACCAAGCTGCGTACGCACGCAAGGTCTTGGACCGCTTTGGCATGACCGACTGCCATGGCTACGCCACGCCCAAAGTCGACGACCGTGAAGACCTATGGCACCACGATCAGCAACCATCAACGGACCAATCGACTTACCGATCCATAACGGGATCGCTCATGTATCTCATGGTGTGCACGCGTCCCGACATTGCACACGCCGTGCAGCGCCTGTCCCACCATCTGCATGACCCACGCGAGCCGCACACGGTGGGTGCCAAGCGAATTCTGCGCTACATCAAGTCCACCCTTGACCACGGCCTGATATTCCGCGCCAGCAACTGCGAACTCGTCGGCTATAGCGACGCCAGTTGGGCCAACCGGGATGGCCGTCGATCGACCACCGGCTTCATCTGCTTCGTCAGCGGCGGCGCTGTGTCATGGAAGTCCGCACGCTAGCGCGTAGTGGCGCTGTCCACCTGTGAAGCAGAATACATTGCCCTCGTCGAGATGGCCAAAGAGGTCGTGTGGCTCCGTGGGCTCCTACAAGAAATGGGAGTACACCAGTAAGTTTCGACCATCACCAGGTGCGATAACAAGTCGGCAATTGCCACGGCTGAGGGGAGCGGTGTAAGCGAATGCAGCAAGCACATGGATGTACGCCTCCACTACGTTCGCCAACTCGTCCGCAGGCAAGACCATCGACGTCCGCCACGTCAGAACAACCGATCAGCTCGCGGACATCCTCACCAAGGTGTCCACAAGGGATGCCATTTCGAAATTCAAGACTGCGGCAATGGCAGTTGGGACCCCCTCTGCGACAAGTCGCAACGTACCCACGACAGGCCAATTAGAAGCCGCCTCCCCTTCACGACCAACATAGGGGAGTGTTGAGAATGTTGTTCCCTCGGGGAGGCAACTTCAACATGCATGTCAAGCACATGTCCAGGGAAGACATGTGCTCTGTATGTTTACATGACAGGAGGATGTGCATCGAATATATTCGCAAACCACAGGAAGCTATGTGAGCCATTCATATCAAGTAGGAA
>NW_009798266.1:1847999-1893264 GCF_000520075.1 Aphanomyces astaci | reverse complement strand
ACTGAAAAGTCTGATGAGTACGCCAAGGTTCGAGTGGCTGGCTGGCCTCGGTGGCACTATGGCGTGCTGACCATGTACTCTGGTCACTTGGCCATTCCAAGCTGCACCAACTCCACTGGCTTTGACAAGCGCGACGACTTGCTCGACTTTCCCACGTTTTCGAACGAAAGCGTGAATCGACATCCCCATGTCCACGCCCGCCAAGACTTGATCTTCTTCTCGAAATCTCATTTCCGACGAGGTGATTACGACCACATGCAGCTGCACGACCTCAACCTGGGCAAAGTCAGCGAATACGCTACGTTTATGGCGTTGCAAGCCACTACACAGTACAAGCTGGCCATAGACAAGCGCTGATCTTATATATCATGTGTTGCATTGACAGATTGGCAGACATGGAAGTATATAGACGGGAGTAATAGTTATACTTTTCGACAATAATATATGCGTGTCGACACTGTAGTCGAGTCGCGCGCGATGGCTTTCGCTTTGCACTGCAAGTGTAGTTCGTATCTGGACCGAACAAATATGCAATAACTAGTTCAATATGGAAATGCATGCGAGATTATTAGATTGTCGCGAATTCGGACGGCCAATCGTTTACGATGAACGCTCGTTGTGGTTCAAAGTGCATTCATTGACGGGGTTAAAACATGGGCACTTTTTGATTGAGCAAGATGAGAAGCAGCACAAACACCACGAGCCCGGCAAAGGACAGCACCGCCCGCGTGTAGTTGGACGTTGAGATGGACTGGTGGTACGTGTCGATGGCTGCCTCGAGTTGCTTGACGCGTGCTTCGTAGTGTTCTCGCTCAGTCGCAGTCAACGACCCCGGCTGGCCCAATTTCGTGAGCTTGTCGTCTTGCCATAGCAACGCGTTGGCCTTGGACAGTTCTGACCGAGCCAGCGTGAGCGCCGTGGCCGACACGGCGTTCTACAAACATGTTACAACATGAACGCGGTCGAAATGTGACGATCGATCGTACGTGTTTGGTGTTGTACTTCTGGAACTCTTTGTCAAACTCTTCGGTGGCACTGCGTCCTTGAGCCTGGTCGAAGATGACCTTACTCACCTGCCGCTTTTGCACCGTGGGCTGCTCGGTCGTAGTGGTGGTCGGGTCGCTGCTGCTCATGCCTGTCGTGGTTCCAGTACACTTTGTTGGAAGTACGCGGTGCACCGACGGTAATGTTGTAAGATGTGGCTACTTATCCGGAGTTTTGTGGATACTGTATCCGGATATCCTTGGTTTACAGTCGTCGTATGTTCGCAATCTAACGAATTCTGGTCATTGATGTTGATTCAAGTCGGACCTAGCCGTGGTAACTGATGTAACGTTAGCAGCATATTTCGGTGGCGACGGAGGCCTCCCTAACGACTCGTGTCGTCCGAGCCATGCATCGGTCGTCTATCTACGTACCTGTTGACGACCTGTCCATGTACGATCGGCCCTCATCGCGCACCCCAGCGCAATTATCGCCACCAACCATATTGTCAGTGGGGATGGTAGAGCCAGCACTCCTATTCTCCAGTCCGTTGGCCAGGATTTCGGCATCATAGCGTATGAGGTGGAGTTGATGCAACAGCGCCACCAAATTCATGCCGAGGACATGCTGTACAAGAGATTGGCTACGTAAACACTGTACGGTCATCGATACGCCCCATCCGTCCATCGCGACGTCCAACTATATGCGGACTGTGGTCCTGTCTTTCGCGGGGCTCGTCGCCTTGCTCAAGCCAAAACGACCCCTGTTTTAACTAACACTTTAACATGCCTTAACTATGCCATCGAACAAGCGAACGCCTCATTGGATGTCGCGGGGCGGGTGCGGGTCCGAGGGTGCGACCCCAACGCCGAAGTTGGGCACGAATCGCCCCGCTGGCGTCCTGGACGGCGGATTCTCAATGACCACCACAGAAGACGATGTCACAAGGGGTCGCATCTCTTCCGGTGCATTCAAATTGGATCGCACTCTCAAGAACGAGTCGGACATTGCAGACACATTCAGATGCTGGGCCACGTCCACCAATCCAGATTTGGAGTCTGGACGCAAGTAGAACCTGCAAAAAGCTAGAGTTTCAACCGCGGATACATATAAGGATAGTCATTACCCAAAGTAGGTAGCTAGACCAAGCAACAGCGACTGTTCAAGGAGGAAAAACGTGGTTCGAAAGGGTTGCAGAATGGTCAACGACCACGCACATATCTACGTGTTACAAAGCAGTTGAGAGCTCAAGCTAAGGCTCGGCTTGCGTACATACCGCCATGTACCCCATAAAGAAGCACGAAAAGGCAATTTGACATTGCTTGAAGAGGTGGGTAGACGGTTCTACCACCGCAACCTCTTGGCCCAATCCTTCCTAAATGAGCCATTGCTCACAATGATATATGGCACTGCCAGATTCATTCCACTTACCCGTCTCAACAAGGCCACCAAGAACAACGAAAAGTGCACATTCAACGAACACGCCTACAATTGCCCCACGGCAATGCATCCATCGGCATGATTGCTGTTGGAATGTTTTACCTGTAGCACGTACAGCAGCACCAAAAATTGCAACGTCAGTTCGACCAGCATCCCTGCAAATGAATCGGCTACACTGCGCACCCAGCGAACGAGTCCCAGCACACAAGCAATCACTGCAAACACAATGGGGTGTTGGACATGCGTTTTCGAATACTGTAACCATATACATACGTAGGATGCGGGCCCAATCCCGAGGGCGCAACGTGGGCAACGTCAAGGTGTACCCGTTAGCCACGAGCATGATCGTCGCGAAGAAACTCACGAGGAACAGCGCATGGCAGCCTGCCACGAGCCACACGTACACCCACGTCGACGTGGAATCTCCCAACATCAGTCGAACCCCCATCTCAAAGACCCCGAGAGTCGCGGTGAGGGTCATGGCCTCATGCAGCTCGGTCACAAACTACACAGCAGGTGACCTCTACTACATCTATCCCATCATGATCACCCACCCGACTCGACTGGTAGCAGTGCGCTCCCCACGCGCCAAGCGCCAGCAGCCACAGACAGCCAAAGACAACGCAAGCAACGGCATCCATGGTTCAACCGTCGAAATGTTCGAAGTGGTCAACGGGTGAATCTGAATAATTTCGATCGTCGTTTCGTTTCGGTTCTGGTAAACTAGTAGTACTAGTAGTAAGTGTACTAACGTTTACTCGAAGTATTAATACAACGTAGTATTACAGTAACTGTAATATACTACTAGTAGTACTGTATACTAGTATGTATTGTTCGAAGTGTATTTTTTATATTAATACTTCGAAGTATGTAGTATTTCGAAATATTAATATTACTACAGGAATAGTAGAAGCGAACACTAACGAATGATAATACTAGTATAGTATTACTATTATTATAATAGCAATAGTCATGATCTAATCCTATAATAGTATTAGATCATGGCTATTGCTATTATAATAATAGTAATACGTTGTACCCGAGTATTGACAGGGAACTACTTCGAAGTATTAAAATAGTTCAAGGTGCCGAAAGTCCAATTGTTAACAAAGTACAGCAGCTGTATATACTACGAACAGTAGTACTACGTAGTAGTATACTAAGTAACTAAGTATTACTATTAATAGTACTCTGTCCGTTAGTCCATGTCCAATAGTTTTGAACCTTAACCAATGCACGGGAGCAGCATTTTCACAGTTAAATAACGTGTAAACGTTATAATATACACCAACAATATAGTAACATTATCATCCGATAATAGTAACATTATCCGATAGATGAGTATTAAAAGTCGACCAAGAAGGTCACTGTTAATACATAAAAGGTCGTTCCAGCGATCAATCTGTACGGGTTATCGCGGTCGGACGCCACGCGCTCGTCGATAAACACGATGCGGCCCAAAATGTACTCGGGGTATCTACCACCGAATTCATCCAATATCTGGTCATAATAATATTATAATAAATCACATTCGTACCGATTGTGCATCTGATAAAACGTCGTGATGGATTCGTCCGACAGGAACCGGTTTGGACACCCGAGGTGGAACGCCAAGTAAATTTTAGCGGCCGCCGCATCCGTGGGGGCAAATGTAGGTAGGAACAGCGCCAGATCGCTGTACGAGAACGACCGAAACGCAATCTTGGACGACGGCTCGTCGTCGTCGGGGCTACTAGTAGGGGCTACTACGGGGCTACTAGTACGAGCGCTCCACTTGTCTTCAATGTGCATGAGGCACTCGTGTAGGCCCTCGGCGCTGTCCAAGTCGACATCGTCGTCCAGCTGCAGCACACTCACGACCTTCTTGAGCCAGTTCCGCTGCATGCCCATCGAGAACTGGAGCGACCGCACCGTATCCTGCAGACCCGACTGCGCTTCTTCGAGATGACCAATCTTCGCTTCCTTCTCGTACATGGCGTCCTTGAGCAGGCGCACCGCGTCGGTCTCTTTGAGGATCTCGCTCGAGTGGTTCAATGTGCCTGCCGTCGCCGCCAACGCCAGCACCAGCGGAAACTTGGGGCCTCCGTGCGCGGCGGCGGCAGCTGTCTCGACACTGGCGCTCAAACTAGACAAGATGGACGGAGGTTGGTGTCGTTCTATATATATATATATATATATACGCATTCAGTTTTTGTAGATGATAGATACGCTCTATGGAACGAATGGTAATTTAAAAAAAGCTAAATACCGATTACATCGATTAGAAAATATCATTTTCGTAGCAGTTCAAGTAGCCGACATTGCAATATATATAAATATATATATAAATTCAAACCTGGACGAGTTCGAGTACGAATCGTCGCAGTGACACGATGCCTTGTGCTGCTCGTCCAATTCGACTTGGAGCGTTTCCACTTGACGCTCCAACGCTTGACAGCGCTGCTTGAGCACTTGCAGTTCGTTGGGCGGGTCGTCTATGGCGTCTTCTTCGATCGCAGGCAAGTTCTATCCATAATATATATATATATTTCAATTTTTTTATATAAAATACCGTGTCAAAGGGGCGCATCGACACGATGCAATGCGACGGCTTCTCCGTGAGTCCGGGCGCCAAATCCCGTGGAAGATGCTGGCCATGTTCCCGCAGAAATGCCTCGCGCTTGGCAATCTCTGCGTCGCGCATACCCACCATGGCCTCGCCCATCTCATTGATGCGCGCTTGGAACAGGCGGCCGTACTGGCGGCGCCGCTTGATCTCGACCACACAAGCATCGTACGCCTCTACCTCAAGGAAATATATATATATTACAAGAGTCATATATATGCAACTATATGCGATTTCAGAATATATATATATATCAAGAGTCATATTATATATGCAACTATATGCGATTTTACTGGAGCGACTAATGGAGAATGACGCAACATTCAAATACATGTATAGAATGTATCGGCAGAAGAATTGGGCCAATCAGATTGCAGGAAACCATCATCAACGTCAAATTAGTGTATGACTTCAATTAGTGTGATACCACCCATCACCACATGACACTCTTTTTACATACATAGAATCGATGGATGGATTTGGCGATTCAGCACAAAAAGTCCAATATATTTTGATAATATATATATATATATAGACGTACGGGGCAGCAGTTGCACATGTTTTAACTCGGCAAATTGGCGCTTTTGGTACGCGAGCGCGTCTTTTAGCATGCCCAAGTGCGTTTCAAAGGCAACAATATTGCACTGGAGCTCGGACACGCGCTTTAAGTTGGTGCACACGACCCCATACGCCTCGGCTTTGGCATCTGCGACACTGTTCATGATCGTCTTGAGTAGATCGTCGGCGTTTTGCATGTTGGGCAGCTACATCCATTTACCATCTCTTAGTAAGGTTTTGCATCCGCCAATGCGTACATACATACCACGTCGGCCTGCTGGCGAAACAGGTCATCTAGTCCCCGGCATGCTTCCAGGATATGCGTCGAGCCAAACATGAAGCTCATGTTCATGCTGGCGGTAGCGGCGGTCGCGGCGGCCTCGTCCATCGTCTGCTGCGTCGAGTCGGCCACGCGCTTGGACACGGCGTCGTAATTCTGCCGCAGCGTATCCCGCATGCTTGAAATCGCCGCCACTTTCGCCGCAAACTCGTCGACCGTGTGCCGCCATGATGACGGCGCCACCGACACCACAGCGCTGCTTTGCTCGGTAATCGCGTCAGACAAGGTGCGGAACGACGCCGCGAGGCTGTCCATCTTGGCTTCGAGGGATGCTTGCGACTGTTTGCAAGACACGAGCCAGTCCCGCTCGCGATCGAGCGGAATGCAGTCCAGCAGCGTCAACCGGGTGTCAGAGGCCAGCGCCGGGTGCAGAGGAATCGACCCCAGACGATGGACATACGTGTCGAAGTGCTCCAGCAGCGTCGAGTGGTCAGACTGCGCGTGCTTGAAGTCGGCCCAAAACGGCGTGAATCGACCTTGCATGGCCCTAGGACGGCATGGCGAATGAACATAAGGAGGACGGCAAGCAGGCAGTACGTGTGGTGGGCGTCGAGGTTGGATAGCGCCGCTTGAATCCCGCGGGTCTGGGTGTCGAGTTGCTCCACGCACGCCTCCGTGGCGGCCAAACGCGCCTTCGCCGTGGATTCCACGGCCTCGGCCATGAGAAGTTGCTGCTGGAATTGCGACTCGTAGTCAAACAATGCACGAAGCAATGGACTGGACGTTTCTTGAAGTAACTTGGCATGGCTGGAAGATGTAGATGGAGCTGCCGTGGGGACTACACACATGGAACCATGTCATCATCCTGGGCTGCGACGAAACGACGATGGACGTACGTTCGACAGTCTGAGGATGGAGGACAACTCGGGGAATGGATGGCCTGTCTTGGGAAAGAACTCTTCGGTCGTAAAGGAAGATGAACTTCTACATGGTGGGTGAGTCAAGTGAGGAAGGGGTGCAATGGTCGAGTCGGACCGAGGCGTGTGGAAGTTGGTACGACTCGACTGACTTCCTTGGGTCAAGACGGGCGTAGGGAGGGCCATACAGCAAGATTTGATCGTCCGATGGTATACTAGTCTTGAGGACGAGTTCTTGGCGAAGGGTATTGATGGAAGAACTACCAACGGACTCCATGAGATCAAGCACATCATAATGGTGGATGAACCTCGCATTCAGCACTACGTCGTGTTGCAACCCGTCCATCGCATTGATTACTTTGATGTGCAATGAGGGCATGGACATAGACCCCACGGAGCCAAGGTGGCCGTTGGGTGAGCGGGGGTCTAACACTAAGGGCGACATCGAGCCATCAGCATCGTCGAACCCCTTCTCCATATCCGAAGACTTCCACTGTAACCGAGAAATGTTTGCGCCCGTTATTTAAATACTTTTTGGGTGTGCTGGGATATTATTATTAGAAAGTGCCTGTGAACGCGATACATTCTTCCGATAATAAAATATCAATTTCGGGAGCGAATTGGGAGGGGCATTTCACATGACTCGACTGCAATCAGCCAATCACATGTCGATCATCCATTGATTTCAACCAATCACTATGCGACATTTCCAATGCTGGTCGTTGTTCTTATACGGAAGTTCTTGACCAAGTAAGGGTCTTCTATCGAGAGCAATCACAATATCCTCAGATCGAGTTTATTACAGTACTGTACTCCACGCAACACACAGGATGGGCGAGGAAGCGGACGTCCGCTCGCGCGCCAGCCGCGTCCAACAACTGACGATGCAGAAGAATCTCGTGGGTGCAGTCATTGCCTCGTTGGAGAACCCTCCCGTGAACTCGACCTCGGACCACATCAAGCAGTCCAACGCGCAAACAGTCTTTGCGGCGCTACAGGCATGCTCCAAGGCTGACGTGGCTACCGTCGTGCAAGCGTTGACCCCGGACCTTGAAGATGTGCTCATGAAGTACCTGTATCGAGGTCTCGCCGTGCCGCAGAACAATGCGTCGTTGTTGGAATGGCATGGTCATTTGGTGGCCAAAGCAGGCAACGGCTGCATCGTGCGTGCCCTCACAGACCGGAAACTCGTGTAACTAGGGATGATCATGCATTCTAATGCCCATTCTTCTCTGTGGTCACATCTCGAATGAATTTGGTGATGGCTTGAGTGGACCGCGATGGCGGGAGGTTGGCGTTGACGTTGCCGATGATGGTAAAGTGGTTCGTTCGAGAGATCTCTTCGCATGCGACGTGGGTCTACACACATGTTGCCATCCCATTCTGCATCCCTACTTGATATGCGTACAAATCCAAGGGAGTTGAGCCATGCTTTCAGCTCGATTGCGTCTTCATCCAGGTGAAAATCGTCTTGTGCATACAGCAGCAGCATCGGCAGGTCCTTCTTCATGCTTCCCAACGATGCAGCGGAAGGTTGCATCACGGAGGATTCTCGGCGCACTTGCACGCCATGTCCAAACACAGGGTCAAGCGCCATGGACCCAAAGATGCTCGCCGTCGACAGCCGTACGATGTTGTACACCCCCGAGATACCAACCACTCCCAGGAGCTACCACGAATGGGTTAGGATCTTTCCCAAGAATTGAATATCGGGATGCGCACCGGTGGGCAATTGGGAAACGCTTCCCCGTCGTCCAAGGCGAGTTTCATCACGGAATGCGCACCGGCTGAGTGCCCCATCAACACAATGCGCTCGTTGTCGCCGCCATACTAAAGTCGACACCCTGTAGCGTGAAGGCCGCCAACATTGCGATTGAGTGCAGTATGAAGCCATACCTTGTGAATCTCGCGGTGGACCCATTGCAATGCACGCAGGACGTCGTGGATGTGTTCAGGGTACTTGACCTCTGGGGACAACCGGTAGTTCATCGTGACCACAAGCGTGGGCGTGGATTGTGCGATCGTGGGTGCTACATGCGCGTAGAACCTCCCGCTCTTGTCACCGCGTTGCCACGCTCCGCCGTGAACAAACACCGTTACTGGCAGTTTGGGTCGAGGGAAGGTGGGCGACGTTGGGACCACGACGTCCTACATCCATCCTCAGTATATGATGAACGATGCATGCATGAGCGCCGTTCCACGCATGAGTCTCCTTCGTACCAGTATCTGCCTTGGATGTGCATTGGCGGTGTACGGAATGTCTCTCCATGTGTACATCGACCGACGGCCGAGCACCCGTCGTCCCAACAGCATCTTAATTTTTTATTTTATATTTTAGTTTCACGATATGACCTGATGACACAAAATATCCGGATACGTATGTCTATCCGGATCCTTCATCCGCATTTTTCTGAGGACCATGTATCGGGCGTCGTCCAAGGTTACGTCGGCGCACAACGACGGCGTGTGGAGCACATTCTGGACGAGCCGTGACCAAATCCTGAGTGGATCTGTCGATGAAGTCGTCAAGAGCTGGGATGCGAGCTCACTGGAGGAGTCTCAGTCGCTGTCCGTGGTGAAGCAATACCCAGGGCACGTGCTGGGAACGATCTCGGTGGTGGCGACCAAGGACGGGCGGCGGGCGGCAACTTCGTCGTTGGACTGCCAAGTGCGCATTCTGAACCTCGAAACGGGTGGCGTCGAGAAGACTATTGACACAGGCGCTGGGGAAACGTGGCAAATTGCGTACGACCCAACAGACAAGTTCCTCGTGTCGGGGTCGCAGCAAGGCAAGGTCAACATCATCAACATCGAGCAGGAAAAGATCGTGCAGTCCATCGCCGCCAACGGCAAGTTCATCGTGTCCGTCGCGTACTCCCCCGACGGAAAGCTGGTCGCCTGCGGCGGCTTTGACGGCGTCGTGGCCATTTTCGACGTGGAAACCGGCGCCGAAGTCCAAAAATACCACGGTGCGTCTTCCTCCATACCCTCGAACCCCCTGACAATGTGATGCATGTGCCAGATCGAACAAAGCCGGTGCGGTCCGTGGCGTTCAGTCCCGACGGAAGCTTCTTGCTCGCCGCGTCCGACGACATGCACGTCAAGATCTACGACATGTACGTTCCTTCGTTTTGAACGCATTGTTCGCGTCACTTACTACTACCATCGATCAACACCTGGGCGTGAACTAACTAATCGTGGGTGTATAGCACACAAAAGAGCATGGTGGGGTCTGTGTCTGGCCATATCTCTTGGATCTTGAACGTCGCATGCAGTCCCGACCGCAAGCAATTCGCCACCGCGTACGATCGATTTCCTCGTGGATTGGTTCCTCGTCATGATAATGATTGGCGTAGGGGCGGAGACCGCAAGGTCAAGATTTGGGACTTGGCGGCCAAGAATTGCCTCTACACGTTTGAATGCCACACCGACCAGGTACGAGTAGTCCTAGTAGTAGTAGTAGTAGTACTAGCTATCCTACTACACATGACTCGTGATCCTTGTCTGGTGAAGGTGTGGAGCGTGGCGTACAATTCGACGGGCACGCGGCTGGTGTCTGGTGGGGACGACGCGTTGCTGCAAATCTATGAAATTGCGACCTAAATAGTTTTAGTAGTTTGTCGTAAACGATTAATGGAATACGGCAAGCATGACACGTCCAACTACACGATTGTTTTGCTGTTGGTATATATATACTTACCTTTATTATCGATTCGTGTAGCGATGTATGTACACATCGAGATAAAGGATCGCATGTACAGGAGGAATATGTACAGGAGTATACACCAATCATGTCATTTCAATCGCTGCACCTGCCAGTGGAGAGCAAAAAGTAACTAACTCCTCAAGCTCCAAGAAGGGTGGTGTCGCAGTTGATATCATAACGACGGCCTTTGCATCTGGCCAGTCGAGTGGCTGGCTGGTTATGCACAGGGCCACAACATGTGGATGGTTATCATGCAGGGGTTTCATAACCGCCACCACCTTATTGCACTTGACTACTGTATTGCATGTTAGTACTATGTTGGACAAATCTATTTATAGACTTTCGACAATATTCATCGGCGGTTACAACGTACCACGAGGACACGCACCACATGAGGTCGATCTTCAAGCATGCTTGGTCATTGCAGCTTTTCCCATGCTCACCCGCCTCGTTGTCTGCGCCGCGGCACTACTGACGCACCACGTTACGCATGCGCATGTGCAAGAGCTCATTCGAAGCGGTCAAGTCAAGTCGAAAGGCGTCAACTTGGGCGGCTGGCTCGTAGCTGAAGAATGGATGACGTGGGACTCGCCGTTGTGGTGGGGAGTGCCCGCCACGCACCACAGCGAGTACCACGCGATGGATTTCCTCGGACCGGTGCAAGGCCAGAAGCAGTTTGACACGCACTGGTCATCGTGGATCACGGAAACGGACATCAAGCTCATCGCGCAAGCCAACCTCAACCTCGTGCGCGTGCCTGTGGGGTACTGGATTCAAGGGTGCACGGGGTTATCTCCAGCATTGTTCAAACAGGTACTAAAGGACTCAATGACGAGTACCGTTTTTGTCCAAGTGTAACGTTAGTCATGGATGTGACAATAGTGCAACGTGTACGCCAAAGGCGGGATTGTGTACTTGGACAAGCTCATCCGTGAATGGGCCCCCAAGTACAATGTGGCCGTGCTCATCAGCATCCATGGGGCCGCGGGGTCCCAAAACGGCGCCGACCACAGCGGGTCCATTGACGGCCTTTCCCATTGGACTGAAACCTACGACAACGTGTGGGCGACTCGGCAGCTGGCGTCGTTCCTGGCTCGGCGGTACAAGTCTGACATTTCGTTTCTCGGCATCGGGTTGCTCAACGAACCGGGGGGAACGACCAACCAAGCCACCATGCAGCAATACTACCACGACGTGTACTACGACGTTCGGACGGTAATCGGCAGCGACTGCATCCTGGCCTTGTCGCCGTTGTTGTGGTTTCAAGGCCGCGGGGGCGGGCCCAACTTTGAGGACTTTGGAAAGTACATGTACAATGTCTGGGTCGAATGGCACCCGTACTTGATCTGGGGGTACACTGGCAAGTCCGAGAACGACTTGATCAGCGCGGCCAAGGCATGGGCGACGCAAATCCGCGATTGGACCGGCCATCCCCTGTTTATGGGCGAGTGGTCGTATGTGACAGCGGGCAACACGTTCCAGACGGACGCCGCCACGAGCCTCCTCGTGGAAACGATGCTCAACATGGTCGAGTACGCGCAGGGCGGGTGGACGATTTGGTCGTGGCGCGTTGCCGGTAACAATCCGTGGAACCGATGGAATGTCAAGGGGTTGCTGAATGCATACGAGCACTCAAACCAGTTCTCGACTGTAAGTCGTAGTCTGTTGATCATGACGCTGAAAATAATGCAATATTCGAAATAGGGCAACCGCCCCAACGTGTCCACCCCCCTAACTATTGTGCGGGCGGCCCCCAACCAACGGCTGGAGCTGTACCAATACTTCAACCGTGGCGTGGTTCAAAACGCCAACTACATTGCTAAATTTGGCGTGACCGACTTGGAGCGATGGGTGTATTACGGCACCTCCAACTTGCTCCGGTCCGACCGCACGGGGGACTGCCTCGACGGGTACCGCAGCGGCAGCAACTTTCTCGCGCATTCATGGTACTGCGACGAAAGCAACCCGAACCAGAAGTGGCGCCTCGCCAACCACAGCCTCGTGCACGTGACGTACAACAAGTGCCTATCCATCTCAGCGGACGGCAGCTCGACCATTCTCGCCACGTGCAACGCAGACGACCCGACGCAGTTCTTCGCAACGAACGAAGTCGCGAGACTTGTGGCCTTTGACGGCACCCGGCTCATGGCGTATGGTGGCAATAAAGACGGGTGGTCCGGTATTGCCAAGGTGGGGGTGCCCCTCCTCGACGCGTCAGACGCGTGGCTGATCGAGTACACGACGCGCCGCGTGATCAACACCATGTCTGGCAAGTGCTTGGACGCGTTCGGCGTCGACTACAACAAAGGTACGGGCTCGGTGCACACGTGGCCGTGCAGCAACGGCAACGGCAACCAACTGTGGAACTTTGACGCGGCCACGAGTCAGCTCCGCCACGCCACCCACGCAGGGTTCTGCCTCGATCTGTCCGGCGGCGCCCCCACGCTGTCGCTGTGCCGCGACCCACGACAAAAGCAGCAGTTTGCATCCCAGCAACTTGACCTTGACTGGATTTCGTATCCGCAGGTGGACGTGCTCGGCAGCATTAGTGGTTAGAAGGTGCAGTATTCATACATAGTAATCCGATTTTTTTTCACGCCAGCCTTGTGGCAGATATGTACTGCATGCAACCTGTCCAGACATGTGAAACCGACAAACGATAGGCGTTTCATATGAAACGTCCAAGTGTCCCACGACAAAACGGCTAGGATCCACATGATTTGTAAATTGGTCGGACAGAGAACCACAATAATGAAGCTTTTTAGTTCATTGTTGGACTGGAAGGATGATGCCGATCCTACGAACGGTGGCGGCGTTGGTGGCGGCGACTACAGCGACCACAGCACATGTTCATGTGCAAATTCATCTTCGCGCAGGAACGGTTCCAGCCCGTGGCGTCAATTTGGGCGGGTGGCTCGTGGCAGAGCAGTGGATGACTTGGGACTCTCCGATTTGGAGCGGCGTGCCGGCTAACGTGTCCGGTCAAGGCGAGTACCAAACGATGATGTATCGAGGCGCGGAAGCCGGTCAAGCGGCCTTTGACGTCCATCGACGGACGTGGATCACGGAAGGCCACATCCAGCACATCGCCGCGTCCGGATTGAACCTTGTCCGCGTTCCGGTGGGGTATTGGATCCAGGGTTGCAGTGGCCTGCCTCGTCAACTTGCCACTGAGGTATCTATGACCGATATACGAACAAGCACTATTTCTTGATATTTAACGTGTGTAGTGCGCTGTGTATGCGTCGGGGGGACTAGACTACTTGGATACCCTTGTTCGGGAGTGGGCTGTCCAACATAACGTGGCGGTGCTGATCAGCATCCATGGCGCGCCAGGGTCGCAGAACGGAGCCGACCACAGCGCACCAGCCACGCCAGGTGCCCACTGGTCGGACTCGGACGAGAATGTCGCCGCCACCCGCCGCCTCGTGACTTTCTTGGCGGCGCGGTACCTCCACGACGACGCGTTCTTAGGCATTTCCCTCTTGAACGAACCGGCGGGTGCCACGGATGTGAACGTGTTGACGCAATACTATGACAACGTGTACAACGACGTGCGCAGCGGCGTGGGTAGCGACTGCATTTTGGTCACGGCCCCGCTCTTGTGGTGTCAAAACAGCGGCAGTGGCGTGTGTTCCATGGACAAGTTCGGGCCCGACATGACGAATGTGTGGCACGACTGGCACCCATACGTGGTGTGGGGCTATGACGCGATGACCGAGGATCAAATCATCACGCAAGGTGTTGGCGGCTGGGCCACGGCCATCCGACAGTGGAACGGGAGCCATCCATTGTTCTTGGGCGAGTGGTGCTTTACAGGTCCAGGCGGGAAGTTCTCGACCGAAGCGTCCACGAAAGCGTTGGTGCATGCCATGGTAGACATGGTAGGTGGCGCCGTCGCTGGATGGGCCGTGTGGTCGTGGCGTATGGCTGGTGACAACACTTGGAACAGCTGGAGCTTGAGCGGCCTCGTCAATAGTTACGATCCGGTTTCAATCTCCGACGTAAGAAATGATGTTCGAAATGTTTGTATTCAGAATGCATGTAGTGGCCATCTCAAGATGTGTCACCGGCAGGGTTGGCGTTGCGGGGTGTGACCGGGTATTTCACAGGCGACCCGTCGCGGGTGAACAAGGTGCTCGTACAGGATGCCATGTGGATGATGCAGTTCGGTGTGACGGTGATGGAGCGCTGGATGTACAACCGACGGACGTTGCAGTTGCGGTCCACTCGGTTTGGCGATTGTTTGGACGGGTACTTCGACACGAGTCGCCAGGTGTACCGCGTGCACATGTGGTCCTGTGCCGCGTCGAATGTCAATCAAAAGTGGAAACTGGAGCGACACCAGATCGTCCACGTGTCGTTTCTCTTGTGCTTGTCCGTGGCTGCCCTTGAAATGACATTGCAGCGATGTGATGCCACCGACGCCGCGCAGGTTTGGACGACCAAGGAGCGAGTCATGCTGGCACTCCCCATGCGACAGCGCGTCGGAGTCGGCGCGCAAGGCCAACTTGTCCAGGCTTTCATGCCCGACGACAATCTCATGTGGCAGCCGCCAGCGTTGACGTGGCTCGTTGACTACGAAGCACAGTCGATTTCCAATGCCGCCACTGGCCAGTGCTTGGAAGCAGCATCCTCCAAGCCACCGGCAAGTGGAAATATCTCTGTCTCCATGCAGCCATGTGAGCGAGGACGGGCGACCCAGAAGTGGATTGTTGATCATCTCCACCAACACCTCGTCTTTCTCGACCGCTTCTGCTTGGCCATGGCAGCAGCTTCTTCCAGCCAGCTCATGGTGTGCGACCCGACCGATCCAGGCCAGAGAATTCGACTCGAATGGCTCGAATACCCAGAAGTGTAGCGACCGTCCACACTTGGTTCGTGGGAATCTGAATGGGCAATATGGGATGACTTTTGGAATCAAATAGCCGTTTTAAATAGGATTAATTAATGTAGGAAAATTATAGGTGGAATTCGATGCCAGCAGGGACTTGTAATTGTTCCACGATGGTTAAAGAGTTGTGGAGCTTGTGGATGAGGAGAGATTCGTCCGATGGAGTCACAGGCGGCATGGACGACGATTGCAGGAACGGATGCGCCACTACCTGGGCAAGAGTCCACCGTTTCAACGGGTCGACTTGCAGGATGTTTTCCATCAAGTCGAGCGCGTCTTCGGAAACAACGTCATCAAAGTCCCATTCGTGCACGAGGGACCGCCAGCCTTTTTCGTGGACGAACTGCATGACAGGGTCGGACACTTCCGACGAGTCAACTGGTGGACTTCCCGTGAGCATGATGAACAGCATCACACCTATGGACCACACATCCGCGAGCACGGGATCGTACGACTCGCCCGAGTGCATTTCCGGTGCCATGTAGAATGACTTGCCCACGGCATGATCGCGACGCTGGTCGGTCTCCATGGACAAGCCAAAGTCGCTCACTTTCAACGTTCCATTGGCATCCACCAATACGTTTTCCAAGGACAAGTCGCAGTGGGCAATGCCACGGCCATGCATGAACTGCAAGGCATCGCAAATTTGGGAGAAGTATGCCTTGGCGACAGTAGGCTCGACCCGTCCGTTTGGCAATTGCTCCACGACGTCAAACAGTTCACCGTTGGCGCAGTACTCCAGCACCAAGTGCTCGTACCCATGTTGGACAAAGTCGTCGTACAGGGCTAAGATATGCGGGTGTGTTGTGACAGCGTTATCGTTGTCGGCCTTCATCATGTGTCGATGGATTTGGCGTTCGGTCGACACGACGGTTGAAGCATGCCGTGCCGCAAAGGGCACCTTCACGCGCTTGACCACAACGGGGGTGCCAGTCTGTCGGTCTGTGCACAGCAGGACTTGGCCCGTGCGCGTGGTGGCAAGTCTTCTCACGACGGCGTATCCTTCCATCCTGGATGCGCGTGGCCTTGTGGATTTCGAAATGAGAAGGTTTCAATTCAACATGGTGATGATGTTCTCTCGGTTGCAAGTTCAAGTCAGATATGACTGTAGGGGCGTTCTCGCCTGTGATTGGTCCGTGGGGTTAGTACGTTTCGAATCCTGCGTTTGGATTGGCTGAAGCTAGGTCGGGTGATTTCGGCCAAAAAAAACTGGCTTCGAAAGGCAGAGGCGTCGCGACGACTCGCATCTTTAGCCGAATCCTATGTACAGTGAATAAATACAATGTTGCTGAATCCAGACAAGTCTTAGGCTTCGCCACGTCTAAAGTACGTGAATCTTGATGTGCATAGAGAACGATTGTTCCAGGTAATTTTGATAGAGTTGCAAGGATGACTGATGCACAACCAGCGAGTACGCCACAGGATTATTAGAATGGTCAAGAGGAAGCTAAGGATACTTACTATTAATACTATAAATAAAAAGAACGTCTGAGTCGGAACCAGTATTTTTCGTGTTTTTGCAAATAAAATATACACTACTGTACACTTCAAAGTATCCAAAAAACATGACACTACAAAATAATACTCCTAATTAATGGACGTATAAATTTAATAGTTCTTCCGCATATTCTTATTGTGTTTGAAGCAGAAAAGTGCAATAACGTTATCATCAAACTTCCAATAAACGTACTCCGAGTAACTTTCGGTTATGAAGAAGCGACAATTCTGCGTTCAAGCGCAATGAATGTAACGATGCACGTTGATGCAAGCGTATGTACATGACGTTGATGCAAGCGTATGTACATGACGGCCTGAAATGCTTGGGCCCCAAGTCCACATCGTTTCACGATGGCAATCTCGTGGCAATGATTGTGGTGACACGACGACAACTGCAAAGTGTCAATATTTGAAGAAGATATCATTTCACCAGATCAAACTACCTCCTAACCAAGTCAAGTACACGTCGTTGGTGCAAGTTGAAGTTGATGTAAATGTTGACAAGGCTTGTTCACGCCCACGAGCTGGCGGCCCGTGCACACATCGCTCGATTTTGCACGACCGACCGATGATCGATGGCCAAGGCATAAATACCACGAGTTAAATTATTACAAAGTGTTAGTCGGTAGATCTGAGTTTCTAATGGGCTGCCAGTTGCAGCAACCCGGGGGGACTTGTGAGCAGTTGCATCTCCGGGTGTAGAGCCATCAGGTCGTGGTCGTGCGAGTGCCGAATGTACGCGTGGCTCATGACCTGGACCATGCTCCATCGCTCAGCAGGGTCAATCACAAGCAAGTTCTCGAGCAAGTCCATGGCGTCGGCAGGGATGACATCGTCCACGTGCCACGCCGCACAGAGCGCGCGGCATCCGTTGGTGGCGACAAACTGCATCGACGGATCGGACGCATGGGACGATTCAAAGGGCGGGTTGCCCGTGACCAACATGAACAGCATCACGCCCACGCTCCACACGTCGGCCTTGGACGGGTCGAACGCGCCGGATCGATGGATTTCCGGGGCCATATAGAACGGCTTGCCGGCCATTTGTTGATTCCGAAGGATCGCATCGAAGGGAGTAGCCGAGCCAAAATCGCTCAACTTCAACATACCCGCGTCCGTCACGAGCACATTCTCGAGCGACAGGTCGCCGTGGGCGATGCCTTGCTTGTGCATGTAGTGAACCGCGTCACAGATGCCAGCGAACGATGCCTGCACCAGGGGCGCTGCCAGGCGGCGATCTGGGGCATTTTCCACGAGGCTGAACAGCTCGCCTCGACCGCAGTGCTCGAGCACCAACGTGTCAAAACCATCGGCTGCAAAGTCGTCCAGCAGGCCAAGGATGTGGCGGTGACCGCCACCGTCGCACAACCGTCGATGGATGCGCCGCTCCAACGACATGTCCGTCGATGGCGCCGTGGACAGAAAACGGACTTGAATGCGCTTGAGGACAACGTGCTGGCCACTTTGCCTATCCAAGCAGTGCAGCACTTGGCCCGTGGGCGTCGTCGCGACTTCGTGCACGACACTGTATCGCTGATGCATCCTGGCAAAGTCCAATTGAGAAATGATCCAAGTGAGATGTGTAGTAGGTTGCTCACTTGGATAAAATCGCGTCGTGGGTTCAACCAGCGTTGTCTTTGCGTAATTCACGTTAGCCCACTGTAGGTTGACGTTGGGTGTGTGATACGGTCGTATACACCGAATGTGTCACCATGACCGATCCACGAGTGGCTGAAATGCTGTACGAAACCCACGATGATTGGTCGAAACTAGTTTAGTCCTGATGTCCCAGACCAAGATCACCAGGTCAAGGTGTTACCTATGCGAGTTGGGCTACTTTAATGACATAAGCCAGGTCGGGGCAAATGCAACAACAACCACCCACTTGTTGAAGTCCAACACTGTACTACACGGTATGCAGCTCAACTTGATGAGCTCATCAGGTAACCTGCGTTCTTATGGGAACCAGATTACTGTCAGCTGCTGCAGCACTCCAATACTAGTACTCGAACGCACAAGAGACGAGTATGTGATTGCACGGTCAACGTTAGTACACAGAGAATTGAAGAGTGTTTCGTTATCTGAAAATAATTACATGTCTGTCGACGGCTACCTATGTATACCGTATGGTATATATATATCCGTGGCCAAGAACAAACGCAGTGATAGTGCGGAGTCGTCGATGTGATCAAGACCACGAGGTCCGCCCCAATGCAATCGACGGCCACGCCCAAGTTGGAAGTTGGCATCATATGCAGCCCTGTGGAGACATTCAACTGCGACTTTGCCCGTATGATGTGCTAAATACTTGTAGCACCACGTAGTATATGGTTGACTCTTAATTGGTGCTTCTGTGGATGTTGAAGGAAAAACAAGACATTCAGTCTAGCGCCTTCAGTTACGAGTATTAATACTCCGGCGCTACCATTACGTAGACAAACTAGTACTAACGTTACACCTTTTTTCGGTTAATTTGAGGAACTCATAGAAGGAATTTGCGGCGGTTCCACTTCGTTCGTTGTATATTCGTTATATTTCGCCTGCAACCAAGAATATTTCAAGCGACATTCCTTATGTTTGCCACATAACGTTAGCAGTTTTATGACCAATCATTGACTTTGTGTGAAATGTGTAACGTTACCAATCAAAAGAGCAGAATCTTGGCTATAAGGTCATATAATTATACTTGTATTGCCTTCTTCCGAAAACAGCGTGTGTATTCATTCTTCAAATTAAATCAGCAGCACAACCCAAAATTTTCAAATGTTCACCGGACTTGAAGAATGTAGGGAGATTGTCTCAAATATATCGAAAACAAGAGGTGTCTTCGGATCTATCAAACGCGCTCGTGGCTCACATTTCGCGAAATTCGTTGAGTGCATCGGCAACCGAACCAAAGCACAACTTTCACTGACCAGTGACACAAGTTTTCAGGTGTGAATGACGGATGTTCCTTTCTAGGTAGCATCAACACGTTGCTTAGAAAAGGTCGTCATTATCAACCGCATCGTCCAAGGTGAGTCCATATACATTTAACGACCTTGTCCAACTAAAGCCGTGGTGACCTTGCAGTACCAGGTGGGGTTGCGAAAATTAAAATATGTAAAACGGTATTTTAGGGTCTAATTATACAGTCTTACTTATTAATACCTGGGGATGCTCTTATACATACTAGTAGTGCAATTAGTGCATCAGGATATAGTACGTAGTACTAGTCATCCAGCCCACGCCAGTTAAGAAAGATTGCGGTAATGTCGAATCATGTTTTGCAATTCCACGGATCTTTGACTTGTACTGTATGAACCTGACGGAGGGTGCGACTTGCGATGACCAACTCGACGATGACATGCCACCGTGTATGGTTCACAATGTGTGGCCTTCCGCTCCAACGAACTCCAGATACAATGGACGACAACTAGCGATCATGAACGAGAAGTTTGCGAATTGAAGGAACTGCAAGAAGTATATCGTTGTGGGGTATCAAGGGCGTGAAGTGCATAGTCCATTTTTGCTTGGTCACCCAATAATTGGGTGGGGTGTCTCGAGAAATTGTAAGAAATTTATCGTAGAAACCTTTCGGAATCTGTTTAATTCAGAGTCGCGATTTGAACGTTGCTGCAACTTGTACTCCCAGTGGCGAAACGATGTCCATTTCCGAATGTTATCCGGATATTTGGTCGACTTCAACGCCACAAAGTGCCTTGTGAACACAGATCCAAGATCAAAGCAATGCTGAATGTAGCTTGTACCAATGGTAAGTGAGTATATTGGCGACCCTTTCGCCCTCAATGCATTTGATAGACTTTGTTCTGAGGGTTCCATCTTTTGGCCGACAGGGAGGTCATCATGATGAATCAACATGCCGATCTTTAGGTCGTGAGTGATTGGCTCGGCAAAACCCAGGTTGTTTTGCCCGATTGGCTTGAATTTATGAAATCTAATCGTTTAAACGTAAATAGTCCGGATAATGTTGTATATCCGGATAGACCTTCGAGGGCAGAATTTCGACCAATCCGATTGCCTTTGACGAAGCGCGATGTTCTTCCGATATGTATGGAAGATAATGGCAAAATCAAACTTTCCGCGCGGTGGAGATGGAACAACTTCCGCAGTCGACGCTTCCGATCCTGACGATCCGTGATTCTGTGCTCTTCCCAGGCGCGTACATGCGCATTGCCGTCGGACGCGAGAGCAGCCTTCGCTTAGTTCAAGATTCCCTCTGGGACGCGTTCCACCGATCCCTCGACTCGGCGCAGATCAAGCCTGTGCTGCTTGGCGTGTTCACGGAGCACGGCTTGAAAGAGAATCACACGCTCGGCCAAGTAGGCACCGTGGCGCGCATTATCCAGCTTCAGCGGTCGCGATCGAACCAGACGTTTGATTACTCGATGCTGATCCAAGCGTTAGCGCGCGTGAGCATCGTCGAGGTGACGCAGTCGGACCCGTTTCTCGAAGCGACGGTGCAGTTAGAAAAAGACACCTTCGACGGCAAGACCAAGGTTCCGTTGCAGCAGCTCATTTCCCAAGTGTCGTCGGGGCTGTCCCTCGGAAAGTCCATGCAGCTGATCGCGCCGCGCGTCCAAAACGACCCGAACATTGCGTCGAAACTGAGCGTGTGGTTGGACATGCTGGCGGCGCATATCCAAGCGTCTGCGGCTGAGAAGCAAATGGTGCTCAACGCCATCAACGTCATTCATCGCTTGGAGCTGTTGTGGGCGATGCTACAACACCACAAGGGCAAGGGGGCGGGACAACGCTTGACGATCAAACCACAGCCCATGACTGCCGCCGCCGCCCTCCGCGACACTGACGACAACGCCAAGGCGAATGACGACGACGACGACGTCCGGTCGCTGGAGAAGAAGATTCTGGCGCTGAAGCCGCACTTGTCGGACGAAACCTTCCACATGGCGATCCGCGAACACCGCCGCCTCAAGCGCATGAACGCCAACCAGCCCGAGCACCACGTGATCTTGACGTACTTGGAATTCTTTTGCGCGCTGCCGTGGGCCAACGCCGACACGGACGCCGAGTCCATTTCTTCTTCACCATCGCCATCTTCGCTCGACTTGAGCGCCGTCCAAGCGCAGCTCAACAAGGATCACTACGGTATGCAAAAGGTCAAGTCACGGCTCGTCGAGTACATGGCCGTGCGCAACTTGACCATGCACAACCCGAAAACGCGCACCAAGGGGCTCATCCTGTGCCTCGTGGGGCCGCCTGGCGTCGGCAAGACGAGCCTCGCGCAGTCGATCGCGACCGCCACGAACCGGACGCTCCAGCGCCTGGCGCTCGGCGGGGTCTCGGACGAGAGCGAGATCCGCGGCCACCGCAAGACGTACATTGGCGCCATGCCAGGCAACGTGCTCGTGGCGCTGCAGCGCGCCGGCGTGTCCAACCCGCTGATTGTGCTAGATGAGATCGACAAGCTCGGCGTCAAGGGGCACTCGGCCAACAACGCCGTCGCCCACGCGCTGCTCGAAGTGCTGGACCCGCACCAAAATGATTCGTTCAAGGACCACTACCTGAACGTCCCGTTCGACTTGAGCCGCGTGATGTTTGTCGCAACCGCGAACTCGCTCGACACGATTCCGCGGCCGCTCTTGGATCGGATGGAAATTGTCCATATTGAAGGCTACACGACCGTGGAAAAGCTGGCGATCGCAGAGCAGTACATTGTGCCGCGGCAAGTGACGGACCACGGGCTCACGGCGGCGCCGCTCGAGTTTACAACCGACGCGCTGGAGTATGTGATTTCGCATTATACACGGGAGGCGGGGGTTCGGGATCTGCAGCGAAAGGTAACCTCGTTTTGGCTGTGTGTGTTTCATCCTATAGTGTGGCTGAGATAATGGATGAGGGGGGGGATTGATTGCATGTTTAGATTGGATCGATCTGTCGACATGTAGCAGTGCAAGTAGTGAATGGACAACCCCCCGTGGAAGTGATTGGCGTCGAGATGGTGCAAGACGTGCTCGGCCAAGAAACGGTGCGCAATGACGTGGCGTTGCGAGCGGGCGTCCCGGGGGTGTCGACAGGGCTCGCGTGGAGCAGTGCGGGCGGGTCCATTTTGTTTGTCGAAGCGTCTGCCGTGACCTCCACGAGCAGCCGCGACGCGTCCGCCCCTGTTCCCATCCAGCTCACGCTGACTGGAACCCTGGGCGAGTGCATGAAAGAGTCGGCGCAGTTGGCCGTCACGTGGCTCAAAGTGCACTTGCCGGCGCTACACCCCGTGGATTTCACCGCCGTGAACGAGTTCCATGTCCATTTCCCCGAAGGCGCGACCCCGAAAGACGGACCGTCCGCCGGCGTCGCCATTGTGTGTGCATTGGTGTCGGTACGAAAACCAACAAACACTCGTTCGACATGCATCCCCCCCCTCGCTTTAACGACCTCGTGTATGTAGGTGGTGACCCAGTTGGTGGTGCCCGTGGACTTGGCCATGACGGGCGAAATCACGTTGCGCGGCGTGGTCCTGCCTGTGGGGGGTATCACGCAAAAGGTGCATGCGGCCGCCCGCGCCGGCATCTCGCGGGTGCTGCTGCCGCTGGCTAACCGAAAAGACGGCGACTCGGTGCACGCGAGTGTGCCGTCGGTCGAGTTGATCTATGTGCAGACGATTGCGGACGTGCTCCAAATTGTATTTGGGCTGCCAACGCATTCCAAGGATGATGCTAAAATTGTGACCAGTAGTAGTACTAGTAGTAGCCCCAGGCGCACGAGTCGGTTGTAATATATATATACATGGAAAGGGTGGTGGATTTATAATGTTGTTAGTAGTCGTTAACGCGAGTCTCACGGGGGTGTGGTGAGCGTCGAGATCGTTCGTAGTGGTGGCCATGAAGGCTAGAAGGACAAGGGCGTAAACGAGTTGGACACGTACGGAAAGTACTCGACGGCGGCGGCCGCCGCGCTGTCGTCCACGGCGGCAAACTGCGGCGGCTGCAGGTGCTCGTAGCGTTTGTCCAGCGCTTGGCGGAGCTTCTTATCGCGGCCGGCCTTGGGCTTGAACAGCATCGCCACAAAGTTGACGGGCAGGCCGTAGCGGAGCACCGACTCGACGAACACGCGCACGGCCTTGACATGCATCCACGCGATGAACGTTTCCCCAAAGTGGGCTTTGCACCATCGCAGGAGTCCCGAGTAGAGCCGGTTCACCTGATCACGTCATACATATATATCAGTGAGTGATCACGTCATCCGTACGTACGTACCTCGACTTCGAGCTCGGCAACCAGCGTTTCGTTGGTCGCGTGGGAAGTTGGGTCAAAGGTAAAATCGCGCGCCATGAAGCGCTTTTCGCGCGCCGCGAGTTTGAACTTTTCCACATAATCCAGCAACGTGCCCGGCTCAAAGTTGCCGTCTTGGTCGTACGACCCCGACTGGTACTGTCCCTTGAGGATCGTCACCGTGTACAAGCACGCGTCGCCTTCTTCCAATAGCTTGCTATATAGAGGAACACATCCATGTATGACGTGGCATCACGTCCATGCACCAACGAAAACGAAGGGTTGTCGGTACCGAGACGAGTGGGGGACGACGGGCGAGCCCTTGACGTTGCCGCGCGAGTGCTTGGGTCCGAACTCGGCAATGTCGTCGCCGATACTCGTGTACTCTTGTAGCCACACTGCTTCTTGCGACCTGGAATATATGATAAGAGAAATGGCCAAGATTTGACAAAAGGAGCGTACTTTGGCACGACCACGACCAGCGTTTGGAGGTACTCGGTGTTGACAAAATCGGAGGTTTTGACAATATCCGGCGTCAAAATATCCGCGAGGTTCGTCACAAGCAAGTTGCCGCTGTACAAAATATGTGACATGGTGACATATATATTTTGAAGAATATGTGACATGGTGACATATATTTTGAAATGTATATATAGTGGTGGTGATTTTTATGTACCCTTTTTTCTTTTGGTGGAGAGCCAATTGCTGCTTCTTTTCCGTGTACCGAGTGCTCAGTTGCTTCAACTCTTCCTCGATCTTGCCCACGGACTAGCATCCAACGAGGGATGAGTACAGGGAGAATGGATGGTACCTCTCGTCATCGAGTGGCAAGGAGAGTGGAAGGACGCACGGATTGAATGATGGACACAATCTCAGACAGCGGACGACGGTGCGGGTGCTTGGCTTCGTCCCACGAGAAGTGATGCAAGTACCGCTCCACGGGAACTACAGACACACATGATCCTCCATGAGACACGGGAGAAACGATTGCATGGTTGGAAGTACCGCCATCGACAGTGAGCGCTTCGCCGCCCTTGTTCAAATCGTGAAATTGACGTTCAATCTTGCGCACGGCCCCTTCTACGACGAGGTCGACGCGATGCATGTCTTCACCCAGCGTCTGCGGCAGCATAGTCAAGAGATGGAAGTTGAATCGGCCAACCTACCATTAGCGAGTCCAACGTGCCAACGAGCAAGTCCGACGGCAAGTCCAAACGGTACAGGTCTAAGATTGGCAAACTTGCCACGTGAGCCAAGCACATGTATGCATGCAGGGACGACGCATCTACCGGCAAAGTCATTCTTGGAGGAGGCTGTCTCAGCCTTCAGCTCATTGAAGGTCGCGTCGCTAGACTTGTTGCCTTCATTCGGCACTGCCACAACCCAATAGCTCATGAGGAACGAAGCCTTCTTGTTGTAGTCAGAGGTGGATTTGGTGTAGTCATCCGGATAATCCTAGCTGCCTTTAGGGGTTTGGAATTATATTACACTGCACCAGATATCACAATCAAATGTATTTTAAAGGAATTGGGCTGAGATATCCGGATGATACCCTCTGTGCGGCTGAAACGGCCTTAATTTTAGCCAATCATTCACGTCCAAAGATCGCAGTGCATTTTGGCAGCATGCATGCCGCATCCTTCGACCGTGAAGATGGAGGGGCATGTCTTTAACAAGCTCTAGTAATACTTAAAATTCTTGGTCATCCTCGACGTCGTCGGCGTTCTTGCGCCGCTTGGCGGCTCGTTGGCCGTCTATGTCATCCATGACATCACTCTATCTCACGATCGATCGATCTTTACCTTGAATGGAATTGAGATCTCGCGAAGCCTTGGCGCGCAGCGTATCCAAGTCGTCTGCATCTTCAGCCCACTCCAAGACCAAATGGCGGCCGTACAAGTGCGACGACGACAGCGCCGCGAACGCGCTCTTGGCTTCGGCTTCCGTGAGGAACTCGATGAATGCAAACCCTGCGAATCGTGCATGTCGTCAACCTCCATTTCACTCAATTGCACCTTACCTCGATGTTTGCCGTCAAATTTCTTGGGCATGCGCACCGTCTTGAGCTGGCCGAACGCGGCAAACAGCTCCCGGACGTCTTTGACCGTCGCTTCAAACGCAATGTTGCGGCAAATGACTTTGGTTTTCGGCACATTCGCCGCAGATTTGGCAGCTTGTGCCTTTGCCGGCTGCAATTGCTTCCTCGATACTTTGATGTCCATCGCATGTCCTTCCAACAAGTTGCCTACGCAGCGCGCATCCTTGAGCATTCTCATCCTCATGGCATCATCCCCTTGATGGCGTCCATATGTCGTCATGCGTCCTTACCCTGCAGCGACTGCATGGCCTTCTTTGCCGCGGCCGCCGTGCCGAACTCGACAAACCCAAACCCCATCGACAAGGTCAATTTGCCGCTGCGGTCCTTCTTCCTCGCAATCGTCACTTTGCGCAACGTGCCACACTACTCCCAGTTCACATTATCCAGTCTATATATATATATATATATATATATATATATGTATATAATATGTATATTGACACAAATTTATAACCACAAGAATTCATTTTAATAATATAATAATACCAGCCCCAAAACACCAATATATTACGACCATCCCGTTGAAACCAAAATAAATCCCCATCCCAACCAAGCCAAAATAAACCACCAATCTATTGTCGATTTGATATACATATTTGGGAAGGGGGTGCAATCGAATCGCGCCGACTAAACCGATCCACAATCGATCTGATTGGTTGAATTTCATTGAGAAGGTTTTGATTGGCTAATAATGTTGAGCTCATCTGAGGTAGCCAATCAAATCGATTTAAATTCCAACAAGAAACCACAACACAATGAAATTTCACTCGAAAGCACCAAAATATGATATGCATGCATACACGCGCTTGTAATGAAATAGAAATATAGAAAAAGGATTGCAAAAAACACAATATCCCACCTTTTCAAACGCTGCTTTCAACACAGCCTCGGTGGTGGTAAAGTTGAGATTCTTCACACACAGGGTGTTGTCCAGTTCAGCGACGTTGTCCGCTTCAACATCGGGGCGAGTCGCCGCGGCTGGTCCGTTGCTGGCGGCCTACGTCGTCCGTCCCTGAGTCGTTTAGCTTGATGGAGATGAGGCTGATATTACCTTGAGCTTGTCGCTGTAGGTCATGGTCGCTGGGGCTTTGAACACCTTGACGGGCGCCCACTCGAGGTACAGCGGCACATGCTGGAACTTTTTGTACGCGAGCGTTCGGAACGCCTTGCGGGCCTCCGACGCCTCCATAAACTCGACCAGCGCCATCGTTTTCGACGGCGGCAGCACGAACCGAGCGAGTTCGCCATACGTTCGGAACAGCTGCGCCAACGCGGTTTCGTCCGTCGAGAACGGCAAGTTCTTGACCAACAGCACCGTGCTGCTGCGCTCGGCGCTCGACTTTTTCGTCGCCGCGCCTTCCATCACCTAACAACCACAAAAAAATATATTTTAAATATAATATGCGTTCGATATATATTCCCCCATCCAGTCGACAATCGCAGCAACGTATTTGAAAGAAAAAATGTCGACACGTTTTGAAAACAAATCAATAATATCGTGGAGTGTTTGTATTCTAAACTGGAGCGACATGGATATTTAATTCGTGTATGGTTTATATTTAAAGATAAATATTATTTATTCGTACTCTTTTAGATACGTTTTGATACAAAGTAATTAATTTTAGAGAAATACAAAATAATATTTATAAACTTTATAAGGAATCAATCGAATGTATAGACGAATCGGCCAAAAAGAATGGAGCCAATCAGATTGCAGGAAACCTTCTTCAACATCTAATTAGTGTGAAACTGAAAGGAGCATACCACAGAACCACGTTTTACATGCAAAATTCAGTATAACGAATCGATCGATAGATTTGGAGAATCAAAAGTCAACCAGATTTTTGGGTAAATGGATAATAACGGTAGGTACTTTTAAGGAAGATTAGGTAGGTAGATAGGTAAGTAGGTACCTTGACATCAACGCCTTCTTGTTCAAAGAACGATTGGTTTTCCTGTAACAAGATGGTCTCGCCGATGGCAAGTCGCACGGCCATGTTGCCCGATTCCTTGTCCAATATATCGCCCTTATTCACCTAACCACAAGAGAAGCAGCAGCCTCATGTGAGAGCTTCATCCATATTAACCACCAGCAACACCACTTTCGTTGTCCAAATCATCGAGCCTCGACGGCTTTTCCCAGTCTCGTACCTGCAACCGCGCCGCCAATGCATCGACGGTGGCATCCCCTCGAATGTACGAGGCATTCCACCCGACTTTGGTGTTTGCGAGGGCCTTGCGCTCCGCCTCCTTCCTTTGCTTGTACGTGAGCGTCGACGTGTCCTCCACCCCCACGGGCTCGAGCTTGGCCTTGGCCGCCAATACATGGAGCAGTCGTCCCTGGAACGCTTTCCCGTCCAGCGCCGCGCGCGCCGCGTCCGCCTCGGCCATCGATTGAAACAGCACAAACCCAAATCCCTTGGTACGCTTGTTGTCGTCCAGGGGCATGTGCAGCTCCACAATCGTACCGTACCCGGCAAACAACTCGGTCAAGTCTTCTTCGACGCAGCTGTACGGAAGATTCCGGATAAATAGCCGTGCCGACGGCGCCACTGGCGTTTCGTCGTCGTGGCTGGGTTGGTTTAGTTTGGTCACGGCGTCGTCATCTTCGCTATTGTCATCGCTATTGTCACTGGCGTTGTCTTCTTCATCGTCACTGTCTGCGATACGGCGCACGGTTTTGGCTTTTAAAAATTCCAAGTCGGACATGGTCTGTTTCGATGATGCTTTGGATTTGTCCATGCTGTCGTCGTCACCACTTTCGTCATCGGTGTCGTCACCACCCGTCTTGGCCTTCTTGGCTGATTGCTTGTTGACATCGTGGATCGTGTCCAAGTCCTCGTACTCGTCGTCCGAGTCGTTGCTGTCGTGCAGAATAGACTGGATCGTCTCTGGACCGGCGCCACTCGCCGCGTCCACCACGTCGTCGTTGGCCCAAAACTTGGTCTTCGAACGAGGCTGCATGGTCTCGACAAACTCGTCAAACCCGCCGGCTTCCTTGGACGGCTCTTTGGCCTTCTTCGCATCTGTTGTTGTCGTCGACTCGTCGCCGTCGGCACCCTCCACGACTGGCGCTTGCTTTTCCTTGTACCGTGAACTGCCTTTCGAGTACTTGCTCCATGGACGGTCCAGTTCGTCCGACTCGCGCGGCTGCGCCACTTTCACGTTGATCCGTGTCGTGTCGATGAACGATTTGTCAAAGAACTTTTGCGCCGTCGTGGTTTGAGTCTCGGTTTTGAACCCGACAAACCCAAAGCGCCGCGACTTGCCGTCCTTGGTCTTGACCACACACGCGTCCGTCACCTGGCCATGTGCGGCGAAATGCTTGCGCAGCTTCTCGTCATCCACGTACAAGGGCAAGTTCTGCACAAACAACCGGGTGCTCATGACAAATGTGTATTGCAACTTCACTCCACCAATCCAAGTTTCCACAGACCAATCACACTGCACGTACGAAGCCCTACATTCCTAAATGAATGATGGTCTTTAAATGATTCATTTATTTAGTATTCGTTTAGATCATAGATCAATAATCTCTTGTATTTCCCGCCACAACATATCCGGATACGTAACGCCACGAAAAAGTGCATTTGCCATGGGGTACTACAGCGTCGACGAGTTGCTAGCGGAAGAGGAGCGCGTGCAGTGCGTGTTCCAGACCGAGGCGGCTGGATGTGGTTACATGGATCCTTCTACGGAAGGCGACGATATCCTGCAAAACACAAAGCTGGAGCTGCCGGTGTGGCTGGCGACGGCGTTGGCGAAACATGGAACCGTCGACGTAAGTTCTACTACCGTCAGATCAAAACCAACGATGCGAGCTAACGATGGGGGTGTATGTACTAGGTGCTTGTCCCTACATGCCTCAGTGTACGCTATCGCAATGTGATCAAAGCAGGTCCGTCGGCGGCGAATCTGCGCGACATGAATCCATTCTTTTTCGAGTTGGGGAAGGCCGTGCTTCCGCTGTTGACGAACGAGGCCGACGCCCAAGAAATCGAAGACATCTTGCGTGTGGCCTTCGGCGGCGAGCGGTACAAGCAGATACTGGACCAGTCCATGAACTCGTACGACGAAGACACGACGGAGTTTACACGAAAGCTCACCGAGTTTGAAAAGGACCTGTACGCTGCGGGAGTCAACGACGCGCAGGACTTTCTTCGGTGGCGGGAGCGCAAGAACGACATCATCGAAAGCGCCAAGGTCACTCAAATCAAGAAACGCAAGCGCAAGCACATTTAAGCTGAAACGTTACTAGTTATTCACGCATATTCAGTCGTCGTTGTTGTGACAAGCCACCACCGATCGTCATGTCGACGGATTTGATCGTCGAGTCTCGCCCAGTCAATTAATCAATTTGTATCAAATTGACAATATACCATGGGAATAAGACTTTTATAATTTCATTCATTTGACGGAACCGATCCACAATTGATCTGATTGGTTGAATTTCATTCAGAATATTTTGATTGGTTAATAATTTTGAGCTCTTCTGAAGTAGCCAATCAAATCGATTTAAATTTCAACGAGAAACCACACAGTAAATGAATATTTTCGTTTTTCCTGTTTGTATTTTTAGGGTACTTTTCCAGCTTTTCATGCATATTTGTGTGTTTAAGGGGCCAAAGTGCCGTCAGCGAAATTGCACCTTGAGCACCATGAACCGTCCGTCGACGGGGTCTTCTTCGACGTCGCAAATCGTGCGCACAATATCCTTGAACAGCGACTTGTCATGCGCCGTCACGAGCAGCTTCTTGAGTTTCTTGAGTAAGTCCCTCGTCTTCATGCGCCCGCCGTACCGGATCAGCTCTTCTTGGATCAGCGCCTCCGTCAACTTGGGGGCGGCCGACGGTTTCGATGGGGCGCCAAGTTGGGGCTTCTTGGCATGTCCCTGCTTGTCCCCATCCCCGTCAAACTTGCGCTTCTCCGGATCGGTCGCCGCCGACGCGGCACCGCCGCTCACGCCTCCATCCGCCGCCACCACGAGAGGGACCGCTTCCTTGACGGGGTTGCCGTAAAAGTCAAAGCGCTTGACGACCGTCGTGTCCTTGTCCTGCTTGCTCTCGTCGTCGTCGCTGTCGTCCCGATTCGCGTCGGCGGAGGCGGCGGTCGCGGCGGTGCCCGCGGGGTTCTCGCTCTGCTCCTTCGTCCGCTTCACCAGATCCTGGAGCGCCTTTCCTTCGTCCGTCAGTGGCTTCTTGGTCGCATCGTCTTCGAATTCGTCCTCGCTGCTCTCGGATGCGATGTCGTTCTTGGTCTTCTCCACCTCTTGCTGCCCCTCGTCGTCACTAAAGATCTCGGTGAAATCGCCGCCGTCGTCGCCTGTGGCGTCGACCTCGCTGCCCGATTTCTTGGCCATGGCTCCCCCGCGAGCGCGCCGCGGGGCCTTGGGCTCGGCAAAGATCGTGCTGCCGCCTTCGTCGTCCTCGGTGGACTTGACCGTGCGCAACGCGCCAGTGATCATGGACGTCGACGGCGCCACGTCGTTTCCGTCCTTCCGCTCATGCTTCATCACCCAACGCTCCACCGCGCGCTTCTTCTCCACGGCCATGGATTCCGCTTCCAGCAACGTCAACGTCGGGTACGTGATCGGTTTTTTGAAACGGAACCAGTCCTCCACGGGAAACATCTGGAACTCGTTCTTGTTCGGGACCTTCACCATGAGCATGTACGACGACGTCACTCCACCTTCCACCGTACCGGAGAAGAGCGTCTTCGAGTCGTTCTCTTGGATGATCCAGTTCTTGATGCGGTTGTCCTTTCGGCGTCGGCGCCGCTTCTTCCGCAGCGCGGGGTTCCATCCCTGTGGCTCTTCCTTCACCTCCTCGTCATCCTCAATCTCACGCTCGGGTTCCTTGAACATCTTGATCGGCTGCACACATTTGGACAACGTCGGCATCTGACCTTCGCTGAAGCGGCCGACGTTGTACTTCTTGATCGACGGAATCAACCGCAAAGTGTACTCCTCGTCGAAAACCTCCCCGGCATTGTTCGGCGCAGGAAGTGAGTTTGGACCTCTTCCCACCAGCGACGCCGGGCCGCGGGAGCTCCCGACGCCAAGGCGACGCGGCGCCGCATCAGGTTTCCGTCCCAACGGAATCATGTATCAACCGAAGGTGAAAAACGAAAATGAAACTGTGTGGTGGAGTAGGTCGACATTTTGAAATAAAACGCATCCAACCAATCATATACCTCCATTTCTAGCATTATAGCCAATAATATTCCGATTATGCCATTCCTGCATATCCACATTCGAATGTCGCTTCTTGCCGCCGACTACAGCGACAGCGACAGCAGCAGTGCGTCCGACAACGAAGAGGTTGCGCCAGTGGTGCTTCCTGTGAAGAAGACACCTACCATCGTACTTCCGCGTGTGGACGACATCTTCAAGGAAACCAAAACGCCTTCGTTCCTCGTTAAGCCGAAGAAAGCCAGCTTGGACACATTCGACATCGACAAGGAATCCCTCACAAAGCTGCCGCCCCCGCCTGTGGAGTGGTCGCCGTCGATCGCACGTGTAGATCACGAGGATGAACAGACAGCTTCGAGCGCAAAGGTAGGGTCCATGTATCAGTTCCCTGGCGTCGATCAAGGCATTCCAAAGCGCACGAAGCATTTACCCCGCCAGCATCAGAAGAACGCGAGTGACCACCACGGACATAAGAGGAAAGGGGCAAATGCTGACACGGACAAGGCGAGCGGGAAGGACCGCGTGAAGCAGCAGCGGCTCAAGGGCCAGTCGGGCATCGGCAGCGACTTCAAGTCATGGAAGTCGGAGACAGAGATGAAAATGCGCCAAGGGTTTGACTGAATACAAATCGAAACATGTTTCCTTGTTCCCAGCCTATTCTTCACTCTAGCCACATTATCGACTTCTTGTGATCGAAAAAGAAGGGACTCCGGAGTACTGAGAGTCTATTAATAATAAAATTACTACCTCCCATAGTAGTGCTATTAATAGTATGCAGCCGAGCTCAAATATATTTCCCTTTATCTGGGTATTTACGAAACAAACTACGAAACACACCAGACTTACTCCGAGTACGACGTTGCTACCATGTACAGCCTGCCAACAATCCGGTACACCCAGCAGCAATCACAGGCACGCTTCGCTCATACTATCACTGGCGTTGCAGATTGACTGAAGCAGTTCGGTGTTGGCACGACTGGAGACAATCAACTAATCCAACTGCATCAACTTCGATGTTGGTGACCCCAGGGACATGTCACTTAGCTCCAATCGAACAGTGTTAAATGCACTTCGCTACTGTACAGGTACAGTGTAACTTCATAATCATGATGTTTGTACTGCCAAGACGTCGACCGCCATGTAAATGAGGCACTGCATGCCGCGCACCTCGAGTGGCGCCATAACTTAACGTTAATATTGTTGTTGTGCTAACAGGTGAAATATTGTTGTTGTCATAAGAGGTCCCAGTGCACGCGGAGGTGATGTCCTTAGTCTTGAACACCGACTTTGTGAACAATGCCGCAAAGTATCTCTCCACCTAACGACTGTACTGCCTTGCGACTGCCGTCATTCTAACTAAACGAACGCGAGAGCAAAACAGTTCGTCTAACATGTGCATCACGTTGACTTTCCAGTAACTAGTTATTGTACGAAGTGTGAGGAGTCCGCCGGGATGCACATCATCGGGTCCAGCATACAGTCATGTTGCTGGGTCTCGAAGGTCCGCGCAGTGTCAAGGACGACCGTCTGTCCTGGCAGGAGTTCCCGCACATTTCCTCGCGTCGCGGACTTGCGCAGCACCAGATCCGCCTGGCGCTGCACCGCTTTGGTCAGCGAGGACGGCGCCAACGTCAAGTTGGCGAGCCCGACCACGCGATTCGGGACCACTTGGTCCATCTTGAAGTCCTAGTCGAGCATTTCCATGAACGAAAACCAACGTACCGCCGCTGTTATGCTGGTTGTACCACCACTTCTATGCTGGTGGAGGAGGTACTGTACTGTACGTGTAGCAGCGTCTGTGCTGTGGTTGCCTATGGTGGGGCGTGTTGATATCTGTCCACAGTAAATTACGTAGTACTACTAATAGTATGCATGTTTCGTGATTGTTTCACCATATATCTAAGATATATAAAATTGGAGTAGCCAATAGCGTGGATTCGTGATTCGATTCGACGGGGTCTGGAAATTCATCCACATTAGCAGTCTTCATTAATATTTTACTTCGAAGTACAGTAGAATTATTTTCTAAATCTTATCATTATATCATTCGTCAATCCGGCAAACCAAGTATCAATTGCTTGGGTATCTACAGTAGCTAGCTATATACAGTAAGTAGCTACATCATCATCGAGTCTGGCTATAACCAAGTACTACTGTAGTTAGTATATATATTATCGACTACTACCTAGATGGCATCAATGTCGAGTGGCGACAGCCGTCCGTCCTTGATCATGTCAAAGCCCCCCTCTTCCACTTCCTCCGTCTTCTTCTTCGTGTCTGCCGTTGAAAAATCCACCAAATCATTGGCCGTCCCCTGGTCTAGCACCTCCTTGGCATGGCGGCGCTCCTCATTGATCATCCCCCCCCCATCCTCTCGAGGCAGTCCCGCACTCGTGACCTTCTTCACCGTACCTTCGCGCACTTGCATCCACGTCGTCCACATCTCGTCCATGTCGCGCGGCGCTTGCTCCAGCAGCCATCCCATCTGCCGCCGAGTCGTGTCCAGCACCGGGTTGAACCCCATCTGCGTCGCCCCCGACCGCTGCCAGTGCAAGTCGAGCACCATGAATGCCATACTAAACAGCCGCTCGAACGCCCTTCCATCGTCATCGTCAAACACTTTCCAAAACGGCGTCCGGGACACCCGCTCCGCCACTTGCATGCTCAGGATCGTGTCGACCCCCGTCTCGGCGTGCAGAATCAGTGAGCTCGACGTCGCCGGCGCCGCGTCCAGCATGAGCAGCTTGAGCATCATGCGCATGACGTTTATCGCGGCCACGGGGAACGGGTACCGATTACCCCCCGAGAGGGCGTTCCGGCGGAGCATCGTCTGCGCCTTGTCCTTGTACTCGTGCACAAAGAACGCCAGACACTCGACGGACAAGAGCCCCCCGCCACGGAACCCCCCCAGCGGGTCCTTGGTGTGGAAGCCGCTTTGAAGCCACCGCGACGACCGCAGCAACGCCGCCACATCCACCGAGTCCGCCGCCTCTAGCGCCAAGTTGGCCGAGTAGTCGGCCGCCGTCTCGTCCAGCGGCAGCAGTCCGTCCCACAGTTTCTTGAGCACCGACACATGGTACGGCTGCGAGACGTCGACGGGCACGTCCAGACGCCCGCGGACGCCCTCCATCGTCTCCACTTTAGCCTGGAGCTTAGACCGCCGCGCCGTCAAATGCTGGCGGATGTCGTGAAGGATCGTCGCTTGGTGCACAATTAGCAGCTCCACGACGCCCGCACCTTCTTCAGCCTGTTGCTTCAACTTGCGCATCGCGTGGGCTTCCGCCGCTAGCCGGTCTGCAATCTCACTCGGGTATTCGTTGTACACCTACATACACAAACACGTCGTCATACACCACACAGAGAAACGTACGTTCTAGTAATACTAGTAGTACCGTGGACGGGAACCGATGCTTGACGGGGACGTGCCCTGCCACCGGAAAACGTCTGATCGCGGGCTCGTCCAGTTCAGAGAATCGGTACGTCCGTGCCGATCGCAGCAGCAGCGGCGCCAGCAGAAGACTCAGCGACTGCGGACTCAGGCCGTTCTTGGCACTGAATTCCGGCTCCAACGCCCGAGCAAACAAGTGCAAGAGGCGCTCAAGCACTGGTTTCACATACCACGGGAGGTCGTTCACGAGCAGCCGAAGGTGGCGGACGGCCTGCTTGTCATCGGGGGCTTTCGCGGCGGCCAAGAATGCGTCCGCGCGGTCCTCGGTGAGCAGGGGGTCGGGTAGTTCCCACAGGTACTGCAACAAGACCGAGATGACTTCGTGGGGGTCGATGGCCATACTTTTATGGAACCCGCCGAGCTCTTCGATGGCATCACGGAGGTCCAGCACGTGCTCGGACGCCAAGTGCACTTGAAATAGCCCCGGCGTCGCCAACTTCCGGTGCAAATAGCACACGCACGCCTCTACCACGTCCGGCAGGCCCAGCGACGTGTCGAAGCGCGCGAGGCCGCACAGGAACGGATTGCACACGACTTCGAGCAAGGGCGCGCCGAACACGTCGTACTCGGGGAGGCCGATCTCGAGGAAGCGCAGCACGGCCGACGCGGCGTCGTCCAGCGCTTGCGATGTTTTGGCCCGGCTCAGAACGGCCGCGAGGGGGTTCCCGTTCGTGGACTTGTCGAATTCGTGGTTGAGCTCGCGGTGCGACATGAGCTTGGCCGCGAGGAGGTTGCACTCGTAGTCTTCTCCCGATAGCCGCACGCGACCTTGCACCATGTCCTCGGGATCGATCAGGTCGGCGGGCGGCGCCACGGCGGCCTGTGCCATGGGCTTGGGCAGAGGCGTCAGGAACGGCTGGATGTCGGGCGACAGGTCCAAGCGCGGGTCGTTGACGAGGAACCCGAACGAGAGTGTGTCGAGGCCCTCAAGAAGCCCGAGGAACACTGCTACTTCGTCCTGCACGTAAAAAGGTAAAGTGAACAAAATTTGGAGATTGAGCTTTTGTACCTGTTGACGGAACAGGGCATGTTCGGTGAAGTACGACACGAGGAGGTCCTGGTTGGCCTCGTTCAGGGTCACCTTCATGCATTCGAGCAGGATGTGCGTGTTCAGGGCTTGGCGGAGGAAGGCGCGCACCTTCCCTTCGTCTTGATGGACATTCGACAGATCGTTGGCCGTGCGCACACACGCAAGGAAGCCGCGCACGTTGCGCGGTAGCTCGGGCTCCAAAGACGATGTCGCGAGCTGGACTGCTTGCTTAGACAAATTTGCGCTCCCGGCGCCATCCTCGCCGCACGCCATGCGCTGCTGGTGAATCGCACCCAGTCGAGTGCACGTCCACTTGAGCAGTCCGAAGAACTTGACCGATTGCTGGTCATCGTTCTCAACGCGCCGGAGGCCGTGCGAGAAGCACCTATCCAGCGTCGCGCACAACTTGGACACCGCCTGGAGGTCGTCGTTGAGGAGGAGAGGTTTCTTATGCTTGTCGTCATCAGTGCTCTCCATTGTGGCGGACGATGCGGCGTGCGTTTGCGCAACTTGTTGCTGAACCACTAGCTGCAGAACCTCCGCAACGGAGGACTTCAAGTCGTCGAGCATGACACCTCGCTGGCTTCGGCTGAGGAGACGTAGCTTGGCCTGGCGACGTTCCCTGTTAAATTTTTGTTCTTCTGTCTCTTCGACGTCGCTGGGAACACCCCAGTACGCACTCAGTTGCCGCCATAGGTCCATCTTGAGCGAGCTCAAAGCAAGGATCGAATGAATCGGCAAATGCAGAGAACGTCGAAAGATCGCTTCGGTTCATTGACGTGATTTCATTGGTCAAAATTTGGCCATTCGATTTTCGAAACACAGCCAACTTCGTAATCTTTTCAACCAATCCAAACACAAGACTATTTAGTGCGAATTCGTTGAGCTCTTTTGACTTAGATTCGTCAACGCATAGCCAGTGCACTTCAATGTGCAATGTCCGCCATTCCATACAGGTAGCGCCATTTTGAAATTGCCTTCAACATGCATATGGAGCTTGTGTCGTGGGTCATCTGCGCTGGGGTCAGCATGGTGCATGCAATTCCAACGCCGCCAGTCTCTTCGACATTCTTCCTTCAGCGTCAACTTGTTCATGAACACAACGTCCTCCGCGATGCCCACGACCTTCGCCCGATCGCCTGGAGCGACAGGTTGGCGTCAATCGCTCAAGCCCACGCCACTTCATGTCCACGCTACGACGTGAATCCCAACTTTGTAGACGGTCTCTTTGCCACGGTGGACCAGGTGGCTCCATGCAGCAGCATCGCATGGGAACACGACGACGACAACGATGGCTTCACAAACTGCTCTGGTCCTGCGTGGACATGGTATACCACCGGCGCGTCTCACTGGGACTACACATCGCAGTTGTGTTTGGAGGACACAACAAAGTGTAGATCCTTCACAAACATGCTCAGTCCATCCGTTCGTTCCGTTGGTTGTGGCTGGTCCACTTGCTCAGCTGCTCAATCCTCCAAGTTGTCCCTTGTGTGGTGTGTTTACGACGGCGCCCAAGCCTTCCCTATCATCCCCCCACGCTCCCTCGCGTTGAATGACTTGATGCAACGGTTGCCAGTACCGCCCCCACCATCCCCCCTGTGTCCCCCTCGCATCCGTCGATCCTGGGAAGCAACTTCTACAAACGATCAACACCTGTTTGTCCAAGCGGTGGCACTCGCCATGGATCGCGGGTTCCACCAACTCTTCGTGGACATCCACGCCGAAACGCTGGGCGAGGCGCACGACAGCTGCGTGTTTCTGCTGTGGCACCGCAAGTTCATCTTGGGGTACGAGAATATGCTGCGGTCGCTCGGTCGTCGATTCGCGTGTGTGACGCTGCCCTACTTTGACTACATCCAGCACAACCTCAACTACCTCCACGGCAAGTGCACGTCCCTCGAGTCGTGCTCGCCCTTCTTAGCCGGACTCGGGGGCTCCACCAGCGGCCATTTGAGCTCCCAGCCGCTCGCCGGGTTTGCGTTCAGCCACTTCAAGTGCGTCGACGCCTTTCCCGCATCCCATGCATGTGCAGTGCCTGGCTCCGACTGCATGCGCTGCATCCCCCGCGGCGCGTGGACGCGCACGTACTTCAACTCGACCGCGCTGTCGTTCACGTCCATCAAGCGCGTCTTGTTTGACGCCGATGACGGCATGACGGCGCTGTCCCTGCGCATCGAGCGGTCGCCCCATGATGTGTTTCACTTTACGCTGTCCGCGGCGCTGGCCAACTTCGTCGTGGCAGCGCTAGACCCCGTCTTTTACGGCCACCACGCCACCATAGACATTTTGGCGGCGATCCACCACCGATGCCGCGTCCGTCCACTCAAATTGACGAAAGAACAAGCCAAATTGCACCCGGGGAACTTTCAGGGATGTGTGATCAACAATACGATGGTGGTCAAGGCGACGTCCCCCGTGGGGTTGCGGCTGCCAGTCGACGGCGTGCCGACCAGTGTGGACGAGTACGCTGTCACGCGGCCGTGGTTTCAGCATGTGCCACTCACGTACGGAGACATTGCCGACACGACCAACTTGGGAGTGCACAGCTACCGGTACAACCTCACGGGGTTGTTGGGTACGTTGTACAGCCACTGCGACCACGCTGGCATGAATCACACCGCCAACATGGAGCTTCAAGCCAACTCGGAAGACTATGAGGATGATGACCAACACGTTGTGATGGACGTGACGGACGTAGACAGCCTCACGTTTCTCGCGTGGCGCTACGATGTGCTGGTGCAAGCGAGGGCGCAAGGTCTAGCCGACGCCGACGCCGACGACGAGATGGACAAGATGGTCGTGATGGTGTACGAGCACTGCTTGCCAGGGACGCACTCGGAGTACCCAGAGGACTTCAAAGCCATGTGGAAGATCCAAGGAGGCGAGCCGTCAAAGGCCATGTTGGACGGCGTGCTCAGCGGCGCCACGCCCATTCGGATTCAAGGATGGGCGGGTTTGAACCAACGGTACTTTGGCTGTACTGGCGAAAGAATTGATAATTCGATCAAGACGTCAATAGTGTAACGTCGTCAGTTTGCACTTGTTGTTTTTGTGCAAGACGCCAAGGTTTTAAATTGTTCAAGCGACACATCCAGACATACTATTAATAGTACTTGTGCGTGCACTTTCTATCGTTGCATGACGGTCATGTTTGGAGGTGAGTGGTTTAGTTGCCTGTACTATTGTTTGGCATAAAATGCACTGCTGCAAGGTGCTCACATGACGTGTAGCGACGTCACTCCAGTGGCGTCATAGGGTTATCGACCAATCAGAACAGACGTCACTGTTGACGTCAGTTTACGACCAAGCTCGATTGGCGTGCGGCGTGCTTGGCCATGGACACCAGAAGTTCCTTCTGCAGAGCGTACGTACTGTATGTATAGCATTAGATATAGTATAGTCAGAGTAGTCATGCATGTAGATTACGCCAATCAATCAGTTTACAATTTCCTCTGCGTTATCAACTCCCTACAGTTGGTAGCACGCACGGTTGACAACAAGGACTTACTTCCAAGGGCATAGCTCGTAGGTTGTAAGGTTACTCTATCTAGCTCAGGCGAAGGTTCAGTTGCGACCTTTCACGGCGGCTAGTGTTGAGTTAGTGATCGCTCAGGTGTTCTTTTATTACGACGGCACTCTCCTTAGTATCCGGCATCAGGGTCGGTAGAGGTTGAGTCGACAGTTAATAAAGACATTTGTTGCGTGTGAAGTTTATTGTCACCGGACCCCCATTTTATGGGCAAGAACAAGAAGGCCGCGAAAGAAGCGGTTGCGAGTGGACGCGAAATCAAGCGCGAGCGAAACGATCTTAAGCGAAAGGCTACCCAAGTACCTGACCGCCTAGTTTCGTTTAAGACCATCCAATATCTCGACGAGCCTGACGTTGAGAATTTGGACGCGATAAGAAAGAGCCTCAGTGAGAAGCTCCAAGCAACCCAGCGAGTCGACGAGCGTTTCAAGCGGGATCTGGTCCGACTTAACGGGACGGTCGGAAGTATCCGGATTAAGTGCGTTTTGGACAAAATCGTTGAAGTCCAGACAAATTTGGCAGTTGCGTCAAGTTTTTTGGAAGAAGAAATCAACAGCGCACTTTTGTCAAAACCGGTTCCGGTTGATTCGAGCCTGATGATCTCCAAGAGCGTTTGCGCGATCGCTTGTTCACGCTTCAGCAGCGCTCGTGCAGCAACTTGTTCGAGTACGTGGAGAAGTTCCGCAGAGTGTGCACAGACGTTCAAGAGTTGTCAGAGTTAGACAAAGTGACGTTTTTACCCGTGGTTTAAAGCTCAAAACCCGGGAGGAAGTGAAGTACCGGCAGTGCAAGTCGTTGACGAGTGCGATCAAGGTAGCTCTGGAGTACGAGCGAGCACATGTGGTGTCGTTGTCGCAGCGTCATGACAAGTCCATCCGCGGTGGTTGAGCGGATGCAGATGAGGTAGGATCCACCTCCTGCTCCTCCATAGTCGAACGAGTCAGCGGACATGGAGGTCGACAACATCAACGTTCGCAAAGCCCGAAAGAAGGACCGCAGTAAGTTGCGCTGCTTCAATTGCCAAGGTTTTGGGCACTTTGCAGCTGCGTGCCAAAAGCCGAAGAAAACGATCTCGGGTAATGGACCTCCAGGCAGGCAAAACAACGTAGAAGCCGAAGAAGCACCAAGCGACAAAGATGTGGAGTACATCACGTTTGGTGCCATGGAAGAAAACGGTGCTGAAGGCGTTGCGGTGTCGAAAGCGCAAGTCGGACGATGTCCGGAGAGCGGCAGAATGCCATTGATGGTAAAGTCTGGCGTAATGAATGGCAAAGTCGTAAAAATTCTTATTAACTCTGGAGCAACAAATTCGCTCTCTCGACACCGGTTGGGCAAACATGTCATTCGCTCCAAGGCTGTTCGCATCTCGGGCTACGAGTGATTGGGTTTCCATCATCTTTGGTGTCCCCAAGAAGGATGAGAACGGGAAGATGCCGTCACGTCAAGTGTGGTTGAAGACGGCAACGGCAAACACGCCAATCCATTGGGTTCTTGACTACAGGCATGTGAACTCCCAGTCGGAAATCCCCAAGATCCCTTTACCCAACATCGAGGACCTATTCAGCAAGATGTTTGGATGCGTGGTCCTTACAAAGATCGACCTTGCGTCCGGGTACCATCAAATGCTTGTGATTCCACATGCACGCAAGTACACGGCATTTCGCACGCACAAGGAGATATTGCAGTGGTGTGTTGCCCCGATAGGAATGGCTGGGATGCCAGGAATTTGGTCACGCCTCATGCGTTCACTTTTCGACAAGTTCCCGTTTGTAGTTGTGTACTTGGACGACATTTGCATTTACTCCAAGTCTATGGAGGAACACACTCAGCATTTGCGCATTGTCTTAGAAGTCCTGCGCAAGGAAAAACTGTATGCGCGGCTTGAGAAGTGTGCGTTTGCTGTGGACAAGGTTGACTTTCTGGGCCACACCATCTCTGCTGATGGCCTGCAAGTTGACGCAAGCAAAGTGCACGTGATTGAGAAGTGGGCTTCTCCCACGAATCGCAAGGAGCTGTTGAGTTTCCTGGGCATGGCAGGGTATTACCGCAGTTGTTGATGGACTTGCCTTCCCCAGGGGAGGAGTGCGTTGGTAGTGTCGAAGTCGAAGTTCCTCAACAACTCGTCATCCATCACGCGGAAGAAGTATCGTACAGCATGGTGAAGATGGACTCGAACCTGAAAAACGGTTCCTGAAGGCGTACGAGAAGACGAAGGAGTTTGCCAACGACAATAAGTTCGTAATGAATGATGGACTCTATTTCGTCAAGTCGAAAGACCAAGTTTGGAAGTTGTGTGTGTCGAACGACGACTACTTGAAAGGCGAGATCATTTCGCAGAGTCATGACACCAGCATAACGGCGCATCCAGGTGTGCGTCGAACGCAACTTCACATTGCACAATGTTACTACTTGGTGGGACTTGAGGATGACGTCAAGCTCTACGTCGCTGCTTGCGAAATCTGTGCACGCTACAAGACAAGCAGTGCCAAAGCCAACGGCAAGATGATTCCCATCAAGTCGCCAGATGAGTGTTGGCACACGGTTTCCATCGACTGGATCACGGGCTTGCCTGTATCCAATGGCAAGGATGCGATCATGACGTGCGTGGACAAGACGTCCAAACGACCCAAGTACTGTGCTACGACGTCGACTGTCGATGCTCCTCAAGTGGCCAAGGAATTCTTCGACACAATAGTGCGGTACCATGGCCTACCGGCGGTCATTATCAGTGATCGTGACTCCAAGTTCACCAGCCAGTTTTGGCAGCAGCTCATGAAGATCATGGGAGTCAAGCACTTCATGACGACTGCTGGAAGGGCGATGGAGCCACAGAGCGCCAAAATCGGACACTCGAAGATGCGTTGCGCTGCCAAGTCAGTTACCTCGGATATGACTGGTCAGAGCACCTCGGCACCATTGAGTGTGCGCACCAAGGATTGATTCAAGCGTCGACGGGACTCATTCCATTCGAAGTGGACACGGGCAGAAAGTTGCGTAACCTCGTTCTTAATCAAGTTGAAACTTTGAATGAGTACGCGAAGAACTTTTCCGAACAACGTAAAGCATTAGTCAAGATGGCACTTGAGAACCTTGACAAAGCACAGGCTCGTCAAAAGAGCTACAGGGGAATTCAGAATGCAAGGCCTACTTTTACCTTCGACTTTTCGACCTTTGCATCATCTGATTGGTTACTGTACTTCGAAATTCGGTTTTCATTTCGACCAATGGCATCCGGGTAGTCAAAATAATATTCAAATCACTGTTGAAATGATTTAAATTTTGGAGGAGATTAAATTATGCGTCAACTTTTGATGTGTTGAGTTCTATTGTCGAAGTCAAATTCTTGCATTTTGGCAGGCCATTTAATCATAGAGTGCCAATTATAATTGATACAGCAAACACGGAACAAGCGTAAGCGTTTGACGCGGTGGCGCAATGGTTTAGTGCGACGGCATAACAATTACTTCCTTTGTCCCACATTAATATGCCAAAAGAAAAACACACTTTTTCTACATTACTGTGAACAAATTGATTTTATTGGCTCATCAGGATATACAAGATTTTCATTGGTCATTAAGTCCTAGCCTACAAAAGAAGGGACACAAAACAAGACACATTCTGCATCAGAAGTCCAGCGCGTCGCAAAGCGGCCTACTTCAGGTGAGGCAAGACGTAGTGGTTGCCTTTGGATCAGTCGCATCACTGACTGAAACGTGGGAAAGACGCTCTCGAGCTTCTCTTACCTCAGCTCTTCGAACGCAGCGAGGGTCGAGCGAATCACATCGTCGACAGTGCGACTCATGGACTTGTACTGTAGGGATTGAATCGATGCGAAGAAGCCGAGGTCCAGTATAGAGGAAGGACCCCGGGTTCAATTCATGGGGAGTGTCAAACTTTTTCCTATTTTTTTTTAAATCATTGCGGCTCATACAAAAATCTAATGATATAAACACACCGTACAAAATCGAATGATTGACAATCCATTGGCTCCTGAGGAAGTGCCTTTTCAAAGCTGCCACGAATCGTCTCCGTGGACACCATGTCCCAAGCGGCGATGGCTCTCTTGATCAAGGCCAACCGTTTTTGACGAGCGGTAAGTGAAAATGGATCGTCGTCATATCCCGTGATGATGTCTTCGTAAAGCCACAGTTCCCGTAGGCGCCGCTTGAAAGGAGCCATCACGCTGACGTCAAGGGGTTGGCATATGGACGTCGAATTCGGCGGCAATGGGCAGAGGTGCGATCCAAGCTCTTCGTTGACAATTTTGTAGGAAGCCTCAGACACGTGCGATTCGAAATTATCCACAAGGATAACGGACGCTTCTTCGATGTCGTCATGCAGCACCGTGCGCAGGTAAGTCTTCCAAACGCGACCGTCCATCCAGGCTTTTTCTTGAACAGCGTAGGAGTGACCGTCGGGAAAGGTCGGAAACTCATTCGCATCAATGCGGCCACCAGGTATACCCTTCATGATGAATAAAGTAGGAAGCTTCGTTCCATCCGCTTTGGCAGTCAAGACTGCAGTCATTCGCATGGAGTGCTTCTCCCCCGACGAGATCTTCGAGCTGCCACCGCGAAGAGCCCAAATGTAGTTAGGCGGCATATCGTAATATATACATGTCTCGTCTACGTTGTACACGCTTTCCGACCCATGGGCACGATACTCACGATGAAATTCTGCCGCAAAGATGTCGCGCGTGTCCTCCAGTCCTTCCTGGCTCCGTTTTCTTGTACCAGGTCGTTGTCTCGAAAGTCCATGTCGAGCGGAAAAGCGTCGGAGGAGGAGGAGGGGGTTGTATCCAGTGCCCGTCTTCTTGTTAGCCAAGTACGATACGAGCCATGCACGCTGGTTACGCTTGAT
>NW_009798266.1:1822020-1847619 GCF_000520075.1 Aphanomyces astaci | reverse complement strand
CATTGAGTGTGCGCACCAAGGATTGATTCAAGCGTCGACGGGACTCATTCCATTCGAAGTGGACACGGGCAGAAAGTTGCGTAACCCCATTCTTAATCAAGTTGAAACTTTGAATGAGTACGCGAAGAACTTTTCCGAACAACGTAAAGCATTAGTCAAGATGGCACTTGAGAACCTTGACAAAGCACAGGCTCGTCAAAAGAGCTACAGGGGAATTCAGAATGCAAGGCCTACTTTTACCTTCGACTTTTCGACCTTTGCATCATCTGATTGGTTACTGTACTTCGAAATTCGGTTTTCATTTCGACCAATGGCATCCGGGTAGTCAAAATAATATTCAAATCACTGTTGAAATGATTTAAATTTTGGAGGAGATTAAATTATGCGTCAACTTTTGATGTGTTGAGTTCTATTGTCGAAGTCAAATTCTTGCATTTTGGCAGGCCATTTAATCATAGAGTGCCAATTATAATTGATACAGCAAACACGGAACAAGCGTAAGCGTTTGACGCGGTGGCGCAATGGTTTAGTGCGACGGCATAACAATTACTTCCTTTGTCCCACATTAATATGCCAAAAGAAAAACACACTTTTTCTACATTACTGTGAACAAATTGATTTTATTGGCTCATCAGGATATACAAGATTTTCATTGGTCATTAAGTCCTAGCCTACAAAAGAAGGGACACAAAACAAGACACATTCTGCATCAGAAGTCCAGCGCGTCGCAAAGCGGCCAACTTCAGGTGAGGCAAGACGTAGTGGTTGCCTTTGGATCAGTCGCATCACTGACTGAAACGTGGGAAAGACGCTCTCGAGCTTCTCTTACCTCAGCTCTTCGAACGCAGCGAGGGTCGAGCGAATCACATCGTCGACAGTGCGACTCATGGACTTGTACTGTAGGGATTGAATCGATGCGAAGAAGCCGAGGTCCAGTATAGAGGAAGGACCCCGGGTTCAATTCATGGGGAGTGTCAAACTTTTTCCTATTTTTTTTTAAATCATTGCGGCTCATACAAAAATCTAATGATATAAACACACCGTACAAAATCGAATGATTGACAATCCATTGGCTCCTGAGGAAGTGCCTTTTCAAAGCTGCCACGAATCGTCTCCGTGGACACCATGTCCCAAGCGGCGATGGCTCTCTTGATCAAGGCCAACCGTTTTTGACGAGCGGTAAGTGAAAATGGATCGTCGTCATATCCCGTGATGATGTCTTCGTAAAGCCACAGTTCCCGTAGGCGCCGCTTGAAAGGAGCCATCACGCTGACGTCAAGGGGTTGGCATATGGACGTCGAATTCGGCGGCAATGGGCAGAGGTGCGATCCAAGCTCTTCGTTGACAATTTTGTAGGAAGCCTCAGACACGTGCGATTCGAAATTATCCACAAGGATAACGGACGCTTCTTCGATGTCGTCATGCAGCACCGTGCGCAGGTAAGTCTTCCAAACGCGACCGTCCATCCAGGCTTTTTCTTGAACAGCGTAGGAGTGACCGTCGGGAAAGGTCGGAAACTCATTCGCATCAATGCGGCCACCAGGTATACCCTTCATGATGAATAAAGTAGGAAGCTTCGTTCCATCCGCTTTGGCAGTCAAGACTGCAGTCATTCGCATGGAGTGCTTCTCCCCCGACGAGATCTTCGAGCTGCCACCGCGAAGAGCCCAAATGTAGTTAGGCGGCATATCGTAATATATACATGTCTCGTCTACGTTGTACACGCTTTCCGACCCATGGGCACGATACTCACGATGAAATTCTGCCGCAAAGATGTCGCGCGTGTCCTCCAGTCCTTCCTGGCTCCGTTTTCTTGTACCAGGTCGTTGTCTCGAAAGTCCATGTCGAGCGGAAAAGCGTCGGAGGAGGAGGAGGGGGTTGTATCCAGTGCCCGTCTTCTTGTTAGCCAAGTACGATACGAGCCATGCACGCTGGTTACGCTTGATCCAGGCGACCATATGGATCGTGGTAAGCGCATGCTCAGCGTCTCTCAATCCATGGATGAACTCAAGCATTCCGGGTGGGTCAGGAAATACTTCTGGGCGGCCGCCAGGTTTGCGCTTCATTCGTTTCTTGTTACCCTTGTAGGCTAGGAGTTCGGAGCGTTTGCTTTGCCAGTTTCGTATGGTGCGCCGCGCTACACCAAGCTCGGCGCGACTTCATAGTCGTTCACTGTCATAAGTAGTCCCAACGCTTGAAGCTTGAAGGCTATCGGGTACATGATGCGCGCCATTGTAAAAGAATGACTTGAAATTATTTGAATTGGTGCTTTGGCGGGAGAATAAAAATATATCCAATCAAAACACAGTATGTGTGCGTTTCATTGGACAATACTAGATTAGTAATAATGGATACTTCGTTAGGCCTTGCATTCCCCTGTACTACGACAAAAAACGCTCCAAATTGGAGTTTGGCGAAGGCGAGATTGTAATGCTAGTGACACGCAACGTCCCCATCAAGCATGCGAAGTTGGTGAACAAGGATGAGAAACCAAAGTTAGTACCGAAGTTCATTGGTCCCTTTAAGATCATACAAGTCATCAACCCGAATGTTATGAAGTTGGAGTTGCCTAAGAGCATGAAGCGTCTTCACAACGTCTTCAATGTCGATCGACTGAAGAAGTGCCCTGGCCAAACGGATCGGTTTACCAACCGACCCATACCCAAAGCGACTCCAATGCTTTTGGACGACAGTGGCCACGAAGTCTTCATCGTCGAAGAGCTGCTGAGCAACGGCAGTTCAACCGCAAGAAAGAGTACCTCGTCAAGTGGCATGGCTTGCCCGATTACGAAGCGACCTGAGAACTTGAACATGTTTCCCATTTCAAGCGACTGGTTCAAGATCTGCGAGCGAAGATACAAGCGGCGAAGTCGATAACCGGGGGAGAATGTAGCGACATCACTCCAGCGGCGTCATAGGGTTATCGACCAATGAGAACAGACGTCACTGTTGACGTCAGTTTACGACCAAGCTCGATTGGCGTGTGGCGTGCTCGGTCATGAACACCAGAAGTTCCTTCTGCAGAGCGTACGTACTGTATGTATAGCATTAGATATAGTATAGTCAGAGAAGTCACGCATGTAGATAACGCCAATCAAACAGTTTACAATTCTCTCTCTGCGTTATCAACTCCCTACATGACGACACATAGGGGGAGTCAATATAGAAACCAAACTGCTTTTCGTTTTGCAAACTGCTTTTCGCGTTTTTCTTTTCGTCACGAAAAGCAAAAGCACCTCGCGAGTAGCTTTTCAAAAACGAAAAGTGAAAAGCAGAATGTAAGCCAATCAGCGTGAAGATAGTGATAGCCAATCAAGATGCACATAACTACTCGTCGGTTGCAAAGTCCAAAACACAGCTATGGAGAGGTCGAAGCGCGCCGCAACCTCACGGTCGGAGCGTATGGCGATGCTCAAGTTTCTGCGCATACCCGAGAACTTTGCGCTGCTGACTGGGCAGGCTACCAAAGGCAAACCAATGAAAGGAGGTCAAAAACTGACTCGGTCGCATGGCCTGGCAAGGCTAGCGGAGTACGTAAACGCGGTTGTGCCAGCTGTGCGTCCGTGGACGACACATGATACCAAATCAAGGTACATCTCGATATATTCAATTGACATTCAACTAAATACGCCTTAGATACGACGCGTACATGGCATCATACCGCCGGGCACTACGATGGAGTGGGCCAAGCAAGAGTGGGCGTGGCTTGACTGACAAGGACTTCAAAAAGAGTATATATTTGAACATGAGATGTTTCCGTTCTGATATAATGTAGAGATCTACACCATCGAGAGCAAATTGGAGAGCATTTGTCCATTCTACTTACAACGAGATGAATGCACTCACTCTTTGGGGCGCGACAAAACTTTCGACCGTCGCACATTGTGGAAACGAGTTATGTGCAAGGTGAAAATATGGAAATACTGAATCAAACAATGATAATTTACTGCAACCCCGCAACCATGTAGAAGATTCGAGTAAGAACGAGTACGATTCATCGGATGGCCTAAACAGCGACGATGGTGAAACGAATGACCATGAAGACGTCGACGTCACACATTTCGGCCACCACCCCATGCACACAAGCAACCAAGACGACTGTGAGGCCCACGACGACCCCGCCCGTGATGCCTACTGGGCAGAGAACGATGTGGAGAACCCCGCACAACCCACCGCTGCCCATCGGCATACCAGCAGCTCTCCCATCTCTGGCTGCGGACAATCCCAAGGCCAAACCGACCATCCCCCGCCAGTTCCCGGCTCCCGAAAAACGGCTCACCCCGCCCAAGGACGTTTTGACCGTCTACATGGACGCGCACAGTCAAGTGACACAGCTCGAACGGGAAAAGTTCGAATACATGAAGGAGAGTGACAAGGCCGCTCGCGCGGCAGCTGCAGTGGTAGACATGCGTCAAGCCAAGTCGCCATTGATTGAAAAGCTTGTAGCATCAGGGGTAGTCGTGACCTTGTGTCGATTGCCTTCGATGAAGAATAACAAATCTGACATAAAGAGAAGTGAACTCGACTTGCAACTCAACTAATTTTGCTTGAATTTAATTCAAACCTAAATAGCTCAGCAGTTCGGATTTAATCTTTTCACGCCAAATGAGGGAGCTCTCGACAACTGGGGAATCGGATATATTGCCTTGACGGATTTCTTCAACGAACAATGGCATGTGATCTTCGCCGATCCGGCGAATGAATACTGGAAGACATGACAGGCTAGCCCAGCGGCCTTTCAGGATTCCATTGCTATGCTCACATACCACACGGAGGCTTGCATGTCCAGTGTTGAATGAGTCGTTGCCGCTTTCGGCGGCGTAGGGGGGCCGGTAGGGCGTGAGCATGCGCAATCACAAAGAGGTGAAGCCAAAGTCGCCGGCTTGGTATTGGTTGGCATCGAAGAAGCAGTCCGGGTGGCGAGCAGAGGAAGACGAGGCTCAAACTGTCGAATCATGCACGCTGCCAGGCCAACCCGCGACGACATGCCGGATCTGACGGTTGTAGTCAAAAGTCAAAAGAACATTCATTGAATGTTCCTGGTTTCTGCTGTAATACACCTCACCATGGAGAGCTGGCTTTCGGTGTAATACAATATGTTTGCCATTAGTTGACAGAATGCAGTTACTAAATCCATATCGCTCTGCATTGTACTGGAAAATTTGGCTACGCTCAGTGCGATTAGGCCACTTTATTTCGGAACTAGATAAGAAGAGAAGAGCACATATACCACGCTGAGTGTACAAATGCACAGTTGCCATTCCAATTCCTTTTGCAATATAGTTTGCAATTTCGTTGATGGTGAGGTGATGCCACGTTGAAGTGTGTAGAATATTCCAGTGTGGTGGTGCAATGTCGTAGAGTCGTCCCCAAAGTTCAATGTCGTGTTAGCCGTCGTCACACATTTCAATCTTGAATTCTTGAACAACCGAATCCGTTCTGCACCGTCAGCCGGCACGTATGACTGTATCCTGCTGCTTGCTTGCATTTACAAGTGTCGTGGCGACGGCACATGCGATGCATCCAATCTCAGACACGACTACATTCCTGCAGCATCAACTCGTCCACGAGCACAACGTCCTTCGAGATGCCCACGACTTAGCTCCCATCGAATGGAATGACACATTGGCCGGTGTCGCCGAAGCCCATGGCAGTTTATGTCCAAGCTTCGACAATGGCTACCCGAATGTTATAGATGGACACTTGATTACTGTAGACATTGTTGCTCCCTGCTTGCCGCCTCCAGACAACGACGTGTCTGGTTGTCCAGACACAGGTCCTTCTTGGTCGTGGTATGTCCATGGTGCGTCGCGCTGGAACTACACGTCGCAGTCGTGCGTGGAAGAAGTCACGATGACAGCCTCAACAGCATGCGGGGCATTCACCAATCTGCTCAGTCCTTCTGTTCGATCCGTGGGATGCAGTTGGTTCAGCTGTACAACACGTGACTCCATCACGTCGTCGAATATTTGGTGTGTATACGACACAGCGGAAGCGTCCCCCGTCCTCCCCGTTCGCTCCGTGGCGTTGAAGGATGTGGCTCAACGGCTGCCAGCTCCTCCCCTCCCTCCACCCGCGTGCCCCCCGCGCATCCGCCAATCATGGGACCAAACGCCCTCCCAGAACCAGCAGCTGTTTGTCGACGCCGTGGCCCTCGCCATGGACCGGGGCTTCCACCAGCTCTTTGTGGACATCCACGCCGACACATTAATCACGAACGAAGCGCACAACAACGTGCTGTTCTTCTTCTGGCACCGCAAGTTCATCTTGGGCTATGAAAACATGCTGCGGTCGCTCGGCCGTCGGTTTGCGTGCGTGACGTTGCCGTTCTACGACTACATCCAAAACAACCTCGACTACCTCCTCGGCAAATGCACGTCCCTCGAGTCGTGCTCGCCCTTCTTAGCCGGGCTTGGGGGCTCCACGAACGGCAGCTTTTCGTCGACTCTGTTGGGCGGGTTTGCGTTCCCGCACTTCAAGTGCGTGGGCAGTGCCCCAGTGTCCCACGCGTGCGAAGCCCCCGGTACGCCCCGGTGTATGCACTGCATGCCCCGGGGTCCATGGATGCGCACGCACTTCAACTCGACCGCGCTGTCGTACACATCCATCAAGCGCGTCTTGTTCCAGCCGGACGACGACATTTACTCGGTTACGATGCGCGTCGAGCGGTCCCCCCACGACACGATGCACTTCCTCCTCGCCGGCGCCGTCGCCAACTTTTATATCACCACAACCGACCCCGTCTTTTACGGCCACCATGCTACCATTGACATTTTGCATGCAATCTACCACCACTGCCGCGTCCGTCCACTCAAGCTGACAAAGGAACAAGCGTATAACCACCCGATCAACTTTGAACCGTGTGTGGTGAATGGCACCACCGTCGACGCAACGTCCACGATCCGGCTGCGCTTGCCAGTCGACGGCGTGCCGACCAGTGTGGACGAGTACGCTGTCACGCGGCCGTGGTTTCAGCATGTGCCATTCACGTACGGAGACATTGTCGACACGACCAACTTGGGAGTGCACAGCTACCGGTACAACCTCACGGGGTTGCTGGGTACGTTGTACAGCCACTGCGACCACGCTGGCATGAATCACACCGCCAACATGGAGGTTCAAGCCAACTCGGAAGACTATGAGGATGATGACCAACACGTTGTGATGGACGTGACGGACGTAGACAGCCTCACGTTTCTCGCGTGGCGCTACGATGTGTTGGTGCAAGCGAGGGCGCAAGGTCTAGACGACGCCGACGCCGACGACGAGATGGACAAGATGGTCGTGATGGTGTACGAGCACTGCTTGCCAGGGACGCACTCGGAGTACCCAGAGGACTTCAAAGCCATGTGGAAGATCCAAGGAGGCGAGCCGTCAAAGACCATGTTGGACGGCGTGCTCAGCGGCGCCACGCCCATTCGGATTCAAGGATGGGCGGGTCTGAACCAACGGTACTTTGGTTGTAGTGGCGAAGTTGAAGCGCTCGTGGTGTCGTAAGAAGTGGTTGTTCGCAAATATATCGTGAAACGTTATACATATGAATATTTGTTGAGAAAGGTTCTATTAACCCTAAATATGGACGGAAATGTTTGCAATGTTGTGATTGGTAGATAATTGACCGACAGCAATTGAAAGTCATGACATCTGATTTTCGATGCACACTTTGCAATCGATCACCCAGAAGCGATGGCGGCGACGACGACAGAGAAGCAGCCGAACATTGTGTTCATCATGGCTGATGACCTCGGATGGGCCGACTTGAGCGTATATGGCCAGGTCGACTACTCCACGCCGCGCTTGGATCAGCTCGCCGCGCAAGGCGTGCGGTTCACCCACGCATACGCCAACTCGGCCGTGTGTTCGGCGACTCGTTTCGCGCTCATGACAGGTCGATACCAGTACCGTCTGCCTGGAGGGTTGGAAGAGCCGATCCCGACGTCAGTGGGGCCCCGTGGCCCCATCGGTTTGCCCCCCGACCACCCCACGCTTCCATCGATCCTCCGCGACGCTGGCTACGACACGGCGCTGCTCGGCAAGTGGCACCTCGGCCCATTGCCGGATTTCGGCCCCCTGAAAAGCGGCTATGATCGTTTCTTCGGCAACCTCAGCGGTGTCATCGACTACTTCACGCACAAGCCTGGCGTCGGGGAGCACGTCGCTCGCGATCTGTGGGAGGGCGAGACGCCTGTCGACCGCGTGGGGTACTACACGCAGATCCTGGCGGACGAAGCGTCGGCGTACGTGACCGCGCCGGAGCGCAAGGACAAGCCGTTCTTCTTGTCGTTGCACTTTACAGCGCCGCATTGGCCGTGGGAAGGACCCGAGGACGAAGAAGTGTCTAAGAACCTGACGAGCATCTTCCACTACGACGGTGGCACCCAGGCCACGTACGGCCGCATGGTGGAGGCGCTGGACCAGTCGGTCGGCCAAGTGCTGGACGCCCTCGACAGCGCCGGGCTCGGCGACGACACCATCGTGGTGTTCACTAGTGACAACGGCGGTGAGCGGTATAGCAAGACGTGGCCATTCACGGGGCAGAAGACGGAGCTGCTGGAGGGGGGACTGCGGGTACCGACGATCATGCGGTGGCCCGCGGGGCTGCCGACGCCGCATGTGTCGACGCAGGTGACGGCGACGATGGACTGGCTGCCGACGCTGCTGGCCGCCGCAAAGCTGGTACCCACCGCCGAGTTCCCCACGGACGGCGAGAACCTGCTTCCGATTCTGCAGCAACTTGCTCCAGAACACGACCGCACGCTGTGCTGGCGATACAAAGCGCACGGCCAACGCGCCATCCGCGACGGCAAGTTCAAGTACCTCAAGATCAACGGCAACGAGTTTCTGTTTGACATTGTCGCAGACCCCCGCGAGCGCGGCAACCTCAAGAAGCGCCTGCCCGACGTGTTTGATAAGCTCAAGCAACTGTGGGCCGACTGGGATGCCACCATGCTCGCCATGAACGAAGGCACGTACACCCACGCCCTCACGCCGCCAATTCAGGCGGACCGGTACGCCCCTCAGGACCTCACGCCGCCTGTAAAACCCACGTAAGGGAAAGCGATTGGGTCGTTTCGAGAGATGTATGCAGGTCCTAGAATCGCGAGGGATAGTTAGTGTTCATTGCCACGTTATAACGACAGTGTTTTGCTGGTTGGCTTGAGAATTGACTGGTGGGGAGCTCATCAGGTGTGGACAGGAGCCTGTGACAACGCGCGAGCAAAGTAGCTATACTTGTGTGGCGAACCGCCTCCACACTGTACAAACACGCTGACTTGTGTGGACAGGGGAGTTTTGATAGGACCAAACCTTTGGCCTGCTATTGAATCCAAGCTGGGCAGATCTGGACTGTCAACCACACGATCTTTCTGTTCGAGTAGTACACAACCTTGTCGGTGTGTATGTATACCTGCCTCCTTCACGGGGTAAGCAAGACAATGTGGAGTAATGCTGCAGTCTTCTTATCCCTTCCGAGTATGCAAAACATTGTGTGTATTCATATTCAAAGCTAAATGAACTCATGGACACGTCTGTGCTTCGATCTGCATTGTCGTCTTGAACACTGGCTTGGGCATGTCCTTTGCGGGTGGGGAGACCTCGGTCTGCGGATGACTCGGCGCAGTTGGTTTCTTCAGCATGTACTTCCACACGAGGAAGAACGACGATGGCTGGAGCGCCGTCGGAGGACCAAGCATTGCAGGAGAAGAGTCAGAATGACGATGTAGTGGGATATAGAGTAGCCAACGACGCTGCAAACTGCACTAATCTCGAAAAGGTAGGTTAAAACGGGCTCGGATTGGTGGAGAGCAAGTACATTAAGTTAAAAGCCTCGTTTTTGTTTCAAAGTTTTCACCGCTTTTGGCGCTGGGACGACGACGTTGTCTGGGTCGTCTTCGTGTAGCACATAGTGCGTCTTGTCGCTGCTACTGGGGGTGGCCGACACGAGCTTGTGGTGCGCTTTGCTGCCTACGATGACGTGGCGGTCGCAGCAGCCGCCGCCGTTCCTGGCCCAGCAGCAGCAGCAGATCGAGTACAGGTTCATCTTGGTTGGGATGTGGTCCTTCACCCACGCGAGTGCATCGTACGCGTCGCCTTGTTGGAACTGGTAGTTGACCCACTCGTGTTTGGGGAGTTGCGGGTTGTTGTCTGTCTCGCCGATCATGTGGTTGCACGTGTTCAAGTACACGTACGGCCGCGCGCTTGGGCCAGGAGTGACGTGCCATTCCTCGATGGGAACTTCCGTCTCGTAATGATGCATGAGGGAAAACCAGTTGCAGATGTTGGCTTTGTCGCCTTGCGACCACCGCTGCGCCTACATGACTGACGTGTGAATGGACGTTGACCACGAATGGATTTACCCCCGAGTGATCTTCGGTGTGGATGCTCTGCCATGGCTGCACCGCGTCTGGCGTGATGTCCACGTTGCGGTACTCCATGTAGTTGATGTCCGCCGTGCGTTCGTAAGCATGCCGGTTGAACGACCGATACAAGAGCGTGGCGAGGGAGTTGTGTTTGTGCTCGTGTTTTCGATTGTAGGACGATTCACCGGCAAAGATCACGCAGAGATGGCACGACAGCAACCCGTCTGTGGAGTTGCGCACGAACGAGTACAGGATCTTGATCAGGTGGTTCTCGTTGTCCAGATCTACTTGGGGCTGGACGAACACTGGCAGGCAGCGCCGCAGCCACTTGGTTTCGTCGGTCTCTGGATGGCCGGTCACAGGCACCTCCGCGTCCATCGTGTACCGCGCCGCCGCCGATATTTCCATGGACCCTCCGAACGGTTTTGCATGTAACCTATCGCGTATAAATTAAAAATTTGAGATTTGTTATAATAATAGAATACCAACAGTCTTTTAATACCTTGCTCTGTGTATATCGTGGTCGTATTATGGTTTCAAATGTATTAATACTTGAAATATTATTATTCCCATGTAACAAACGCCTGTTCATGATCTGAAGCTAACGAATTACCTTGTTCAGTACGTCCCACTATGCGTCTGGTGGACTCTTACCCCAAATCCACAGGTCCAGGTCACATGAGCGATGGGTTTGCCACCCTTGTTCTTCCTGATGGCGCCTCTATCGCGACAGCAGGTCGGTACATTCAAGCGTTGCTGAATGGGGGCCACGCATTTGGAGTTGGCTTTTTGGGAAGCGGTCCCCATTGCGCTCGACGAGTCGGTGGCAGCACATGTGTGAATTTGGTTCGGTGAACGCAAACTCTCAGAACATGGATGTTTTACCATGCTCATAACGCGAATGATTTCGACAAACCTCTTCGACTACGTACTGCTGCCTCCATATGAAGGGATCACGTTAGATGTGTGCCAGACCATCTCCTCAAGTAGACAGGACTACTACATACATGCACATCGGGGGGGGGTACACTAGCTACAGCTTACTAGCCAGCTAAGCTTCCTTGTTCGATGTCTGATCGAATCAAGTGCATCATTGCTACAGCAGTCGCCACCGTTGAAACTGCAAGTACATGCACAACCTCGTTCATGTTCCTACATGGTCCTACTTATGGAGTGGCCTTTGCTTTCACTTCGTCGCTGAGGTGGCTTGTGTGGAACCCCAAGATGACAAACGCCCACAGATGCAACAGCACGAGATACCCCAGAAGCCCCAGACGGGCTTCCGGGTACGCCCGTAGGAACCGCCCCACGCTCAAGAGCCATCGATCCGCCGCTTCCACTGTATCCATCATCAATATTATTGTCGATTCGAAATACATCGGCAGACAATCGATCGACCAATCAAAACGCACAACACGAACATCAAGTAGCCAATCAAAGTATCCGAGTAATTCAACATCGAATTAGTGTGTGAGAAATATTAGTGTGAAACTGGACGATCTTGACATATAAAAGTCAGTAACGTTACATATCGACACAAAAGTCTAAATTTTGGGTAAAAGAAAGACAATATCAGATTTCAACTATATTCAATATATATAGACATATATATAAGTGTACCGGCTGCAATCTTGTGCGGGGCGTGGCGAGGTCGCAGGCCGTGGTGTCCACCTCGCGGGGTCCTCCCCGTTCGAATGTTGAGCTCCAAATCGTCGTTCTACACACATCCCACACGGTGATGACATTGTACTGTATCGCACATAACGCCATTCATTGCACAGTGTCACACATATCACGACGCCAATCAGTATAATCACCCATCATCGGACCTTGTCTTGGGCGTCTTTGGCCGCTTTGAGGTCGTTGAATCGGACTTCGAGTGTCGTGTAGCGACTGCGCACCGCATCCAGTTGCTCCTGCTTTTCAAGCAACCTCCGCGTCATGGCCTGCATCTGGCCATCTGGCACCGCCGCCGCCGCCGCCGTCGTCGTCGTCAGCACGGGCGCGGTGCCTGCCGACGGCCGAGCAGTGCGAGCCTCATGGAGCTCCTTCTGCAAACTCAGGACGGCCGCATGATGCGACGCCTCCTTGTGAACCAGCATGGCCTGCAATGCTGTCATATCAGCGGTCAACTTGGAAATTTCCTGGGCCTGGTGCATGGCCTTGCGGCATTCTTCATGCAGCTGCTTCTTGGTGGATGCAAGCATGTCTTGGGCTTCCTGGAGAGGTCTGTTCTTCGTTTGGCTCTACTGCCACGTCATCCCTTTGCCTTCAACTTGGACGACGTACCGACACCGTGGGTTCCGTCGATGCGTGTTGGAGGGTGGCGACTTGAGTTGTCAATTCGGCGTTGGTTGCCTCCAGCGCACACTGTCTCGCGTACATGGACTGCTTCGAGTCAGCATACTCCTTCTTCAGTTGCACATGCGCGGCCGACGCTTCCGTCAGTTCGGCCAGCAGCGACGCCACGCGCTGTTCCAGCTGCGCTTCCCCACTAGGACAACCATCTCAAGTTGCTTGTACGAGGTCCTACTACTAGTACTACTACTCTTATATAGATACATCTCCATCACATCATACACCACAAACGCCACAAACGCGCGGCCAACTGATCTTACTAGTACTAGTACTACTACAATACGACATCTTACTACTAGTACTACTAGTACGACTAGTACGACTAGTACTACGATTCGTCTAAGTACCTCGCGGCGTGGGTCCACGCTTGGTCTTTTGTGTGTGTGAGGTCTTCAATCGATTGCTTGAGTGTCGCGATTTCGGCCACGTGTCTACATACATTCCCATGAGTGTTGTCAGATCAAGACGGAGGAGGTAGATGTACGCTTGAATGGCGTGCTTGGATGCCGTCAAATGTCCTTCGAGAGTGAGTACATGGGCATCTTTAACACCGAGGGCAGCGACAAAGTGCGCTTCGTCTGCCGCCTTATCGCAGCCCAATTGCCCAATCTACAACCACAAGTGAAAACAAGCCAGAGTTGGACCCAGTGTTATTTGAAATGACACAAGGGGAATGTCCTGTTCGTACTTGGCGTTCGAGGGACGTGATCTTGTCCGTGCACTCCTTGTCCAGCGCTTCCAGTTCGTCTTGGCACACCGCCAACTGCTCGGTGGAGTTGGCCAACTGACGCTCCACCGCCGACAGATCGTTGCGCAGCTTCGAGTTCTCTCGACGCAATCTGCATTGTCGCATGTGAATGTGATCATGGGTAAGAAGCAATTGGGTACCGTAACGTTTCGGACTTCATTGTTTGCATGTCGGCGGGAAGCGGTGGCAACGGATGGGACCTCGACGACGACGACGATGACAGCGGAGGCTCGTCGAACATAATGAGCCCACTGTTGCTCTCGGTGTCGACTTCACTCCATTCTGAAAATGCATCTGCGTCCGGACCTCCATTTGATGGACTTGCCGCCGCCGCGAGTTGCATAGACGAGCTCGAGCGACTGAGAGGGTCGAACTCAGTGGACACTTGCAACTGTTGCTGTTGAGCGGTGTCCTACGTCGTACCTTCAGATCGAGCAGCAAATGGGTAGTATGACGAGTACCACATAGCCCCCGCCACTGACGTGTTTCACTTCCCATGCTAGACACGACGCACATATCGTTCTGCACTTGGATTCCTATGATGGCAAGTCTTACCTTCTTCAGACACCTGCTTTGGTTTCTTTCGCTCCTCTAGGCATATGATCCATAAGCGTTGTTTCTTGGCATCCCATGAGGGTAGTACCTCCACGCTGCTTGAGCTTTCCTGACGCCTTCTGGTCCACGGACTCCAAGAGTTCCCCCGCCAACTGCAGCGAGTTGGACAACCAGCTCATGTTCTCTTCGGAGAAACGGGTGAATTTACTTTTTGAGTTCATACCAGAATGTACGTCATGTATACCCCCTTTATAATTCAAATACCCTTCATATCGAATCTCCTTCAATTATAAATTATTGTAATAACTACTGTACAAATGAATACGATGTCCTTTTTTCAAATTTCAGAGAAAAAACTCCAAGTCGGCGCCGCTGCCGTGGTGTCCTTGCGCGTCCAAGAGGGCAATCAAGTCCATGATGTTGAATCGGGAGCCGCTCTTCATGCTACATGTGAGTTGAAGGAGCGTCTTGAGCTTGTGCTTGGTCACATGCAAATGAAATATCGATTGCAGGATGCCGCGCAGGACGTGAACATGGACAAAGCTGTCACTGCTTCCAGCAACATCCCGTACGAGGACTACGAGGTCCTGCGGAGATAGGCGGTGCTCCCACATGTACACCTGCATTTGGGAAATGACATGCATCTTCAGCATCTCCATCTCTTCGGTACGCTCGATGGCATCGCGAAAGGTTTCCCGGTCGACATACCACACCCCTTGGATAATCGCCGCGTTATGGACTACTTCCGCTGCCAAGACGAGCAAATTCACGCCCAACGGAATGCTTAGGGCAAGGGCTATCCATACTCCTCCTCTGACATGGGCTGTAGGAACCACCACCGTCCACAGCAATGCGACCAGTAAGGCATTTGTCACGACTACAAGTCGGACACACCGTTGGATCGTCCGCGGGTGCAGCGCCGTTCCACTCCACGTGGCGCACTGTGTGGCGCTGCGCTGCTGCCCCTGTTTATCAGGACACCAGTACGCAGCCGATGGATTGTCTCCTTCGACATTGACGGCATCCTCCACGACAGCGTCTATCATAATCGTGTGAGAACGTCGTCGTGTCAAGTGCATACATGCAAGTACAGACTTGTTGGGAGGTCAACCGGCGGACTGCCTCCATCGCTTCGCCCTGCTTGCCCACCACATGCTGGAAGAGCGAATTCAGGGCATGGGCCAAGTACACGTGCAGTGTCAGCGCTGAAATGGTCAGCACTGCTGTGAATGCGGCAAAGATGCACAGGCTGTCGGGAAGGACAGAGTTGTCGTCATTGGGGGGCAAGAGGTCCCATGGAAAGATGAGACACAGTTGAAACAGGAGGACTAGCCACGTGCACGCGTCGATTTGGAGGATATGTGTGACACAGTGCCGCGTTTGAATAGCGCGGATATACGCAGCAAACGAAAAGCATGGCGGAAGGTCGTACAAGCCGAGGAAATAGTGCTCGAGGGCCTTGAGGTGCAGCTGACGGGTGTGGTGTCGCGCGGCGTAGAGCTGGGCAAGCGACGATCGATGCCGCGCCCGTACCAACGACGCAGCGGCGGCCGTGAGGACGTCCATGGGGCTGCGGAGGAAGAGCACGTCCATGACCTTGTTCCGCGAGCGAAGACACAAGAGCACGAGAAACACATGAATGGCCAGGGACAGTGTAATGGAAAACACGACGAGGTCGGCGGCATCGAGCGCGCTGAATGCGGCGCTGTCGTGAGCGACAATCCCGACAACGAGGCAGAGCTTGACAACGAGGTAGATGCAGCCCACCACCGTGAGCTCTACGAGTGAAGCATAAGAGAATAGAAGTAGAAATGGACTGTCACGTAGTAGTACCTCCGGTGACGTTGTGCACCAAATCGCGGAAGGCGGCATGGTCGTGAACAGCGTGAACGAGGGCACGGAAGCACACCTTCATGGCGATGACGACCACCACGACGGCACCCATGCATAAAAGGAAGGGTCCAGCGGCCAGCATCTCAATGCTGCTGCTCCAACCTCGGCAAAATGGAAATTGGGAGACGATCAGACGGCTGCATGTTCCCTGACGACGTTCGTTCCCGCTGCATCCCAGCCTGCGATGTTGCGCGCACAATTCTGCGTCATAAAATGCACAAGAAATGGCCCAATACTCGGAGTACTTCGTATGATATTTTCAAGCGTTCTGATTGGCTGGTTTCAATGGTGCGAATCGAAAATGGTCGTCGTATTTTCTGCCATTCCAACAGCAACATCATGCGCCGATACCTGGTCGGCGCATCGCTCCGCCACGCTATGGGAAGTCGCCGCCATTGCATTGGAGGTCTGCATGCAGCCACAACGCTTCTCTCCCACGCCCACTCTCTCGCAGGAACTGCGTCATCCTTCCATTCATCCGCCGCCGTGGCCTCGACAGTGAACAACACGAAAGCGTTCGTGTCGAAGTACTACGAGTTGGACGACCACCGTGCCATCGACGAATATCTCCGTCGCAAGAGCCTTGTGCTCAAGGAAACGTCCACGCACTACGTCGTTCGCGACTGCCCCTTCTGTCATGCGACCAAGGGCCGCGCGGACAACCTGTTCAAACTGTACATCAACAAATCCAACGGCGTGTACATCTGCCATCGGTGCGGCGCCAGTGGCAGCTGGTTCACGTTTAAACAAAACGTGCGTCCCCCTCTCTCCCTCCATCCTCCACATATGTATCCTCATCGTGGCCTCGTTCCGTTATGTATAGCTCGGAGCCTCCAACGACGTTGTGGAAGCGTCGATGGGGTATGCCGACTCGCACCAGTCGTCCCGCCACGACGTTCCCACTGCCATTTCAGCGCTGGACAATGCGAAAGCCATTGCGCTCACGCGGAATCTCCACGATGACGCGGACTGCCGCCACGTGCTGGACTACCTCACGACCACCCGAGGACTCGACCCTGATGTGTTGTCGAAATACTGCGTCGGTGCGATCCAGCAGCCATTCTACGGCAAGGACGGCGAGTCCGAGACCAAATGGTGCGCTACGTTTCCGTGGATGGCGCGGAAGGTGGACATTGCCGCGATGGGGGCCGAGTTGGCCACCCCCGACGACCCGGCTTCTTCGTCAGGGGTCGACGCCAACCTCTTCAACGTCGTGCGGCTCAAAGTCCGCGCCATCGACGACAAGTCCAAGCAGCGCCTCGTGCCCAAAGGCGGCAGCTGGGGGCTCTTTGGCTGGAACACCATCCCCCACGACGCCGACTCGGTCGTGGTGACCGAAGGCGAGTTCGACGCCATGGCCGTCCATCAAGCGACCGGTCGGCCGGCCATTTCGCTGCCCAACGGATGTCGGTCCCTCCCGCCGGCGGTCCTGCCGCTCCTCGAGCGCTTCTCGTCCATCTACCTCTGGATGGACAGCGACGTACATGGTCAGGAAAGCGTCGACAAGTTTGTGGCCAAGCTGGGTGTGGCGCGGACGTACGTTGTGCGGGCCACGGGCGCCAAGGACGCCAACGACGCGCTACTGGCCAAGATGGACCTGAATGCGATTCTGGACAAGGCCACGCTCAAACCGCATGCACAGATCACGACGTTTGACGACTTGCGGGCAGAAGTACGTGATATGATGTAGTTCGTGGCTACTAGTACACACCTCCTAGTAGTAGTACTAGTTAGTACTAGTAGTGGGGGGTTGATTGAAAGTGTCTGAAATGTGACTTGCGTGTAGGTGCTCGACGAAATGATGAACCCTCTGCGAGCAAGTGGTGTGCAGTCGCGGTCGATCCCAGCGTTGAATTCGTACTTGAAAGGGTTTCGAAGCGGGGAGCTCACAGTCGTCACGGGGCCCACGGGCTGCGGGAAGACGACGCTGCTGAGCCAACTGTCCCTCGACTGGTAATCACCCAATGCCATCTTGAATCGTTATGAGATATCTTTGTACCGTGTACTTGAACGCGATTCCCTACACATTATAAATATATATATATATTGTGCTTTCGAGTGAAATTTCGTGTTGTGGCGTGGTTTCTCGTTGGAATTTAAACCGATTTGATTGGCTACTTCAGATGAGCTCAAAATTATTAGCCAATCAAAACCCAATTCTCAATGAAATTCAACCAATCAGATCGATTGTGGATCGGTTTGGTACGGTGCGATTCGATTGCACCCCCTCCCCAAATTTGGATCAAATCGACAATATATATATATATATACTTACTTTGATGGAAATGTATGTTGTGAACGAAAAATAATCGCGTTGGATGGATAGATGTCCTTTTGAGCACAATTCTTTGCACTGGTTTTATGTAATGAATTTTGTATGTAGACCAGTGCAGAGGCGTATTTCACACTATTTTGAAATCACACACTATTTAGTTGTAGTATGTGCTTTCCTGCGCTCTGATTGGCTACATTCTTCTGCCTTTTCATTCGATTCATTCATATCACTCGAGTTTGGACGAAACACCACAGCAATATTATTGGTTTGGTATAAATTTCCCTGTTACGTCGACCAAACCGATCACAAGAAAACAAATTATTCTATTATTTTTATATTTTTACTACAAACAATCGCTTCCATTGGTCAATGTATAAATGCTAGTCGCTGATTGGCTACATTCTTTTTTCGTCGTGTTTTCTGCGGAATCGGATGAATCTTCCCGGCGAGATTTGTGACTGGTTTTTCGAATTGCAATCACGCAGAATTTCGAAATATATATATATAGGTGTGCCCAAGGCGTGAGTACGTTGTGGGGGTCGTTTGAGATCAAGAACACTCGGCTGGTGCACAAGATGCTCACGCAGATGGCGGGGCGGTCGCTGGCTCTGAATCTGGACCTGTTTGAGCGCACAGCGGACGAGTTTGAGGCGCTTCCCATGTACTTTTTGCGGTTCTTCGGCAGTTCCGACGTGGACGAGGTGCTGGACGCCATGGAGTACGCCGTGTACGCGTACGATGTGCAGCATGTGATCCTGGACAACGTGCAGTTTATGATGTCTGGGCAAGGCCGCGGGTACGACAAGTTTGAGCGGCAGGACGCTGCCCTGGATAAGGTACAACATATATACACCAACCATATATATATATATGGAAAGTTGGCTTTGATAATAAACAAATTGTGGTGTCAGTTTCGCAAGTTTGCCACGGCCAAGAATGTGCATGTGACACTGGTGATTCACCCTCGGAAAGAACAAGATGACACGGACTTGACGCTGTCGTCCGTGTTTGGAACGGCCAAAGCCACACAGGAAGCGGACAATGTGCTCATTCTGCAGCGCAATCGCGGCGATGTCAAGCTGGACGTCCGCAAGAACCGGTACTACGTATCACTTGATGCAAATACTATTAGTATTGTGTGGGTTTATAACATATATATATATATTGTCGATTTGATACAAATTTGGGGAGGGGGTGCAATCGAATCGCGCCGACCAAACCGATCCACAATCGATCTGATTGGTTGAATTTCATTGAGAAATGGGTTTTGATTGGCTAATAATTTTGAGCTCATCTGAAGTAGCCAATCAAATCGATTTAAATTCCAACGAGAAACCACAACACAATGAAATTTCACTCGAAAGCACAATATGTTTGGATAGATTTGACGGGTCGTTGGGGTCCATTGCCCTCCAGTTTGACAAGGAAGCAGTGTGCATGCGGGAGATGTTTCCCACGGCCATGGACGAATCGCTAGCTTCGCGCGACTTGGAGCTGCAAATGGAGCGAGAAGCACGACAGCGCTATGAAGCATCTGCTGCTACTGATTCGTCGTCTAGAGTTCCTGGCATCAACCCAGCACCATCCAACGTGCAAGGGCCTTCATGTGACGGCAGCAGACATCATGCCACCGACCCCAGCAATGGAGCTCCTGTCAACGGGCAAGTTAACGGTGTGAATGGCCGAAGGGTCATCAACGGGCACCACTCGCCCGAGCCGTTCTCGTTGTTTACGCCCATTATTACTCGATAAACAATATATATATATGTATATATCGTATTTGGTGCAATACTATTTATAGTACTACAGTATGGTACGTTGCAGCTGCAGGTAAGTTTGACAAAGCCGTCGACGGCAATCTTCCGGATAATATCCGGAACACCTCCGCCGTCTCCGCCAATCGCCATCATGAACGCATTGTTGCAGTCGCCATCATCATGGACAAGTCGTGGAAGCACTTCAGCACGGGTGCCGTGTCTGGAGGGCTGTCTGCCATCGCGTTCCAGCCGCTGGACGTCATACGGACTCACCAGCAGGGCAAGTTTGGCTCGGAGGTGCACAATGTCCGCCAGAGCGTCCAATTTCTGCTTGCAGAGAACGGCGTGCCAGGCCTATGGCGGGGCACCACACCCACGTTGCTGCGAGTATGTGGTGGTGCAGGGCTGTATTTTGGGATGCTGGAGCAACTTCAGGTGCAGAATCGAGATGCCGTGTCTGCGTTCTTGGGCGGGGCTCTCGCGCGATCGTTCGCGGGGCTCGTGATGTCGCCCTTGACCATTGTGAAGGCGCGCATGGAATGGGATGCGTCCAACCGAAGCATCGTGGCGCAGTTTCGATCCCTCGTGGCTACGTATGGCTGGCAAGGCTTGTATCGAGGGGTATGGCCCACATTGCTGCGAGATGTGCCGTTCTCGGGGCTGTATGTGACGTTGTACACTCGTTTGAAGAACACGGTCGGCGGCGACAACTGCGTCCACCACCCCGTGGCTGTCAACTTTAGCTGCGGCGTCGTCGCCGGCGTCTCTGCGACCGTTCTCGTCCATCCATTCGACGTCGTGAAGACCCGCATGCAGCTAGAAATGAACGGCATGACCGTGCGAGCCACGATGGCCAAGATGTTTGCAGACGAAGGCGTGCGCGGGTTCCTGCGAGGGGTGCTACCACGAGTGTTCAAGCGGACGTTGGGCACGGCCATCACTTGGACCATGTACGAGTACCTGAGTACCAGCAGCAGTCGCACGCGAACAACCGTGACGGCAACAACGTAGTCGTCGTACTTAGATAGAGAAAGAAGCACAATAGTATTCAGTGTCGGGTAATATACTGTACGTACGTACGTGGACATCACAGCCGAGCGACGACATATCGTTTAAAGTTAGCATGGTTGTTTCGATTGGGATGGTGCGCCGCCCTGTCGATTTGGACGACTTGTACGCGCAAGCGATAGAAGGTGGACAATTCAACCACGTGAAGTTTGTCCACAGCTAAACGTCCACAGCACTTCTTGGCGCATTTGTCATTTTATGCGCATGTTCCTGTTCACCTGTGGTTTATTTTGATGCGGCAGTGGTTAGCTCTAACCCTCTAGCAATGCATGCCATTATGGGACACTGTACACCCTGCTCCAGTTTGGGCTAACTCCATGCAGCATTGAAGTTACGACGAACGCAATATTTATATTGTCTACATCATACTTCGTCGTATTTTAATTGTGTCAAATATATGAAACGCCGCCAAATCCAATCGCTGGACGTGGTTTGTCCGGATAAAAATCGTCGACAACCTACGCATTCCCATCATCACCATGGGCGTCCTCTCCAAGCAAGCTCTCGAGGGCATTGCCGCGTACAAGTACAAGGCGTACGTCGTCATGCGTCCTCCATGCGCATACTCACATCACTTCCCTGTAGCGGCAGCTACACATTCTTGGATCTCCAGTTGAACCACTTCTGGAATGCCATGGTCGAGTTCTTGCCGTTGTGGATGGCACCGAACCTGGTGACGTTGACAGGCACGATCATTGTGATCCTCACGACCGTCCTCTTGCTTGCGATCAGTCCCAACATGGAAGGCGGCGCGCCTGGCTGGGCCTACGTTCTCAGCGGGGTCGGCCTCTTCGTGTACCAGACCCTGGACGCCATTGACGGCAAGCAGGCGCGGCGCACGGGGTCGTCCAGCCCGCTCGGACAGCTCTTTGACCACGGTGCAACTCCTACCACGATGAACGATCGACGATCGTCACCACGGACTTACATGTTGCGTAGGGTGCGATGCGCTCAGTGCGTTGCTCAACTGCCTCACCGCATGTGTGGCGTTCAGCGCAGGCAACTCGACGTACACATTTGCGGGTCTTTCCAGCGTGTCTGTCAACTTCTTTGCCGCGCAGTGGTAAGTTCAATGCAATTCATAACTATATCCTGCACACCTTCTTCTACAACTTCGTTGAGCTTGCAGGGACGAGTACCACACGGGCACGATGAGCTGTGGCAACGGGTACTATGGTGTCACCGAAGGCCAACTGACGCTCATTGTGTGTCTTTTGCTCACGGCGGCTGTGGGTACGAGTCTATTGATTTGACTAGTTTCCTCAACTTTTGTATGATTAGGCGATGACTTTTGGTTGACCCAGCCACTGTTGCCGTTTGCATCGATTACGTGCGGGCAGGTGTTCATTTTGACATGTTTTGCAAGCAATGTATTGCTGGTGTACGCCAAGTACGGACGTGCGAGATCTATCGATCTTTATCCTTCGTAATCTCTTCACATGTCATGATATCTAGCGTCAAGAATGTGTTTACTGCTGCGCCACTAGCACAAGACCAAGTAGGCCACAAGGATGTACGTCACTCTATGAATAATGAACCACCCTATTCAATCAAATGTCAACGACGTAAACGCTATGTAGTTGTCGAAACTCCAAGCGCTGCGTCAGCTGGTGCCCGTGGCCGCCGTGATTGCCGGCGGGTACTTGTCCATGATTGTGGGTCCTGCTCGTGCCGTGTACTTGTCGCATCCGCTGGTTCTCGTGGGACCGTTTGGCCTCAATTTTGTACTCATGTCGGTCGGTTTCATATCTATTCTATGACATATCTTGTGTTTGCTTTGAAATCATCGATTATGTTTGTGTAGTCTCGCATGATTGTATGCCACATGTCGAAAGTGCCGTTTTCGATGCAAAGTCGCATTCTGGTACCGTTGGCGGCCTACCTGGTCGTTGTGTACGTGCCTTCCGCCGCCGGAATCTCTATCGCATCGCCGATGGTGGCGTCCGTCGTGTACGCGGGGGTCGCCACGGCAGTGTACATCCACTACATCCTTTCGGCAGTGTTTGAGATCTGCGCGCACTTGAAGATTCATCTCTTGACGCTGCCTGCCAAGAAGTCCGAGTAACTCCAACATACTAAACATACTAATACTAACAATCTCCGTGGTTTGAACTACGGAAGTGTTAATGTCCTTTTATTGTGCTTTCGAGGGAAATTTCGTGTTGTGGCGTGGTTTCTCGTTGGAATTTAAATCGATTTGATTGGCTACCTCAGATGAGCTCAAAATTATTAGCCAATCAAAACCTTCTTAATGAAATTCAACCAATCAGATCGATTGTGGATCGGTTTGGTCGGCGCGATTCGATTGCACCCTCTCCCCAAATTTGTATATCAAATCAACAATACCCAAGATTTGGACTTTTGTGCAGTGTCGCCAAATCTATCGATCGATTCTTTGTGCTGAATTTTGTATGTAAAAAGGTGTCCTGAGGTGATTGGTATCACACTAATTGAAACCACACACTAATTCGACATTGATGAGGTTCCGGCAATGTGATTGGCTCAATTCTTCTGCCGATTCTTGTGTACAGTACATTGGGTTGTGTCGATTAATATTCTCCATGTCGCTCCAGTTTAGAATAGACACAGCAATATTTTTGTGTTTATTCTAAACTGGAGCGACATGGAGAATGAATTGACACAATCAAATGTGCAGAAGAATCGACAGAAGAATTGAGCCAATCAGATTGCAGGAAACCATCATCAATGTTGTTTAATTAGTGTGTGACTTAATGTGATTACAATTACCACAGGACAACACTTTCCATACAAAGTTCAGTACAAAGAACCGAATGATAGATTTGGCGAATCACCACAAAAGTTCATATTTTGGGTAAAAGGACAATACGGTATCGCAAAGTGACGTGAATATATATGCAAACTGCACGATGTTTGCCTCCCCTTGAACTTGCACTCTATCGAGTTTGACATCCATAACACCCTCGCAATACACACAAATGGTACTACAGTCTGATCAATCATATGAAGTATTTTTCGATTGCAGTTCGTATATTCGATCAAAAAAGCCAAATTGCAATCCCTTCGAGTAAAGATTCGGACAAATATAAAAACATCCTAATAGTATGTTAAAAAAAAAGAATTACAAATTCTTTTAGCGTGATATTTATTAACGTTGTTTCATTCCGGTGTCGTGCAGCATGCCACGCAACCCCGAAGCCGTGAATGCCGTCCGCACCTGGCGTTCGCCATATAGTGAACCGTATTTCTCTTGGAATCACACCACGTCACTGCACTTTGCCTCGGACCCCGGGAAACCTTTCACCGGCCAAACGACCAAGCCCAGAACGAAGTCATGCACTGCTCGTGGTCGGGAGTTGGGTCGTCAGGCAGATTCTAATTAACTTTAGTATGTTGGACCGATTGGACAGAAATGAGTTCGAAATCAAAGAAATTGCTACAATTCGCTGATTGGGCAGAAAAATGCGCAGTTTTAACAAGTTTCATCACATCGGTGAACCTGGCAGCTTTCTCGCGCCACCACGGACGCTGCCAATGCGCTGCCCGACCAAGCCCACGATGTTCATGGAGCGTGATGCCACCCTGTCTCATCACACACTGCAACCCCGCGCTTTCGACGGATGCGGCCATCGTTGCGAGTGATGTCCGCAGCCCCTGTCACTCGTAACACTTCACTCGTCAAACCGCTTCGTATCATGGTACGTGACCGCTGCGTTCGTGGATGTCCAGCGTTTGCTCTAACGAGAGATAGGTAGCTTGCGTTCAAGCAGTAACGTTGCTTAGAAATGCTATTGTCGTGTCATTTTCGCGAGTTCAGATACGTACTAGTAAAATTGAAACGTTGACACAACGAAGTAAAAGTTAAAGGAATCATCGTATTTACACTTAGCAAGTTTACAGTCGCACCGGTGGGGATGATTCCTGACACTAGCTGTTGGTACACATGAAGTTGATCGCGCGATTTAAAAGCCCCGGCGCCAGCATCCGTAGGGGCAGCAACCGTACGAACCGCACCCCCAATAAAAGATGCCGTTGGTGCCCTTCACAGCGCCATGGCTGCCTTCGGCGACAACCGCAAGGGGTTCCAAATCCGACGAAGGGGCGTCGGTCGACGGGCGGAAGGCCAGAGTGGCCGCGACAGCGCAAGCGAGGACGAACAAAGTGACGACGGACGTGGGCTGCATCGTTGGTAGTTCAGGGCAAATTGACAAGTGTATAACAAGCAACACTGCAAAGGGATTAACTGTACATTGATCTTGGGAACTAACAAGTTGAGTTGAGCCCATTACAGTGCAATAGTTCACTGTGAATGGCATATTTTGTGAAAACGTTATTGCAGTTCGCGACTCGAGTAAGAGTTAATATGTAAGTATTAATAATTGAACTTAACCCCACGGCCAGTTTCCGATTTTATTATGATCGCGTATAAGCACAGTAAGGTGAATTCTAGTAAGCTGCAACTTCGTAGATGTAACAGTTAGTGACTCGTCGTTTCAAGAGTACCATTTCAAACTGCAACTGGTAAACTTCATTGACATCAATTAACATAAGTACGGGACATTATCGTAACATCAGGTGGCCATGGGATCGATCCCTGTTGTGTGCACA